>NC_065448.1:146341462-146941462 GCF_917563875.1 Diabrotica virgifera virgifera | reverse complement strand
CTATAGGGGGCTTAGTGTCATAAACTCATTCTCAAGACTTTATGGAAAAATAATAAAAAATAAAATTGAAAAGGAGATGACAGATGTAGAAGAACAAAATGGCTTTCGTGCAGGCAGATCCTGTATAGACAGCATATTTTCTCTAAAGCAGGTTATTGAGAAAAGATTAGCCCACAACCTTTCCAGCCATGTAGTCTTTATAGATCTGACAAAGGCATACGATAGTGTACCACTTTCAATGCTCTGGGTAGCAATGGAAAAACAAGGGATAAGCAAAAAAATATACAAGCAGTACAACAGCTTTACAAAAATATGACGGTAAACATTTAAACTGGAAACAAATTAACGAGAGAAATTCCAATTAGTAAGGGTCTCTAAAGCAAGGCTGTTGCATAGCACCTACACTCTTTAAAATATGTTTAAATGAGGCACTCTCACTGTGGAGAAGAAAGTGCTGCAATATGGGCATCCCAATCGATGACGATATATTGTACACAATATAGTTCGCTGACGACCAAGCTATTCTAGCTGAAGACGAGATTGATATAGACTATATGCTCAGAAAACTGGAAGAGGTGTACACTAAGTGAGGCCTTACAATTAATATAGAAAAACCCGAATACTTAGTTGTAGGAGAGATATCAGCAAGCCTACAAATTGAAATGGTAACTATAAACCCAACCGAAACTTTCAAATACTTAGGAGTCCAAATAACTTCAAAAGCAGGGAGTAACGACGAAATACATTCTAGGATTAGCCAAGCAAGATCAGCCACCAGACAGCTACACGGACTATTATGGAATAATAAAATAACAAAAGAAAATAAAAGAAGAATATATAAAACAATAATAGAAAGTATTGGGTTGTACAGCGCCGAACTTTGGGAAATAAACCAAAGAAATAAATCAAAAATTAAGGCCATGGAAATGAACTATTGGAGACGATGTTGCCGGTTCACTAGACTTGATAGAGTGGGAAACGAGGATATTAGGAGAGAAATGGAAATCGATCTAGATATAATAGACACAATCGAAGCCAAAAGACTCAACTGGTATGGACACCTTCAGAGAATGCCTGAAAGTAGATGGCCAAAAAAATAGAAAAATGGACTCCACTCACAAGAAGAAAACGGGGTAGACCAAGACGATCCTGGAGAGAAGATGTCGAAGATGCAATGACCGCCAGAGATCTAAAAACTGAAGATTGCTTCGACAGAAAACGCTGGAAATTAGGATGCGAGAAGCGGCGCCAGCTGTAGAAGACTCGCGTATTATATATATGATCATTAAATGCAAGTTTCAAATGCATCAAAAAAAATATATTGAAATTTATTTATTTTATACTTAACACAAATTAAGTTTTAGTAATTAAGTAATATGATTAAATTAATAATTATTTTGTTGATGCATTTTAATTTTGAATATTACAATTATTAAAATTAATTGGAGGTTAAATTTTCAAGAATACATGTGGCTGTATCAAAGCCACAATTAGGTATTAAACTGAATAAATAAAAATTATTAAAAATTTAATATTAAAATGAATTTGAGGTTAAATTTTCAATAATCCTATGCATTTGGCTTGACTTTTAACTATTTAGAATGGGAAATAAGCCACAATATTATTAAAAAATGATTTTTATTAACGTTTCGACGCCCAAATCGGGTGCCGTTGTCAAAATACAAAATACTATTGATATATATATATATATATATATATATATATATATATATATATATATATATATATATATATATATATATATATATATATATATATATTATATCAATAGTATTTTGTATTTTGACAACGGCACCCGATTTGGTTGTCGAAACGTTAATAAAAATCATTTTTTAATAATATTGTGGCTTATTTCCCATTCTAAATAGTTAAAATTGTAAAAATGCCACAAGAAAATAGCTTCAGAACAACATTTGGCTTGACATTGCTCATTGTGCATGTGCCACATTCCAGACAGAATTGGTTAAACATCTATTCGTATTGGTTATCGCAATATGGTCTATTGGTTAAAAATCTGTATCGTAATGAAAATCTGTATCATAATGAAGCCCATGAGCCCAGAGCACGCAAAATAGAATTATATTTTGTTGACATCACAAAATAGAATTGCATAATGGGAGAATCGACAGATGCTCGGTAACGTGACGTCACTAAAATAGAATTCTATTTTGCGTGCTTCCACTAATTGTGAAATCGTAATTTATATGTATTAGGTATGGGAATAGAAAAAAGTTGTTATTGATAGACCGTTGGATATAGAGAATCACAAAAAAATTTACTGGATTTTACGGGATGTTAAAGTTACCTACAAAAAACCGATTTTTTAAATATTGTTCTAAAACGGTTTAAAACTTTTTTTTATAAATTTATATCTATTATTATATCTATTATTTGTTAGCATGCTACGACCAATAAAACCGAAGTAGTGTAAATAAAACCGAATTTTTTAATATTGCTCCAAAATGGACTAAATTTTTTTTTAGAAAATTTGTAAATTTTGGTAGGTTTTACTATTTTCCTCCACTGTTGCCGGTCTTATAAAGTTATCTCCCACTGTTGTACTTTTACATTTTGCATTGATCTTTTATTACTGCATCCTTCCATCTTTTTTTTGGGCGACCAAATGATCTTCTGCCACCGGGCCTTTCTAAAAATGTTACATTGAGGAATCTTTTATCACTAGATCTTAGGACATGTCCCACTCATTTTATTAGGTTTGTCTTAATGTAACGTATACTATGTTTTTTATCTCCCTATAGTGTCTGGATTTTCTGGTTATCTTCTTCTCCATTTCCCTGTTGTGTCATCTACAAGACCTAATCTATCTATCTATCTAGTTAGCCTTCTTTGGTCCATCTTTGGACATAGGCCTCCCCAATCCTTTTCCATTCTTCTCTGTCTGTCGCTACAGTTATCCACCTAGAGCCCACGTGCTTCTTGACATAATCTGCCCATCTCATTTGTGGCCTTCCTCTGCTTCGTTTATATTCCCACGGTCTCCAATTTATGAGAATTTTATTCCATCGGTCTTCTTTTTGTCTTATAGTGTGTCCGGAAAATCTCCATTTCAACTTTGCAACTTCTTGTCTACATCCCTAACTGTGTTTTTCTCTCTTATCCACTCGTTTCTCTTTTTATCCATTAATTGTTGATTTTTTTTAATGGAACACCCAGTATATTTTTTTGTAAATTGAAAGAAAGGTCTTTCACCTATCCAGCGATATAAAGTTTTTCAAAATCGGTTGTCAAATCACTGAGTAATTAATTTTTAAAATGAGACGTGCAACATGGATATCACATAACTTAATATCAATTTATGTGATTTCCACATTGCATCTCTCACTTTAAAAATTAATTGCTCAGTCATTTGACAACCGATTTTATAAATTTTTACATCGCTGGATAGGTAAATAAACGTTTTTCCAAGTTTTTAGGTAAATGACGATTTTTTATAACGCTTTTAAATCAAAAATGGCGGATTTTTGAAAAAAAAAACGTTGTTGACTTTTTTATTAAAACATCCAGTATACTTTTTTGTAACTTGAAAAAATGGTCATTTACCTATCCATCGATATAAAAATTTTTAAAATCAGTTGTCAAATGACTGAGCAATTAATTTTTAAAATGAGAGATGCAATGTGGAAATCACATAACATAATATCAATTTGCTTAGATATGTTATTTAGGTATGTGATATCCACGTTGCCCCTCTCATTTTAAAAATTAATTACTCAGTGATTTGACAACCGATTTTGAAAAACTTTATATCGCTGGATAGGTGAATGACCTTTCTTTCAATTTACAGAAAAATATACTGGGTATTTCATTAAAAAAAGTCAACAACGTTTTTTTTCAAAAATCCGCCATTTTTTTTCGTATTTGAAAGCGATATAAAAAATATAATCCATTCAGACAAAACTTTTGCTAAAATAAAACATTTAAGCGAAAACCGCATTTTTCTATGTTGAGCCGTTTAGAAGTTATAGGCAGTTAAAATGGGGGAAAATATAAGTGGACACCCGGTATTTCCCAAGAAAACTACAATGAAAGCGCAAACAGAAATGGCCCCTAGTCCCCGGCAGTTCTTAGATGATCAAGGGATGCGAAGAATCCCCGGGAGGAATAATTTAAATATTTTGAATACAAATGTTAAGATTGCAACATGGAACGTTAGAAGTCTGTTCGAAACAGGAAAACTCGCAAATGCATGCCACGAGATGAAACGTTTAGGATTGCAGATATTGGGTTTGAGTGAAGTTAGATGGCCAGGTTCAGGTAAAGTTAAAACCATGAACAAAACTTTCTATTACTCTGGTAATAATGATCCGGCTCATCGTAACGGAGTTGGAATAATTTTAGAAGACAAATACAACCATGCCGTCACAAACTTTGTGCCATTTTCGGACCGATGTCTACTTATTCAACTATCCGGAAAGCCAGTAAATATTAACATCATTCAGACTTATGCCCCTACGACAGATAAACCCATGGAAGAGCTAGAAGCGTGGTATGCTGATGTAGAAAAACTTATAAAGATGACCAAAAAAACGAGACCTAACATTTATCTTAGGTGACTTTAACGCTAAGTTAGGTAGAGGAAAGGTATCTGGATTGATTGGAGATTTCGGACTTGGAGTGCGGAACGACAGGGGAGAGAGAATGACCGAATTCTGCCAACAACACAACATGGTAGTGACAAATACGTGGTTTAAATTACATCCTCGCAGATTATACACTTGGACTTCACCACAACACAATGAAAACAGAATAATCCGTAACCAAATAGATTATATATTGGTCAACAAAAGATATCACAACGCTATCATCAATGCAAAAACATATCCTGGAGCTGACATCAATTCTGATCACAATACTGTTGTTGTAAAAGTGCGCGCAAGATGGAAAATAATAAAGAAAAAAAAACCTCAACACAAACTAGACATCCGATTATTGAAAAACGACACTATACAACACACAGTAAATAAAGAATTGAATAAAAATTTAGGAAATATTGACCACAACAGAATTACCGAGTCCGATGACATAAACGTTCTTTGGAAAACTATTAAAGAACAAATGAACAATGCAATAGAAAAACATCTAAAAGTATCATTCAGAAATAACAAACAGGAATGGATGACAGATGAGATTTTACAATTAATGGACAAACGAAGAGAATCTAAAGGAAAAGATGATCAGGATGGAGAATACAAAAGACTAAATAGAATAATTCGCGTCGAAATAGAAGAACTGCAACAAAAGCATGATTTTTTTAATTTACATAAAAAGGTAAAAGAGTTTACATCAACTACCAAGCGAACAACTTTTCACACCATGCTGAACACGGATTGCAAACTGCTAGAATCAACGGAAGATAAACTGAAAGAGTGGGAAAACTATATTAAAATTCTGTTTCATGACATACGAGAAGAACCAATATTGGAAAACAACGAAGGGCCAGCAATTCTGAAATCTGAAATTATAAATGCAATTAACCAACTCAAAACAAATAAAAGCCCAGGTCCAGATGGAATATACCCAGAAACGTTGAAACTAATCAGTGAAGAAAATATCGAAACATTTGTCCTTATATTCAATCGCATTTATAATACAGGTAAAATACCCCAAGACTGGCTAGAGTCAATATTCATCCCACTACCAAAAAAGCCAAATCCACAACACTGCAATGAGTTCCGTCTGATAAGCCTTATGAGTCATGCAGTAAAAGTCCTGTTAAAAGTCGTACATAATCGTATCTATAGAAAGTGCGAAACAATCATCGGAGACGATCAGTTTGGATTCAGAGCCGGCATGGGAACGAGAGAAGCCCTCTTCAATTTACTAGTTCTCGCACAAAAATGCTACGACCAACAGAAAGATATATTTATATGCTTTATAGACTTCGAAAAAGCATTTGATAGAGTAAGACACGACCTACTATTAGAACGTTTGCAAGAAGTCGGTTTAGATGAAAGAGACATCAATTTACTGAAGAACTTGTACTGGAACCAAAACGCCAGAGTTAGGATCGAGGGTTCCATATCCGCAGAAGTAGAAATTAGGAGAGGAGTTAGACAGGGATGTGTTCCGTCGCCTCTGCTGTTTAATCTTTACTCCGAGTTTCTATTTAAAGAGGCACTGGAGGACTCCAAGGATGGAGTCAAGGTGAATGGCATAAATATCAACAGCATCAGATACGCCGATGATACGGTGTTGATCGCGGATTCCGACTTGGGTCTACAACGACTCATCGACAAGATCAACTCGACCTGTGAGCAGTTTGGTATGAAAATAAACATTAAAAAAACCAAAGTGATGTCAATCCGAAAAAACCAAAACGTACCTCAACGTTGCACAATAAATGGGCACATTTTAGAACAAGTCAATAGATTTAAGTACTTGGGATGTTGGATCGATAGCAGCTTAAATCCTGATCTAGAAATAAGATCGAGAATAGAACAGGCCAGAAAATCTTTCGAAAAAATCAAAAAACTGCTTTGTGATTCTCGAACAAATCCCGAAATTCGACTACGTTTATCCAAATGCTACGTCTGGTCGACTCTTCTCTATGCAGTTGAGACATGGACCCTTAAAACATCAACCATAAATAAGTTAGAGGCCTTTGAAATGTGGATCTACCGGAGAATTCTTAAAATTTCGTGGACATCGCATACCTCAAACGAAGAAGTGCTGCATAGAATAGGCAAGGCAAGAGAACTTTTCAACGCAGTGAAAGTCAGAAAAACATCATACCTGGGCCACATACTGAGAAATAATAAGTACCAATATGCTCAACTTATAGTGAAAGGAAAGATCTCAGAAATATCCGACAGTGGACAGGGCTAAATTTTAAACAGCTAATAAGAACAGCTGAAGACAGAGAAGAGTTTGCAATTGTAGTAGCCAACCTCCATTGAGGAGACGGCACTTTAAGAAGAAGAATTCTCTCCATTGCAGAATTATCTCCACATCGTTTTTAAGTAATTGTCCACCTCATCTTTTATAAATTTCGAGTTATTGATCCTATTGCCTTTGATTGCATTTAGCTCTCTGTAAAACTGTTAAGACTAACCGGTTCTGTTTCTTCACAAGTTGTTGTATTCGCATTTCTAAAAATTGTTGTTCTTTTTTCTAAAGAGTGTCCTAATTATATTGTAGTCTTCTCTGTTCTCTTCTGTAGGTTTTGTTTGTAAGTCTAATCTTTTATTGTTTTCCTGTTGTAAGCTTTGTTTATATTCCTGGTCGAACCATTGTTTTTTCTTGTTTTTCTCTCTTTTCCTATGGTTTCTGCTGGTTATTTTTATTTTGTTTCTTATCACTTATCCCATTAGATAAAATCGTACTTAATAGAGAATATAGGCATGCAGTATTTGTAAAACTTTAAAAGAGTTTAACTATAAAGATAACTCTTTTACCCACTTAGCTTCCATTCGTCGTGGTAGTCAGACGTGTGTAGGAAAGAAGCTTGTTTTTTAAAACCGGTGTCTATAAATTAGATATTTAAATAAATATTTTGTGAACTTTAAAAGTAAATTAATTACACCAAATAAAAAAGCGAAATCGGAATAAAAACATTAAAAAGTTATGAGTGCAGTTAGCGGGGGCGACGCCCCCGATAAAAATGTTTTAGAAACACAAATGGATACAGAACATGCAACATCTTCAAAGGAGGAGCTATTAGGATTCCAAAATCTTGTTCCAGTTACACAGATAAGTACCACAAAACTTGTTAATAATAAACCCATTATCGATAATGACTTTGCTAATGTACACACTTCAATAACAAATAACATTAACAAAGAAGTAGGAACAAAAAGGGAGGAATTTCTTTACCGACAAAACGACCTAGGACCTTTTTACGCGTATTTAGAAAATAATTCACCCGATTTTAAAGGCAGATTAAACGCGTTAAGGATAGGTGACATTATTATCACAAATTTTAAAGAAATTGATGAAAAAATTGTAAGCATTGACGCAGTAGGAAGAAATAAAATACGTATAAAATTTAAAGATTATAAATCGGCTAACTATATCATATCTAAAAAAAATGAAGCAATATTTATAAAAAATAATCTAGACATATACATTCCTAAGTTTCTTTTAGTTAGACAGGGCGTAATAAAAGATATTTCCACAGAATTTTCAGTAGAGTATGTTAAAAACAGAATAAAAATGTACGATTTACACTGTAAATTTGAAGTCCTTCAAGTCACAAGATTAAATCGAAGACAAGTAGATGAAAACGGTACTCAATACATTCCAACAAAAACATGCGTAGTTAGTTTTAAGTCACAAGTGCTACCAAAATATATAACAATCAACAAGGTACTAAAGGAAGTCGAACCATACAAACAAAAGGTGCTATTATGCTTTAATTGTCTTCGATTTGGACATACAGGTGGGCAGTGTAAGAGCAAGGCTAGGTGCGATAAATGTCAAGAATCCCACAACTCAAAAGATTGTAAAAAGACCGATCTCACTCCAAAATGTTTTAACTGTTCGGGGGATCATTTTACTACAAATTTAAGCGCGTGTCAAGAATTTCAGCGTCAAAAACTTATTAAAGACGCTATGTCTTCCAATAATATTAGTTATCAAGACGCAAACAAACAGTTCCCCAGAAACTCCTATGCAAAAGTAACATCCATAAATACGGAACAAACTACAAACCTCTCCTGCCTCAAAACTTTCCCTCCATTAAATCCCAATAATTATACACCCACCCAATTCCCATCAAATCCAATTAACAAAATGTCAACCAATAATATATTCTACAATAATAATTCAAATAGTACAAATTCTCGAACATTCAAAAGACAGAGACCAAATAGTCCAGATCCAACATTAATTTTGCATAATGAAATTATATCTTCCCCTAGATCTCAATTACCTACGGGAGGAATATTAGACAGCATTAACTATAAGGGAAATATTAATAATAATCCAGTTGCATCTCCTTCAGACTTGAGCATGATAAATTCAATATTAGAATTAGTTATAGAAATTGTCACAAAAGTTTTAGTAACAAAAAGTATAAACATAAATAAGGAAGAACTCGAAAACTTAGTCAAATTAACTATAAATGGAAACACGTCATCACATTCTCAGACCTCAACCATGCAATAAATATCCTTCAATGGAACTGCCGCTCGGCAGTTTCTAATAAAAATAACTTAGAATATCTACTAGATAGGGGCAACTACTCTGTTGCACTTCTATCGGAAACATGGTTTAAAGCAGAAAAATACTATAATTTTAAAGGCTTCAACAATATTCGCTGTGACCGGGACGACGGGTACGGCGGCTCTGCCATTTTATTAAAATCAGACTTAATATACCAAGAAGTCTCAATTCCAACTACAATCAACTTTGAGCATACTTGTATCTCGGTAAATTTTCCATATATACATAAAAAAATTTACTTTGTTTCAGTATACCTTAAACCGAGAACTAGAATATCATTACAACAGTGGATTAACTTTTTGGAACAAATTCCAAAACCATTCATAATTGGGGGCGACTTTAACGCACATAGTTTGGCATGGAACGATGGATATGACGATATCTATGGCAAAATTCTTTTGGAAGCTATCGAACAATGCAACCTAGTAATTATAAACGACGGATCACCTACATTAGCAAACAATAAGAAGTCAGCTGTAGACTTGACCCTCTGTACACAGGATCTGACACAACTAATTACGTGGTGTACTTTAGAAGAACCTTATGGCTCTAATCACTTACCAATACACATACAATTTGGAAGGAATATCCCACCTGCGCAAATTAAACAGACAAAACATAATATATGGAGACTCAAGGCTGCTAATTGGGATGTATACACCGCTACCCTTGAAGCAACAGAACCAAAATCATCACTAATGGGCATTATCGACAATATTAACAAAGCTGCCGACAAAGCAATTCCGTTACGAAAATCAAACGCACAAAATAGAAATCATTGCTCAAAGGACTGGTGGAACGAAACCTGTAACATAGCTGCTAAAGCAAGAAAACAAGCTTTCTTAACCTACACACAGGCTCCAAATCTTAATAATCTAACAGAATATAAAAGACTTGATGCAGTAGCTAAAAAAACTTTTAAAGAAACTAAGAAAAAAAGTTGGATAAATTACTGCCAAAATCTAAATCAAAATACACCAATTAAAGAAGTGTGGAACAAAGTAAACCGATATAAAAACCGAAAACAAGCGAATAAACCCCTAATGGACCCCAAAGAAGACTGGATAAGCGAATTCCACACAAAAATCTCACCTCCATGGGTCGAAAACAACATTACTCAACAAATAGCTACTGTAAATAGGAACACTTCTCTCCTACAATCGTTATTTCAATTATGGGAACTCGATCATTGCATTAAATCAACAAATAATAAATCTCCCGGGGCGGATAACATTTCATATAATATGTTGCATAAAATGCCCTTAGACCATAAGAAAGCCCTGTTGGAATTGTTCAATTCGATTTGGATAAATAGGATTCCTTTTCCACCGATGTGGAAAGAATACATCATAGTACCTATCAAAAAACCTGGAAAACAGAATGGAAATGCAGATTCATATAGACCCATAGCTTTATCATCGTGTATATTTAAAACCATGGAAAGAATGATAAAGAACAGGCTTGAATATTGGCTAGAAAATGAAAAAATATTACCTGACTCACAATATGCTTTTAGAAAGGGAAGATCTTCCTTGGAACCCCTAACGATACTAGTAAATGACATCTATCTAGGATTCACACACAAATACAGCACTTTGGCCACATTTTTGGATATAACTTCAGCATATGATAATGTTCAAATAAATATACTAGAAGAGAAGCTCATTAATATTGGTCTACCAACCTCCTTTGCCAACTTCATAAAATCAGCTTACTCTAATCGATCAGTTTCCTTAAAGATAAATCAAGAAATTTCGGAATCAAGAATATGTAGATCTGGATTACCACAAGGTAGTATCCTGAGCCCAATCCTCTACAGCCTGTACACAATGGATATAGAAAATGTTATATCACAAAAGTCTAAAATTATTCAATACGCTGATGATGTTGTTATTTACACCAGTAGCAAATCAGAGGACAAATGTATAGAAAATATCAACACTGAATTTATAAAAATTCAAAAATACCTAGACAACATGGGACTTTCCATATCCGAGTCCAAAACCAATATATGTATTTTCTCTAGAAACAGAAACAACTATCAAAGACAATTAACAATAGGAAAATATAAACTCTGTATTAGTAACTCTGTAAAATATCTTGGTCTGCATCTAGATAGAAAACTATTATGGAAGGACTGTATCCACCAAATTATCAAAAAAACAAGTAATTCTATAAATATCCTAAGAGCGTTTTGTAGAGCAAAGTGGGGAGCAGACCCAAATACGGCTTTACTATTCTACAAAACAATGGTACGATCAATAATGGATTATGGAAGTCAACTCTATGGAACAGCAGCAGATACACATCTAAATAAAATCGAGATACAACAAAATAAATGCTTAAGAGTTTGCCTGGGATATCTTAAGTCAACGCCCATAAACATTATACAAGCTGAAGCCGTGGAACCTCCTCTTAAACTAAGAAGACAACTATTGAGCAGAAAATTCATGATAAAAACCATTTCAAAAAAAACTTCTTACCTCAATAGTGTACAGTCACTAACAGTTCAAGTTTTGACCCATAGATACTGGCACTTCAAGAAAACCCCCCTCATAGTAGAATCTTTCTCAGAAATAGCTGACATTACAGATATACTCTATTCCAACCAACTCCCTCCAGTTTTAATTTACTCACCTGAACAAATTTTTTCACGTGAAATTAGAACCTACTATTTTGAAAGTGAAGAAGTAGCAAGTATCAATCAAACAAAGTTCAACGAAACAAAAAACAAATACTGGCCAAACTATGATTCTATATTCACTGATGGATCAAAGTCAAAAGAATATACCAGTTGTGCCTTTTACCATTTTGAGGAAAATACTGAGAAAAGATTTATTTTACCCAAGGAAGCTTCCATATACACTGCAGAACTAACAGCAATAGTGCAAGCTATGAAATACGTACTCGGCTCTAACCACGACAAATTTATAATATGTACGGACAGCAAAAGTGCAGTAGATAAACTTAAAAATGTTAAAATAAATAGATCAGTTAATCATATTGAAGCAAAAATCCTGTATTTACATAATGAGATACACATCAAGAATAAAGTCGTCATATATCTATGGGTAAAGGGACACGCAGGCATAACAGGTAATGAAATGGTGGATGCCTTAGCAAAAACAGCTCCAACATCAGGAGAAGAACTAAATCTTAAACTACCCCCGTCCGATTTATTCTTAAATCAAAGGAACAAAATAAATGAGATGTGGCAAAACCTATACAGTGCATCAACAACTGGAACAAACTTTTGTAAACACCAGCCAAGGATCCCCAGAAAACCATGGTTTCACAAAATACCAAACAGAAACTTTGTCGCCACAATAAATCGAATACGTGCAAACCATGCACTAACACCTTATTATAAGCACAAAATAAAAATTACAGACGATCCACTGTGTAGTTGTGGTAAAATGGGTACATTGGTACATGTTTTTACTTGAATGTCCAATAAATATTGTAAACATTAATAATCTATATAAAAACTTAATTCACTACAAGATAAACCTTCCAATAGACCTAAATTGTATTATTTTTTCAGGAAATAATAATATACTTTATGTACTTCATCAACACATCATAAACTGTAAACTAAAATTGTAAAATTACTAACCAATTTTGTAAGCAATTCTGCAAAACAAACTAAATGTAAAACATTAAAGGAAAAAAAAAGGTGAATACAAAAAAAAAAAAAAAAAAAATAATAAAAAAAATAAACCAAGTAAAAAAAATGAACCAATTAAAAAAAAAACAAAAAAAAAAACAAAAAAAAAACAAAAAAAAAACAAAAAAAAACAAAAAAAAACAAAAAAAAAAAAAAAAGAAAACAAAAAAAAAAGAAAACAAAAAAAAAGAAAACAAAAAAAAAATAAAAACATACACACAAAGAGGGCTAAAACCTCCGCGGCGTTGAACCGGGTTGATGCTCTAGCGCGGAAGGAAAAAAAAATTAAACACCTTACACTTTACTAATGCTACATATTACTAACAAAACAAATGAATACATCATGCTCAAGTTTGATACTATGAAACAATTTACACAAACTATTTATACAATCTAACATAGTCTGGCTAATTGGTCCTCACCAAAGCCATAAATTCCACGAAAAAAAAAAAAAAAAAAAAAAACTCTTTTACCGAAGGTATCTCATTTGGCAGTACCATTAGGACTTTACTTCAGAAGGACCGAAGGATATTAGGCAATAGACATTGTAAAAAAATGAAAATATTAATATTGTAAACTTAGACGATGACACAAATATACCGATTTTGCAAGCGATACTGTCGAGGATGCTCAAATGAGGTTATGTGTATAACCTCATTCAAGAAATAGGATAGCACATGGATAGCAATAAAACCTAAGATATGGGAACAAGATGAAGTATGAAACTTGAATTTTTATCTAAATTGTTCCATTGTGACCATATAAATTACATCACTTATTAACTTACTTAACACTTTTGGATACCAAACAATACGCATATAACATTTGACACATTTTATTAAATTCCTTTTTTAAGTTCTTCATTAACTCCTTGCGTCTCACTGGTAACGTTGAAAAGAGTTTGGTTAATGTAACAGTAGTACCTTTTCCTCTGGCTAGTGGTGTTTGCTCAACAATTTTGCCGTTTCTATCATATATAATTTTGGTTCCACATTCAGATAATTCATGCCTAGTGATAACCACTAAGTCTGATAATGCACACAAAGAACTTAAAGCTTCCCCTCTAAAACCAAGTGTCCCTAATGATTGTAAATCGTCGAACTCGCGTATTTTTGAAGTATAATGTTTTAAGGCTGCAACAAAAATTTAAGTATTAAATACAATCATAATATAAACACTCCATTAAATATCAACTAACGAAACTATTAAATGACCACCTTATTTTGCCACTTTATTTCCAAATGATTTTTTCTGTATTATGTCGCGTCACTAACAAAATGTATAATGGCTGTACAATAGACGCGTGTACATACCTATATGAAATCATAATTAATTAATAATTATTAATATAATTTCAGAGTTGTGTGGACTGCATATTTTTAGGAGTGGACTATAAAACCAGCAACCGAAGGTTTTCACCTCAATTTTTACAGAATGGATCAATTTTCTTGAAAATTTGAGATTAAGTAGTGGATAGTCCAAGGATCAAAATCTATATCATGCCGAAAGGCTCGTTTACCATGGGGGTGGTTGCCACCCCATCTCAGGGGCGGAAATTTTTATTATATTTTGACCTCAAAAATTGGTAAAGAGATTATTTCTAAGTAAAAAATGTTGTATACATTTTTTTGGTAAAATAAATAGTTTTTGATTTATTCGCTATCGAAAGTGTTAGTTTTAATCAGTTTTTTGCTGATAACTCAAAAATTATTCGTTTTATCAAAACAACTGTAATTAATAAAAATATACCTTTTGAAAAAATAAACCAAATTATTTATTTCAATTTTATTTAAGACTAATAGTAACCGAGCTATACTTTATTATAGTTTAGCTGTTCTTCGTCAAATGCCAAATTTTGTAGGTTCAAAGTTAAAAGATTGGAAATCTAGGCATTTCTCGAGGATAACTTACATAGGTAATAAAACTAATTTAAAGTATTTAAAAAGTTCTATATTAAAAAATAAAAAGAAAGTCTTTAACTCAAAAATTGAGTGACTTATGAAGAAAACAAAGTCAGTTCCTATTTTTTTAGCGAGAAAATGAGCGGAAAAACCCCCTAATTACCACCCTAATTAAAATTAGTCAGAGGCCTTGATCAGTATTCTTTATTTATACAGGTATATCATATTTACTTATTACTTTATTGAAGTAGACTGTAAATTAGCAATAAATAAACAAATAAATAAAAATTTAAGAGTGAAGATTAAATTAGAGATTAGAGAAGTTTATTAGAAAATTAAAAACTATTGTACTTACTTAATGACTCAAAGTTTTCAGGTTTAACTCCGCTGGCATTGTCGATTACTTCAAGTAATTCAGATCCATATTCTCTTAAATTTATATCTATAATAGTCGCACCTGCATCAAGGGAGTTTTCAACTAATTCTTTCATGGCGACTGCCAAACTCAACACGACCTATATAGATATTAAAAAATAATACACTGTGATGATATAAGCATAAATAATATTATATTAGTTTATTTGTTCTTTAATAATTGCAAAATTATTGACCTCGTAATAAGATAGTCTACTTCATTTACTGGTAATGAGATTATAATCAAATAAAGTAATAAAGTGTCCACATCATTTCCTAAATAAAATCTCAGAAAGGATAAATAGCACGATCAAAGAACAATCTGACCCCAAAAAATAAAGGAAGGATGAAAAGGGTAGGCAAAGGGTAGGTTAAGATAGGCAAAATGCCCTCACTCCCAGAATTCAATTTTATTATTTTTTTACGTTCTATGCAACTAAAACATGAGATAACGCGGATTTTTAGCTCGCCACCCCCCTTACCCCTCCCCCCACAGCCAAAAACGTAGATTTTTAGATTTAATTTTTTTTTAGTTGGGTTTCAATTGATTTACAAATTTCAAAAAATTCACAAGTGTAGCTGAGGCTTTTACAAAACATGTCCATTTTTTATGGAGCCATAGGTCGAGTGTACATAACCTCAAATTTTTTTTTAACTTTTTTAAAACCTATAACTTTTTTTCGGAGGGGGCTGCAGGTCCAATTTTTTTTGCATTTTGTGTATTTTATCGAAAGTCATCTCTCTGATTTTTTCAGATTTTTCCGTCAGGTGCGCCATCTTGAAAAATCAAGAAAACTGTTTTTTAGGGGGTTTTTGGGGATTTTCTCCATTTTATAGACTGCAACATAGATCAACTCAAGGTTTTGTTAATAGATTATGTATAATTTAAAATAACTAAGTATATTAGGATTTTCAAAAATTGGGCGAAACACTTTTAAACCCCCCAAAAACCATGATTTTTAAAGTTTTGTAAGGATTTTTGCGGGTCTAATTATATTTTTTTGTGGTCGATACAGCCTGAATATTTTTTTTTATTTTTTTTTTACGTTCTATATGATTTTAAAAAATTAGGACTCACCGCAATTTTAGCCCACTTCCCCTATTCCCCCTCCCCCACAGCCAAAAATGTCAATTTTTCGATTTTTTTTTTATAAGTTGGTTTGCAATTAAATTATGAATGTTATTCTGAAACTATTTCTTTGTGGCATCTTTGTAATTAACTATTCTAAATGGTAATTTTTTTAGTTAAATTGTGACTTATTTCCCAATTAGAATATTTAATAATTATTAAATTATAAATTACAAAAAATTCACACTCACAGCTGAGGCTTTTACAGAACATCTATTTTTATGGACCCGAAGGTTGAGTGTAAGTACATATTATAACCTCTTTTTTTTTTGTTTTTTAATACGTATATTTTTTTGGTGATGGATTTATGTCTATTTTTTTTGTGTTTTGTGTATTTTATTAAAAACTATATTTCTGACATTTTTCAGATTGTTCCGTAAGGTGCGCCATCTTCAAAAATCCGCAAAACTGGTTTGTTCGGTGGTTTTTAGGGATTTTCTCCATGTTATAGACTTCAAAATAGATTAATTCAAGGTTGTTTATAGGTAATGTAGGTATAATTTGAAATAACTGAGTTTTTAGGGATATTTTATATAATTTGCTATTGAATAAACTTAAAAATAACCTGTTTTCACAATCATAAACTTGTCAGGATGGCACGTTCCACAATTAAAATTACGTTTCACAATTAAAACTTCCCCTGTTTCCATACCTACATCAAAGTTTGTCCGACTAGACACCGTTAAACTATTCAGATATTTTCAGCTTGCTATTAATCAACTTTTTTTTGGTACGCGGGATCCAGGCCTAATATTTTTTGAGATCAATACAGCCTGAATATTTTTTCATTTTTTTACGTTTGATGTGTTTAAAAAATAAGCCTTAACCCAATTTTAGCCCTCCTCCCTCTCAACCTGCCCAATAAATCATCATTTTTTCGTTTTAATTTTTTTTCTCAGTATATCTGTTGCTCAGTTTGTCCTCAAGTAAACTACATTTAACAAAATAATTTCAAATTTTTGCAATATTTTTATATAAAGTAAAGATTTTTATATAAAGTAAATATGTCATTGTGATATCTTTTGGGTAGGATACAAAAAACAAAAATAAAACAGAATAATCAATTTAAGAAAAATACATTATTTTAATATATCCTACTTCTTGTCGTTTTGTGAATCAAAACATTTTGTTCTTTGTTAGTTTGTATTTAGTAGGGACCCTAATATTACCTTCCATTATACATATTCTAATTATTCATCAAACATGTGCTTCTACCATCTACATAACCTATATCTCTGCTCTGCCTATTATAATGTCATTTTGATTCACGTTTACTGCCACGTAAAACACTATAAAAGAATAAGGAAAGTATTACCAAAGAATATATAGCTCCGTATATACTCGTAGAGTATTCGGAGAGTACCTATATTCGTTGGTATTACACTTCAGTTCTAAAGTCTTCATCGCTGTCTTCGTCTATTACAGGTATAACATCTGTATTGTCAAAGAGTTTTGTAAGATATTTTGCTGGCTTGATGATTTTTGTAAAATATCTTCCATGCGATAAATATTATATTATGGCAGCTACATTATGCCGTTTGCGCAACTCGCATCTACAACAATATCTATCGTTTTTTGTTTATCATCGGATTTCATCGTTTATGATCGTTTAATGTTTTCAGAACCATCTTCGTTTGGCTCATAATGCAAATAGTCCATGCTGTATGATTGTCCCCATTAGGTAAATTATTTCGATTCATTTTTTTGCACAAACTTATTCAAAAACAGGTCCTTATAACAAATCCACATGGTGCCAGGCAGTACCGCGGTCGGAAAATTGTTAAACAATTTTTTAAACAAATTCAAAAAATCAATTTTTTCACTTAGGTTTGTTTTAGATTATCTGGATCAACCTGAGCAAAAAAGGTCACTTGTGATTTTTCTATAAAATTGACTGTTGTCGAGTTACATGCAATTTAAAATTTGAAAAACGCGAAAATGGCTATTTTCAAGGCTTAATAACTCGATTAAAAATTATTATTATGAAAGTCATAAAGTGACCAACTCAAAGTTTAAAGTCCCCCCCTGCAGGAGCCTGAAGAAATTTTTGTCATTATTTTATTACTATTATTTTTAACAATTACAAATGAGCGCTAGCACGTATTGAACTGGTCGTCCGCGAGAGAGATGTAAATTCATTAGATGTTTTAAAAAAATATCGATTGGAAGTCGAAAATGCGTTTTAAAAAAATAAAAAAGGAATTTTGAGGTTATATGTATTGTACACTCGACCTACGGGTCTATAAAAATAGATATGTTTTGTAAAAGCCTCATAAAATTTTTAAATTAATTGCAACTTAACTAAACAAAAAAAAATAGAAAAATTGACGTTTTTGTGGGGCAGGGGGAGGGGGTGGTGGGCTAAAAATGTGATTAGTCTTATTTTTTAATCACATATAACGTAAAAAAATGAAAAAAAAATATTCAGGCTCTATCGATCTCAAAAAATATAATTAGACCCGCAAAAATCCTTACAAAACTTTAAAAAAGCATGGTTTTTGGGAGGTTTAAAAGTGTTTCGCACAATTTTTGAAAATCCTAATATACTTAGTTATTTTAAATTATACATAATCTATTAACAAAACCTTGAGTTGATCTATGTTGCAGTCTATAAAATGGAGAAAATCCCCAAAAACCCCCTAAAAAAACAGTTTTCTTGATTTTTCAAGATGGCGCACCTGACGGAAAAATCTGAAAAAAATCAGAGAGATGACTTTCGATAAAATACACAAAATGCAAAAAAAATTGGACCTGCAGCCCCCTCCGAAAAAAAGTTATAGGTTTTAAAAAAGTTAAAAAAAATTTGAGGTTATGTACACTCGACCTATGGCTCCATAAAAAATGGACATGTTTTGTAAAAGCCTCAGCTACACTTGTGAATTTTTTGAAATTTTTAAATCAATTGAAACCCAACTAAAAAAAATTAAATCTAAAAATCTACGTTTTTGGCTGTGGGGGGAGGGGTAAGGGGGGTGGCGAGCTAAAAATCCGCGTTATCTCACTTTTTAGTTGCATAGAACGTAAAAAAAATAATAAAATTGAATTCTGGGAGTGAGGGCATTTTGCCTATCTTAACGGGGGGTACCCTTTGGGAATAGGTAGGTGAATTTGTCTATTATTATGTAAGAAAAAGTTTACAATTCTACATCCCCTCCATTTTACAAAAATTAGGGGTGAACCCCTTTCTCGGGGGTGAAAGAATATACATTCAAAATAAGTCCGAAATTGGATAAAATGACTAATTCTCAGCAACTTTTGTTCTATAGAGTTTTTTCACAGAATCAGTACTTTTCGAGTTATTTTCGAGAGAATAGGTTTATTTTTAACAAAAAAAAAAACATGTTTTTGGACCTTTTTTCGCAGATAACTCAAAAAGTAAGTATTTTATCGCCAAAATAAAGCTTATAAAAAAATGAAAAAATATGATGGACCCAGTAGAAGCAAAGTTGTAGCTAATAAAAAGTATGTTTTTATTCGTCAAATTCCAAATCGAATATTTCAACGTGAAATAACCAAAAAACGAAGCACTTTTTGGGAAAAACTCATTACACCTTTTAAAAGTGTTTTAAAAAAAAATTTATATTTGTTTTTTAAAAAAACTTCTAACATTAAAAGTAAGTGAGCTACGCTCAAAATATTGTTGGTTCCTTTTATTTTTTGGCTAAAGAATCATGAAAATCACCCCCTAATTAGCATCCCAAATAAAATTAATCGTTACCGCTTCATAAGTTTCTTTACTTATACAGGGTGTTTGGTAAAGAATGGGCCATAGCTTAGCCTTAGATTCCTGAGGTTAAAATAGGTCGATTTAAGTTAACTCACCTTAGTACAAAAGTTGATAATAACCGAAATACAGGGTGTCAAAGTTTAACTTTTATTTTGATTATTTTTGAATATTTCCTGGCGGGCATGGGACAACAACACGAAATTTGGTAAGTGGTTCTGGTGCTGTACACCCTACTAAATTATGTTAAACAAACGTCTCTGAAAAGTACCAGAGGCGTACGACGGGGGAACGTGAATGGTTGACCCTTCCAAAATTCTACGCCACTGGCGGAATTTCTATTTTAGTACAATTTTTTGATTCTACAATACTTTCTATGTAAATAACATACTCTTCATTCGTAACGATAAAGCCATTAGTTTTCGAGATATTTGAAGCTAAAAACGAATGAGCATAATACATTAATCAAAATAAGTGTGCCTTTTCATTTTTAACTTCAAATATCTCGAAAACTAATGACTTTATCGTTACGAATGAAGAGTATATTATTTGCATAGAAAGTATTGGAGAATCTAAAATTATGCTAAAATAGCGGTTTTATCAGTGGCGTAGAATTTGGGAAGTGTCAACCAGTCACTTTCCCCTGTCGTACGCCTCTGGTATTAACCAAAAACGATTATTTACCATAATTTAGTAGGGTGTACAATACCTACACTTTCTGCCAAGTATCATAAGGTTATGTCAAATAATTTTATAGTACCGGGCACACATAGTTCTTAAAGTTTTAAATAAAGAATAAATTATTAAAAAAAATGAATACTTTAAAATAATTTATAAAAATAAAAACCTTATCTTGTAAAAGGTATATTTAAAATCCCTAAAAAGGGCTGTATCACAACAAAACGTTTTCGGAATCAATATTCCATCATCAGTGTTATCACCTAAAATAAGTATAACTCTATAAGTAAAACTAACGTGAGGTTAAATTTTGACAAAGGTAAAAAAGTGAATAGATAGTTATACTTACAGGTTTACATGCTTTAAGCCACCAAAATGTACGGGTACTTAAATTGATATTAAACAGTTGGGGTTACATTATATTAACTGATTTTAAAGGATGTTAAAAATATTTCCAGATTAACTCCTGGTATCACATGACATCAACCATATTGGTTGGGAAATTGTAGGTAAAACCTTACATGGCAGAGTTTAGGTGACAACTGACCGGAATGGCCCTCTGAAGTATGTCAGCACTAGACTGACACCGTACCTTGACAGAATGTAATAATATGTGTAGTTACTTCAGCCAAAAGAAGGTACGGTGTCAGTCCAGTGCTGACATACTTCAGAGGGCCATTCCGGTCAGTTGTCACCTAAACTCTGCCATGTAAGGTTCTACCTACAATTTCCCAAACAATATGGTTGATGTCATGTGATGCCAGGGGTTAATCTGGAAATATTTTTAACATCCTTTAAAATCAGATAATATAATAAATATAATGTAACCCCAACTGTTTAATATCAATTTAAGTACCCGTACATTTTAGTGGCTTAAAGCATGTAAACCTATCTATTCACTTTTTTACTTTTGTAAAAATTTAACCTCGCGTTTGTTTTACTTATAGAGTTATACTTATTTTAGGTGATAACACTGATGCTGGAATATTGATTCCGAAAACGTTTTGTTGTGATACAGCCCTTTTTAGGGATTTTAAATATACCTTTTACAAGATAAGGTTTTTATTTTTTGTGATTTATGGTATACAGCCAGTACAGAAATTTTTTCCTTGTGATATTTTTAAAATAATTTGACATATCCGTGTCATACTTGGCAGAAAGTGTAGGCACTGTACACCCTACTAAATTATGGTAAATAATCGTTTCTGGCTACTACCAGAGGTGTACGACAGGGAAAAGTGAATGGTTGACCCTTCCCAAATTCCACGCCACTGACGAAACTGCTATTTTAGCATAATTTTTAGATTCTCCAATACTTTCTATGCAAATAATATACTCTTCATTCGTAACGATAAAGTCATTAGTTTTCGAGAAATTTGAAGTTGAAAATGAAAAGGCACACTTATTTTGATTAATGTATTATGCTCCTTCGTTTTTAGCTTCAAATATCTCGAAAATTAATGGCTTTATCGTTACCATTGAAGAGTATGTTATTTACATAGAAAGTATTGGAGAATCAAAAAATTGCACTAAAATAGCAATTCCGCCAGTGGCGTATAATTTGGGAAGGGCAAACCATTCACGTTCCCCCGTACGCCTCTGGTAGCAGCCAGAAACGTTTATTTAACATAATTTAGTAGGGTGTACACTACCAGAACCACTTACCAAATTTCGTATTGTTGTCCCATGCCTGTCAGGAAATATTCAAAAATAAATAAAATAAAAGTTTAACTTTGACACCCTGTATTTCGGTTATTATCAACTTTTGTACTAAGGTAAGTTAGCTTAAATCCACCTATTTTAACCTCAGGAATCTAAGGTTAGGCTATGGCCCATTCTTTACCAAACACCCTGTATATTCTTTATATGATCTGAATTTTTGAAAATGATATAGTTAAAATGGCTTGAACGAGTCACTAATCACGAGTGTATGCAAATTTTGAACAGCCACAGCATAACCAATTTTTGTCTAGATACCAGGAAAACAAAAAATCCAAAATATTCAGAAAAGCAAAACATACATTTTATTACTCTTTGAGATTTTTGTTATTACTAATAATGTTTAAGCTTCAAAATAAAAAAAATTTACTTCAAAACTATTTTTTTTCAAAAATGAGAACTTTGACCCAATGAAACTTATAGATCATATTAACAATACATAAGTAAAGTAACATGTGAAGCGGTAACGATTAATTTTATTTGGGATGCTAATTAGGGAGTAATTTTCGCGATCCTTTTACCAAAAAATAAAAGGGACCAACAATATTTTGAGCGTAACTCACCATTTTAATGTTTGTTTTTTTTAACAAAAATAAACCTTTTTAAAACACTTTAAAAAAGTTATGGGTTTTCCCCGAAAGTGCTCCGTTTTTTGGTTATTTTACGTTGAAATAGTCGATTTGGAATTTGACGAATAAGAACCTACTTTTCATCAATTAGAACTCTGCTTCTACTAGGTCTACAGGCTTCATGCATACACAATTTTTTTTTCACTTTTTTATAAACTATATTTTTGCTAAGAATATTTTTTTCGCTGAAATACATTTTGAGTGATTTGCGAAAAACGGTCCAAAAACATGTTTTTTTTTGTTAGACATGAACATATTCATTCGTAAATAACTTGAAAAGTATTGACTTAGTGCAAATACTCTATAGAACAAAAGTTGCTTAGAATTAGTCATTTTATCCAATTCCGAACTTATTTTGAATGTATATTTTTCACCCCCGAGGAGGGTGTTCACTCCCAATTTTTGTAAAATAGAGGGGATGTAGAGTTGTAAACTTTTTCTTATATAATAATAGACAATTTTAACTACCTATTCCCAAATTTTGATCCTTCCTTTTTTTTGAGGTTTTCGTAAAGTTTTGTATTCTTTGATTGGGCTAAAACATATGCCACAGATTTCCAAGGTGTGACATTACATAGTGATCTAGCCCAGTCGGGATAGCATTTGACCTTCCATTACGAGCTGCCCCAAATTTTATTTTTCTAATCTTTAGGGAGGGTCAATGTTAGTATAAATTTAAAATCTCAACTGAATCTTGATTTTAAACGAGAACCGTTCTTGTTCAATATCTCCGCCATTTTCAACTTTTTGACAAAAAGTGTAGAAACTGAAATTGTTGAAAATGCGATTTTCTATAATTTCGTTTATTATATTTTTTTCGTGCGGTTGATATTTTCCGAGCTATGGGAGGGGGGGGGGGAAATAGTGACAGTTAGAGCATAATTATTGAATTATTGAATTATCTCGTTTATTATTAGTTTTACAACAAATATGTAACTTCAAAAATGAAGAGAATTAAGACCCGATTGATTTTACAGCAATTGTTTTTGTTCAATATCTCTGCCATTTTCAACTTTTCGACAAAAAGTGTAAGAACTGAAATTGTTGCAATTACGATTTACTACAATTTTTTGAGAGAACCAGTGGCGGGGCTACAAGGGGGGAATGGGAAATTTCCCCCAACAGGGTCCAAAATTAAAAAAAAAAATGTTGAAATATTAATATATATTAGCTGACTTGAAACTTAAAATATCGACAGTTTCAAAAATTGTATAAAATATAATTCTCTTTATTTTTGTTTATGTACAATTATGTCGTAATATTAGTAATAAATGAGACAATTCAATAATTATGCTGCCCCTCCGCTTCCACTATTTTCCCCCTTAACTAGGAGAATATTGATCGCATAAAAAAACTATGCAAAAGAAATTGTAGGAAATTACATTTCCAACAATTTTAGTTCCTACCGTTTTTGTCGAAAAGTTGAAAATGGACGAGATATTAAGCAACAACAGTTCTCATTTAAAATCAATATGACGGCTAATGCAACCGTGGAATTCAGTCGAGATTTTAACTTTACACTATTATTGATCTTCCCTAAAGATTAAAATTATAAAATTTGGGGCAGCTCTTAAACAAGATTCAATTAAATAATTTGCTCCCCCACCACTTTTTACTATTTTCCCATGTAACTCGGAAAATATCAACCGCATGAAAAAAATTGTTGAAAAGAAATTGTAGGAAATCATATTTTGAACAATTTTAGTTGAAAATATCGTAGATATTGAACAAAAACAATTGCTATAAAATAAATCAAGTCTTACGCTCGCGCCATTACCGCATACGTACTACCTTAAATATTAATTTTAGCAAAAAAAATAAAAGAGATCAAAATTGTGTAGAATTTAATTATCTCTATTTTTGTATAGGAACATTTTTGTCATAAAACTAATAATAAACGAAATAATTCAATAACTATGCTCTAACTGTCAATCTTTTCAGCCATAACTCGGAAAATATCCACCGCACGAAAAAATTGTAATAATAGAAATTATAGAAAATCGCATTTTCATCAATTTTGGTGCGTATACTATTTGTCGAAAAGTTGAAAATGGCGGAAATATTGAGCAAAAACGGTTCTAATTTAAAATCAAGATGGCGGCTAACGCAACGGCGAAATTCAGTCGAGATTTTAAATTTACACTACTATTGACCCTCCCTAAAGATTAGAAAAATAAAATTTGGGGCAGCTCCTAATGCAAGGTTAGGCCTGTTATTCGTCTAACCCGACTGGACTAATCCCCATGATCTAGACATTAGATAGCGTTTCTTGGATTACGAACATTCTTATAGTTCTGATCCTGCTTTGACTTTTAGCAATTAAATTCAACACTTCAAAACCATATACGGCTTTCCATGAATTACACAGGCAAAAAATATTTTTACCATTTTTGGTTCATTTGCGTGATAAGAAACAGACAAAATAAAGAGAAGAATCGAAAAATTTTCATTAATCAAGTGAATATACTTAGACTATCGAAGTATCCCAGAACGAAAACTATTCAATCCCAGAGTTAACATTAAACCACCATTAATTCAACAAGTATTAACTTCATGTATAGGAAACTCTAATGTTATTTGAATGACAATTAATTTCTAAAATGATTGCTTTAATGTGATGTAATGTTTGAAATTTTAAAGTGCAGTGTACCATTTAAGAACCTCAAAAAGGATTACTTGCTCTCTTGCCTTGCTATTGCTGTGGCAACAGCAAAACAGCACAAAAATCCTTTAGTGTTTCCCCCTACCAAATGCTATACATAAATTGGTATAGATAGCTCATACCCGACAAGAATCCTCAAATGCTTTAACAATCTCACTTTAGTACACCAATAAATTATTGAAAGTTGATTTTCTTTGTAAAATCCATGTTGCTCATTAACAATTATTATCTTTCTGAATTACCAAGTAAATGAGAACTTATAGTATAAGTCTAAGAGCTGGGAGCGGATTTTGTACGTGATAAGTAATAAGGGAAAACTATACGGGGATATGTTGAATTAGTTGTGTACATGACTTTCCCCAACGGCCGGAAACCAGAGTGGGGGACGAGGGTAGTTAAAAGGGGTCAAAGTCGCGGTTTTTATTATTTTTTTTGTGACGCTCATGATCAAGATAGTGCACCAAAATTTGGGAATAAGCAGGTCATGACGTAACTATGTAAAATATCCAGGGGCGGAACGCTGCGTCGCCGACAAAGGGGTGGGGGCAGGGGGTAAATATAAAAATTATAAGGGGTTTTTTGCGACGTTCGTGATTGAGATAGTGCAGCAAAATTTGGAAATAAATAGACCAAGACATAACTAAGTAAAATCCCCAAAAGCGGAAACCAGAGTGGGGGACGAGGGTAGTTATAAGGGGTCAAAGTCGCGGTTTTTATTATTTTTTTTTGTGACGCTCATGATGAAGATACTGCACCAAAATTTTGGAGTAAGTAGGTCATGACGTAACTAAGTAAAATCTCCAGGGACGGAACGCTGCTTGGGGTACAAAGGGGTGATAGGCAGGGGTGAGTATAAAAATATAAGAGGTTTTTTAGCCGTTCGTGATCGTGCACCAAAATTTGGGAATAAGTAGATCATGACATTACTAAGAAAAATCCCCAGGGGCGGAACGCTGCGTGGGGGACAAATGTTGTGCTGCGTCACAAAAAAATAATACAAACTGCGATTTTGACCCCTTAAAACTACCCTCATCCCCAACTCTGGTTTCCGCCCCTGGAGATTTTGCTTAGTTACGTCATGATCTACTTACTCCCAAATTTTGGTTCACTATCTCGATCACGAAAGTAACAAAAAATCCCTTATGATTTTTATATTCACCCCTGTTCCCACCCCTTTGTCGGCCACATATCCGTCCCTGGATATTTTACTTAGTTGCGTCATGACCTACTTATTACCAAATTTTGGTGCACTACCTCGATCATGAGCGTCACAAAAAAAATAATAAAAACCGCGACTTTGACCCCTTATAACTACCCTCGTCCCCCACTCTGGTTTCCGGCTTTGGGGATTTTACTTAGTTATGTCATGGTCTACTTATTCTCAAATTTTGGTGCACTATCTCAATCACGAACGTCGCAAAAAACCCCTTATATTTTTTATATTCACCCCTACCCCCACCCCTTTGTCGGCCACGCAGCATTCCACCTCTGGAGATTTTACTTAGTTACGTCATGACCTACTTATTCCCAAATTTTGGTGCACTATCTCGATCATGAGCGTCACAAAAAAATAATAAAAACCGCGAATTTGACCCCTTATAACTACCCTCGTCCCCCACTTTGGTTTCCGGCCGTTGGGGGAAGTAATGTACACAACTAGTTTAACATATCCTCGTATATTTTTTCCATATTACTTATCACGCACAAAATCCGCTTCTATCTCTCCGACTATTACGAGGTTGTTAAAAACCTTATCAATTGAAGATTTTAGGCAAACTCCTCTATAATTTTTTTAAATTTTCTCTCTCCATATTTAAAAAAGTGATGCAGTAAGCGATACTGTGTAGACTAGCATGAAGCTTCATAAAGGGTGATTCATTTAGATATACTTTTTTTGTGGAGATTTGAAGGGAGATCGTGCCTGAATCGTATCACCTTATGTTGGATTTTTATTCAGTATTGTGTGACATTACATTCCGGAAATATTTAGCCCGGCACAGCATCTAGAAATTATTCAGCGGTATTGCGAAAATAGGCCTTCTATGGGCAATGAGTTACGTGTGCTTAGAGCAATTTATGGTCCACATAATTGGTCTACCGAACGCAAAAATCGCTATTCCATCAATAAGTTTGAAACCCAGTTTTCATTAGGATAACACACGACCAAATAGACCACATTCAGCAGGTACTGAATACAATATAGCGGCAGTCGTGAATATACTCGAAAATAACGAAGACTCGATTCGTCGCTGTTCTCAACAGCTAGGCTTGTCATATACAACCATTTGGCGTATTTTTCGTAAGGATCTTGGTTTAAACGCATACAAAATTTAATAAGTGCAAGACCTGAACCCGATCGACCTTCCGAGGCATCACCGATTCAGTCAATAAGCTCTTGATAAGCTTGTAGATCCACTGTTTTTATCCACTGATCCAAGTAATTGTGAAGAATGGTTCTTTTGTATGATAATAAAGATTTACTTACAAATAAAATTCATTTTTTCATTATTTTTTCTTTCTGAAAAAAGTAACTCTAAATGAATCACCCTTTACTATGGATTCTGAAATTTTAAATACAATAGACTTGCGATTATCTCAATCTAGGTTATTCGAGCCCCTGGGTTAACGGAGGCAAAAGTCGTAGCTGGTCAGTTACAACTGCGAACAATTTTTCGTTTCATGTAATGTTTTGTTTTAAACTGTATTTAAGTATTCGAGTTTATTAGTTTCGGTTTCATAAGTTGATTTTTGTGAGTGTGAGAAGAGAGCATGTTACTGTGCAAAATGAGTGGAAAGTGGAAGAGAGTAGTTATATCTTTGGAAACAACAGTGAAAGTGAAACAATTAAAAGGTTGGACAAGAGTGAGTCAATAAAGAAGGTTGCTTCAGATTTAGGTGTTGGCGAACTAATTGTTGGAGATTGTTGGAAGCGTAACTGGAATGAAATCGAACAGGGGGTCAACCGAAGTGTGAATGGTGGGAGTGGATTGGCGTGGAAGACCATGAACAAACTTCTGAGACATTGTTCCTGTTGTTTTCAAAAATTAGAGGAATGGGCAGCCCGATAATTGGTCCAGTACTCCAAGCAAAATCTATTGAATTCACACAAGAAGTATATGGATAGGGGAGAAAACTTTTGTGCTAGTGAGGGATGGATTGACTCATGGAAGAAGAAATATGGCATCCGACAATTAAATATTTGCTGCGAACAAATTCTGCCACTTAACTGAAATTGGAACATTTTACTTAAAATTACAATACATTATCCTTAACGATGGACAGACCAAATATTTAACTGTGATGAGACAGGTCTTAATTTTAAAATACTCCTTCTGAAAACGCTAGCTCCTAAAAATGAAGGAACTGTAGTAGGTTACAAGAAAAGCAAAAAGATCACAATCATGATCTGCAACAATGCTTCTGGTTCATTAAAATTAAG
The DNA here is from genome assembly GCF_917563875.1 of Diabrotica virgifera virgifera. Classification (NCBI taxonomy): domain Eukaryota; kingdom Metazoa; phylum Arthropoda; class Insecta; order Coleoptera; family Chrysomelidae; genus Diabrotica; species Diabrotica virgifera. Next base: position 146,912,296 of record NC_065448.1, on the reverse strand, counting down.
ACCTCTTTTAATAGGAAAATTGAAAAATCCAAGGAAATGAATTACTTGCTTACAACCTATAAAAACCAACGAATGCATCGATGGATTGTTTTTAAGAACTGGTTTTTAATGACTTTGTACCAGTCATTGACGCCTACCTATAAAACAAAAATCTGCCCCTGAAAGCTGGATTTCGGCTTTCAGGGGCAGATTTTTTCCTGTAGTTGGATATCACGATCCTACCCAGACGTGAGTGAATTGATTAGTGGTGGCATAAGAGCTGTGTTCCTTCCACCAATGTGACAATCCTGGCCCAATGTGACGTTTCTCATCCAATCCCTTGGCTAGACCAAGGCGTTATAGAAGCAATGAAGAGGAATTATATCGGAGAAAGCTGCTAACCAGGCTGGATGAAGGGTTGATTTTAATTGATGCATTGAAGAAGATCACGCTTGAAAATCATGGAAAAGATTATTTCAGATAGGACAGGACCTTCAAAAAGAAACTGATGACTGTAAAGCTGACACTATAGCAAACCTAGCCAATCAATTACTAGTTAAACAACCAATCGGAAACCAATACATCATCAACTGGATGAATGGAGATGAAGAAATGTAACTTACAAATGACGCAAAAAGATGATGAAAAGAAGACACAGATGAGATAACTCCAAAATTTCTCATTCCAATGGGTTGAAGACCCTTGAAACAGCTCTCACATATATTGAGGAGCAAGAGGAATTGACACGAGTAGAAGTCATTTATTTTCAATGTTGGCACAACATCGTCGTCTGAAAAAGAGGAATGCATTGCTTATGAAATCAATCACAACTTTTTTAAAAAGTAATCTTGATAAGTTAAATGTTTTATATACACCACTGTATTAGTTTTAATTATTAAAGTAACCACAGTTATCGTTATTTACGTGTTTTTCTAGCAGTACAACAACTAATCTCAGTGTTAACACCTTACCTGTGTTACGGGACAAATAGACCTCGTACTACACTAAGGGTTGACTGAGTCGAATGTGTTTTGTAACGCAAGGTGGCAAATTGGGTATAAGGGACATATATGTCTATAGAGAAATTCACACCGAAATTGCAGTACGGCTAAGATAGACTTTGCATTTCTTATGGGGAATAAACGCACAGGGTTTTCGATCTTCACCAGTTCTTGATTGCTCTCTCAAGAGCGTCGCACAGGACCGGCTTGGACCTACATAATATTTTACATTATGTGTACAGTAGAATAAAAAACTATTGTAAAAGTTGTAATAATTGAATACTCCACGAAATGTATAAAAAACTTGGGAAGTAGGTACTAATGTTTTTTAATGTTTTGTTAATTCTTTTGTATAAAGCTTGAAAAATTTCGAGATACATTTTTTAAATCTGAGCTATTAGAAGCAGCGCTGCTTTTAAATATCAATACCATCAGTATAATCTTGATGAATATGTTGTACAATATAATATTTCAATTTTAAGGCTTCCTGCGTATCGTTACAACTTAAATCCTATAGAAATAGTGTGGAACCAACTTAAGCCATATGTAGCTAACCATAATACTAGATATATTTAAAAACGAAGAGGTGCGCCAGTTGATCGAAGACTGTCTCACACGAGTAATAAAGCAAAATTGGCGCAATTATGTCACTCATGTTGTTGAGAAAACCGAAACTAGGATATGGACCGCGAGAAACCTGTAACATGATGTCTTGATTGACTAAACACGCGAACATAGGCGAAAGTAGCGAAAGCGAATCTGACATCTTGGATGCAGAGATAATTGAATACCTGTGACTAACTTCCATTATTATATAAACAATGAAATGCATTTATCAGTCCAATCACAGTACAAGCTATTCGGGTATTGGAAAGCTTTTTTAGCTTATGAAAAGTTGCAATAGGAACGTGCAAACTGTTTTGCTGTAAGTCAAACAGTTTTGATGTCAGAACTGTCCAAAATGTGAAAATGGCCACTTTCAAACGTCAATAACTACAAAACAATTGAACTAGATATAAGTAGGATATGATACACGAAATATATTACCTAGAATTAGAATATCGAAATTTTACTATAGTTTGTTTTTTAACCAAGAGGAGTGATTCAAATTTACCGCGCCGTAATGCTTGTTTCTAATTGGTCCAACCGCAGGCAAGTTTACTCCACTGTTATTCAATTTTGACACTAATGACATTTATGAAATTTTGGCACTTCTCTCATTTTATAGGTTAATTAAGTATATCGGCGATTTTTTGTGTTTTCTGCATTATTCCTTTAATTTTTAGATTTTTACTCTACTTTTATATAAAAACAGTTGTTTTTAGAACTCTTTATCGATGTGTTAGTATAATCGTTGATTGATGTATTGGGGGTACCCATATTAATATTTCAATCAACGATATAATATAATATGTATCGATTATCATCGAAAGCTGATATGATCAACGAAAAAAGAAGATGAATTTGGTGACTTTTCTAGTAACTTTCTTGGGTGTAAATCTGTCTTTTTAGTTTACTTCTCTTGGTTAAAAAATAAACTATAACCAATAACCATAGCTTATCCATAATCGATTGATGCAGTTCCCGGACATCCCACCCTGTATAGCCATCAAAAATGGTAGTTGTTAGTGTAAAAAAGTAGTTATGTATACAATTTTAAAATAAAATTCTCGCTAAAAACTTCTTTTTTCTTATTTTTAAATTATTTTATTATTAAAAAAAGTCTTTTTATTAAAATGCATGCCTCTTGTTTGACTCCGTGAAGATAATTGTTTGTATATATCTAATAATAATCTTATTTATTTATTAAGGGTTTCACCATTGTTAAAAAAAGTAATATAATGAATTATAAAATAGTTGACATAGTTAAATTCTAACATATACAATAAAAAACAATATAAAACGTGTTAAAAATATGATGTAACACCATAAACAAACTAAACATGATCAACATGATCAACATGATCAACACAATTTAACAATTGCCTAAAAGAATAAATTGAACTAAAAAATGGATTCAACAGTATATGTGTTAAAGTACCAAGAGCTCTAGTCATCGGATCATTTCTACCATAATTAGTACTTTGATACTCAATAAAGAATAAAGAGGATTTCGTAAGGTGTAACTAGTAATTCAGGACAGTTAACAAAGCCGTTAATTAGTTTATAGATGAAAAGCATTTCTAGTTTTATTCGTCTATTTACAAGAAGTGACAAATTCAAATGCTGAAGGACATCATTGTTGTTAAAATTATTCAGAATCTGCAATTTAAATCTAGCGTATCGAGCAAAACGTACTTGAATATTCTCAATTAAGACATTGTCAACCTCATAATAAAGTGACCAAATAATGGAAGCATACTCTAGGAATGATCGAACTATTGAACAATATAAAACTCGAAGAACGGATACAGAAAAATCTTTTGTATTCCTTTTTACAAAACCTAGAGATCTGTTAGCATTAGATGATAAAACACGCAGGTGAGATTTAAAATTTAATTGTTTATCAAAAATTACTCCTAGATCTCTCATCTCATCAACTCTAGACAACACATTTATACCAATATTATATTCATACAGATCTGCAGTGTTAGTTTTTGAGAAACTAATAATATGACATTTGTCGATATTTAATAATAAATTGTTTGAAATAGACCATTCATATACTTTATCCAAGTTATTTTGTAGAATTTTACTATCCAATAAGTTCTCTACAATGTGAAATAATTTTAAGTCATCAGCAAAGGGTAGAAAGTTAACATTTTCAATTACAGATGATAGATCATTGATAAAGAGGTTAAATAATAATGGTCCACAATGTGAGCCTTGTGGTACTCCTGAATGAACCTTAATTTCATTAGATATATAACTGCCAATTTTAATACGTTGTTGACGACCATAAAGAAAGCTACTGAACCAGGTCACAATGCCATTCCCTAAACCAAGATTCTTCAACTTATATACAAGTAGGTCATGATTGACTCTATCGAAGGCTTTAGAGAAGTCTGTGTAAATACAATCAACTTGTAATCCCTTTTCAATAGCCTCTAATATAAAACTGCGATAACAAAGTAAATTTGTAACAGTAGATTTACTTGATTGAAAACCATGCTGTTGTGATATAATTACATTTTGACATGCCCAATTTAAGTGACGAGTCACTAATTTATCCAAAAGTTTAGGTAATGTTGATTGTATGCATATACCCCTGTAGTTTTTAATATTTTCCCTATCACCTGATTTAAAAATTGGTGTAATAAAACTATCCTTCCAAAAATCAGGAAATTTTTCTGTTTCCAAAGACAAGTTAAACAAATATAAAATGGGATAGGCTAAAGTAAATTTGCAACATTTAATTAAAAGAGCAGGGACACCATCTGGGCCAAATGAAGACTTGTTTTTTAATTGGTTAATACCTTCGAACACTTCAATAATACTTAGAGTTACCCTGTTCAAGTCAATTACATCAATAGAGGTAGTAGTTGGTAATGATATTTTTTTACCTGGATATACCGTGCTAAAGTTTTCAGCAAAAAGGTTAACAACAGTTTGACCCTCAGAACTACGTTCATCATTTAACCCTCCGTTAGACGCGTGGTCTACAATCGTAGACCACTCTCCTTTAAGTGGTCGCCAATTGCATAAAAGTGCACATACGCCCCCATCCCGCTTAGTAGCTGTCACTAATACTTCCAACTTACTCTTCAGTTTGCTAAACGCCGCCGATCTGTTTGCATTATTTTTTTACCATTATTCAAAGAGCACTGGTCTACAACCGTAGACCACGCGACTAAGCGCGTTCCAGTTTTTAGTTGTATATATAAAGCTAATATGTAGCCTGCTGTGTATATAAAGCTAATAACATAAATGAAAATGTTTCAAGCAGCGACTTTATTGAAAACTTAGCATAACTAATCAAACAGCAAATTGAATATGGATCAACTATGCCTTCCCTGCTAAGAGAACTTAGATGACGAGCTCGTGTACTGCTCGGAGTTCAAGAAGTTGTACCCCCTTCCCCTAATATTCCAACAAATTACGTGGGGCGATGTTGTATTTGTGCATGAATTTGCAATATGTCAACAAGAAGGGCATGCCAAAGATGTGACACATTTGCATTCAAGGATCATTTTGGGGATATTTGCACTGAATATTTGACGAACTAAAATTGTGCCATTTTGACCATTTAATAGTTTTGTTCTTTTTTTACTTTTTAGTTCTATTCTTTATTATTTATCCCTATTGGTCATTCTATAAGTTCAAAGATAAAAAATATTTGTGTTTTTTACTAAATTGAGCTTATTTTTGTGACCATTTTCATTTACTTGCGAATACAGACCCAAAAAATCATGACCTCGTTTTTAATTTTACCACTGTCAAAATGAGAAAAGAAAAAGGAACAAAACATATCTAATATCAAAGTGTGAACATAAATAAACATGTTATTAACCACTAATTTGTTAATTTTGTTCAAATCCGGTATTATACGACAAAAAACTATTGGTCTACAATCGTAGACCACGCGCCTAAGCTTGTCAGCAATAGCGACGCGCCTAACGTAGGGTTAAAAACATTGTATTGGGATAACCATTAGATTTACGTCAATTATTGACATATTTCCAAAAACAACCAGGATCGTTCTGAATATTTGTTTCAGTTTTAATCAAATAGTTTCTATAACAAATCTCACTCAGAGCTTTACATTGTAAGCGTAGTTCACAAAATTTATGATAGTCAAAAGGATTAAGTGTTTGTTTGTATTGTTTGTGCTGCATTTTTTTCTTAAAAACCAAATTCTTTAATTCTCTTGTAAACCATACTGGAAAAGTTGATGTTTTATAAAGTTTCAGTGGTACAAATAAATGAATAGCCTCATAGATAATGCTGTAGAAGAATTGAATAGCCAAAACAATATCCTTGCTATTATACATATATGACCAATTAATATGAGCAAGATAATTATTTATACCTATAAAATCAATATTCCTAAAATCATAGTAGAAAGTCTCAATTGGTAGTGATGAATTAGAGCTATCAGGAACTGTTACACAATATGGTACATGATGAAAACTACCGTTAAATAGTATATCCGTGGCTTCAGTAATCTCACTACTCAAATTATGTGTAAAAAGTAAGTCTAGAAAAACCCCACGTTTATTAGGAATATGATTCCGTTGATTAAGACCACATACACCAAAAGAGTCAGATAAAAATTTGCCATTGGATAAATCTGGACAAATCAGTTCAAGAATGTCATCTTTCAGCACCCAAGTGGCGTCTGGCATGTTAAAATCACCAAAAATAGTTACTTCTGAGCCTAAGTGAGATTCACATACCTCTAGCACACTATCCACAAATCCACATGTTCTTCATATAGTCCACTAGCTGACTTAGGGGGAATGTAAATTGTACCAAAAATGTGCTGAAGGTCACCATATTTGATACAAACAAATAGTTCTTCCAAATGAGCAGATACAGTAGGTATACTATAGGAATTCAAATATTTACGAACTGCAATTAGGACTCCTCCACCAGTAGACTTATTGTTGACCTGTAGATCGCGATCCTTCCTATAAATATTAAACTCAGGAAGGTCAATTTCATTAGACGAAATTTCATCATTTAACCATGTTTCAATAAGACATATAACATCATATGAAGTAACACTAACAGCGAGTTTAAAGTCAGTCAGTTTGGATTTCATACCACCAATATTTTGACAATAAACCATCAACTTCTTTTTTAGTTTTTTGATTCAAAAACTCCCCTTTTGCTAATAATGGAAACACCATTCTGATATCTAACTATCAAATCAGATTCACCTGCATTTTGGTGCTCCCCCAGTTCCTTATAAAGGGTCTTTATATAATCTCGTTGAATAATGATAAGGTCTGCATTGATTTTGATGTCCTTGTTGAATGGAATTAATTTTCTTTTAAGTTTCAATCAAGATAACGCCACTGAATTATCTGTAAAACATACCTTTAATGGTCTTGGCTTATTTGTAATTTTACCCAATCTGATAACTCTAAACTCCCCAGGTTGGACATCAAGTTTTTGAAAGATTTCATTACATCTATCCTTATTATAATTAATACGTTGTGAATATTCACTTGACTTCGATTCATCAACATTAAAAATTAGTATATTTTTAATGTTTAATTTATAATAATTAATACTAATTTTAATTAAAATTAGTATATCTTATAATAAATATCTAATGTATATGTGTTTTATTCTAATTTGCAAGATAAATTAAAATCAAAACAAGATAGTTTTACTTGTAATACAGCTCCGGCGTAAAAATCTTTGTACGGTTCTGTACGTGACTAGTACGTGGACCTGTTTATGCTACCAATCGCATGCCGTGAAATCTGACAAATGCGCACCTCTATCTTAACCATACTGCAATCCCAGTGTGAATTCCACAATAGTAACGCACACAACGTAAGTTTATAAATATCTCTAAATGCACACAAGGTGTTAACCGAGTTTTTTCTGTATCCGAGGTAGTCGCCTAATTGAATAATAGTACATTATATACCGCGGGACTGAAGTAGTACATTTAATCCTGAAGGTAAAGTTTATGGCCCGACCGCAGGGAGGGCCATAATTTACCTGAAGGATTAAATGTACTTCAGTCGCAAGGTATATACGATACTTTTCGTACTTCCGGTATGATTTTATTAATTATTTCAATAATTTCAATCAGTTTTTTCTCTCTTCAACTCATTTAATAAACTGTCTTTAAAATAAGTTACCATAGTAACATTGCGTTGTGACAGTTATAATTTAGAAACATTGTCATTACTAGTGTCATTGTAAAGAAACATTGTTATTGATAATTATTGGTATCATGAGTGAAGAAGGTGTATCTGATATTGATAAAAGAGCAGCCGAAGTAGGTGAAGAATTGTTACCACCGAAATCTAGAAAACTATACGAGCAGCAGTACGATGCTTTTAAAAAGTGGTGCCGCTTAAAAAATGTGAGACAACCTACTGAAAATGCGCTGTTAGTCTACTTCGATGATAAATCAAAAGCGGTTTGTGCCTCAACTCTCTGGGCACATTACTCAATGCTGAAATCGGTTATTAACATTATGCCTCCTCTACACATCGGCAGACGTGTCCGCGGACGGCATCTGCGTATGCATCCGCAGATGTGTAGATGGGTAATTTGATCGTCTGTTGTTTACCTCGGACCTCTACGACGCATTAGTTTTCGCAGTGAATTCAAAGTAAATATTGCGTCACCCGAGAATTAACACAGACTGAACGATTTACAGATGTGTACTACAGATGTGTGGTCAGCGCGTGATGATACATCGGCATATGCATCCGCAGACGCGTCTGCCGATGTGTAGAGGAGGCATTAGAGAAGATATTGATATAAGTAAATTTCCAAAATTATTAGCTTTTTTGAAGAGAAGAAATGAGGGATTTAAGCCAAAGAAGTCAAGAATTCTCACGTCTGAGCAGGTAGATCAGTTCTTACGGGAGGCTCCGGATGATAAATATTTAATGCTTAAGGTAAATTTGGAAATTTGTTTATATTCAGAAATTTTAAGAAATCAATTTTTTTGTAGGTTGCACTTATTTTGGGCGTTGCGGGAGCTTGTCGTGGAAAAGAGTTGGTTGATTTAGAAATCGACGATGTGAGAGATTTGGGCGATTCCTTCCTAATTGCGATTAGAAACACCAAAAATAAAATTGACCGAAATTTTGTGATCAAAAATTCAGAAAACAGTGCCATCAGTTTTGTGGCGATATTTCGGAAATATGTGGCATTGCGAAAGACAGGGACAACTCATTCAAAATTTTTTGTTCAATACATCAACAAAGAATGTACTACGCGAGTAGTAGGAAAAAACATGTTTGGTACAATTCCACGGCAAATAGCAGCTTTCTTGAAATTAGAAAATGCGACGTCTTATACGGGACATTGTTTTAGACGCACATCTGCGTCTTTGTTAGCTGATTCGGGAGCAACAATAGACGTGCTGAAGAGACATGGAGGATGGAAATCCTCCAACGTGGCCGAGGGATATATTGAATCGTCTATTAAAAATAAACAAAAAATTTCAGATAAAATATTTGGTCAAGTCGCCGATTCGTCCACTATAGTTATGCCACAGTCCTCATTCTCGCTTCCTGTTTCCGCAGGATCTTCGAAACAAACACCAGTTCAATATGAAAAGGACCTATCTGTTACTCGTCAGTTACCTGCTGCATTAACCCAGGAAAGACTGGTCAATATGACGAACTGTCACAATATTAATTTGAATATTAACGTTAATTACCATTCTAATTAATTATATTTTTCAATAAAATATCCCTTAAATTCGTTTGTTTGTGATTTAATCGTTCCGGGAGTTTCGTCAATATTTAATCCCGGAGGGATTAAATGTGACACTTTAGTACCTGTCACAAGGGAGTGAAGTTGTCACTTTAGGCCCGGAAGTACGAAAAGTAATTTTATTGTTTCACTGAGCATTAGTGATGTTGATTATAGTTACTTTCGAGTATTCGTTACAAATCGATACTTTTGTATAAAGTAATCATTTACAGTATTCGTTACTTTGATTACTTTTGTTACTCTTGAATTTGAGTACCGGTAATCATATCGAAAATCGTATTTCTCAGTAGGTAGGTATTTTGTTTAAAGTAATCATTTACAGTATTCGTTACTTTGATTACCATGATCACTTTTGTATTTGAGTACCGGCAATCATATAGACCAGCGTTTCCCAACCGGTGGGTCGCGGGCGGCTTTCAGGTGGGTCGCGGCGTGGCTCTTACAGTAGCTGAGTAGCGTACAGTGACCGTGCTCCTTATTTTTTTCTATCATAATGGGTGAGGGATGGGTCGCAAATATGAAAAAACATCAGAAGGTGGGTCGCCAGACATAAAAGGTTGGGAACCACTGATATAGAGAATCGTATTTCTCAGTAGGTAGGTATTTTGTATAGGTATTCCGATATAATAACGACCTTCACGAAGTAATCAGAGTAATCAAAGTAGATACAATAGTCGTTGCTCGCTCTGATACGATTGGTACGAAGTAATCAAAGTCAAAGTAGACACAATAGTCGTTACTCGCTCTGATATGATTGGTACGAAGTAATCAGAGTAATCAAAGTAGATACAATAGTCGTTACTCGCTCTAATACGATTGGTATGAAGTAACGAATAATCAAAGTAGATACAATAGTCGTTACTCGCTCTGATACGATTGGTACGAAGCAACGAAGTAATCAGAGTAATCAAAGTAACGATTTGTCTCTCTGTATAGTAATCGTTACTTTCGGTATTCGTAAGTAACGAGTACTTTGTAACGAATAGTTACTTTTTCAACATCACTACTGAGCATTCACTATTTCGCTGTCTCAGCATTTTACTATAGAAAAAAAGTAATACAACGCCCATAGAGTAAACTGAGGACATCCATGAATGAGTATAATAGTAGTAGAATAGCCATTGATATTGCAGGAGCATTTCCAGAAATCTATATGTTATAAATAATATATCCTGGTGGCAAAGGTGTCACCATATTTGGGAAATTTCTGATCAGGATGGTAAAGGCTTAGAAGCGGCAGCATATAAAGGACAAAGTAGAAAATGTATATACTGAAATTAGCTAGATTACACTAGAACAAACATGTGATTAGTCATTAGCCACAAAATATATTAGTAGAAAGTTCTAATACGTTTGGTATATACAGTAGAAACCCACAAATCCGAACTAATTGGGGGGACAGCCTGTTCGGATTCCGAAAAGTTCGGATTATACGAAAGTTAGCCGAACTAATAATTCAAAGTTTACTTTGTCATTGATTTTGAGTCACTGCACCTGTCTCCCTTCCTCTTCCACCCATCTCAGATTGATGTCACTGATGCAGAGCCAGTGTCATCATTTGTGTTTATTCGCTAACTCCATGGCTAGATTTACAATTTGAAGAAGCTCCATTTTTCCACGCTCCATTACAAGATGACCTTCTGGAAGTCATACAACAACAGGATGAGAAAACGAAGAAGAAAGTGCAATTACAGAATGGATTGAAGCTGATGACAACGGGCACCAAGAATTTACAAATGAATACTTTGTAGACTTGGTTCAACCTCAAGGCAACCCTAATGACTAATGAAGATGAAGAAAGCGAGGAAGAAGTTTCCCTGCCATATCGAGTGTCACACACAGATGCCACTAAGGCTCTGGGTGTGGCTCTACGTTACGTGGAGCATAACTCTGCTCCGTTACCAGTAGATGTAATGTTTATGTGTAAATGGTTTATCATCGCTGCATCAATTTGCTACACTTCCATGCGTCAGAAGAAAGTTACGGAGTCAAAGACCTAATAAACCTAGATTATTCAATTTTCTGGTTTTACTCTGTATAATAAATATGTTTTTTAAGTTTTTGTCTTGAATTTTTTTCACTTGCCATTGGTTCGGAGTTGCCGAACGTTCGGATTAGCGGGGTGCGGGGTTCTACTGTATCTATAAACAGCATCACAAGAGACTGTCTATACTAAATTTACAATCAACATGCAGTAGAAATAAACAAACCATACACATCAAAACAATAAACAACCACTGGCGAAGCGTCCATGTAACCACTGTTACCATTGGTAACAGTTAAAAATCTTCCAAATAAATATGTATTTTATGACGATGAATAATTCCATTTATTATTTTATTTTATTTTTACCAATAGAAATATATTATTATATTATGTGTTAATAGTACCTAATTCAGTAAATAGCCAGACACACGAAAATATTGGCGAGTTTATGTGACTCAGTTGCACTTTATTATATTCTGTTACCAGTCTCATTTGCGGTGACAATGAATGGATATCTCTCTGTAGCTCGGGCGGCTCGGGACCGGCTAGTGTGAAAATTTTGAAGGAGCGATGGGCATAAGCGCGCTGTGTATATCAGTAGGGCTGTTACCAGATTTAAATTTGCTAACAGTACCTATAATAAAAAGTGTGCGTGCAGTTCACCATGGATGAGTGTCGCTGCGTAATCGATCAACTACTTGAAAAGTAATTCTGATTGAAAAATAAAATGAGATTATTGAAAATGAAAGACCTATTTTAAACAATTTAAAAAAGGAATTTAAAAAATTAGCTCGATATTTTAAATTTAGTTGGTACAGTGAAAATCCTTGATTATGTGGTTGCAAGAAAAATAGACTGTATTGTTGGCCATGTCTTCTGGTTTTTAAAGAAAAATGGGTGGACCAGGTTCACGATTTAAATAGTTTTAGAGTTTTAAAAAAGAGACATGAAATTTCTCCGTTACCTACATGTAAGATGTATACCCAATTTGATTCAGTTTGGCAAAACAAAAATCAAAAGTTCTCTTAACCAAGCATTTAAAGCAAATATTGCAATAGATAGGTACTCGTATATCCTTAGCTCACTTAGAATAGATATGTACCGTATGTTTTTTGGCCGAACAAGAATTAGCGTTTCGTGGTCATTTTGAGGACGACGGCTCTGACATTCGAGGCAATTACACGGAATTGTTAACATTAATTGCCAAAAAAGATCAAAAATTTTGCCAACATCTAGAAACATCAACTGTTTTTTCGGGAGTTTCAAGTGATATACAAAATGATATTATTGAAGCTATATGTATATACATTTAGCCATATCTTCATTTTTTTAAATAAGATTTTTTGCATCTGGTTTTGGTAACACTTTACAAAAAGTCACGCGTCACCACTGTAAACAACTCTATTTAAATCATCATCTGTATATTGTAACTAATTGTCAGTGATATTGTAATTACCGCCACATACAAATATTTTTTTTAATTATTGTATTGTATTAATATTAACAAAAAACATATACTGTATTAATATATATTAATAGTGTAAATTGGCTGAAAAACTTCAGTCGATGGCCTTTTGGTACATTGTATCAATAAAGTATGTCTCTCTCTCTCTCTCTCTCTAAACAAACCAAGACACGTTAAATGCTACTAGGAGCACTCCTGAATCATAATTTACAATGTATAAACTTTGGAAATCATGATTTGGGATTTACAATGTATATACAGCTGGTTCCTAAAAAAACTGATACGACTCTTAGTAAGATTTGATCATTTTGAGCAGTGTATTTGATTGGTCTGACATTATATTATATTTAAGAACTCATACAGAAGTAAAAAACTTCAAGTTATATATTGGTATAAAATCGTTTATTAAAAAACTTCATAAAATGTCATCAAAATGGATTGCAAAACGTTTTCGTTCTAAATTAGAAGATCTTCAGTGCATTCTGCTGAGCAATTGGAACTAGCACACTATTTAAAGTAGTAACCTCATAATATATGGTTTACATCATGGTGCTCAGACTTGTACTGCGTGGGATCTACCACATAAACTGCAAGTGTCAAGCAATCGACTGCTAGTAAAATAAAGCAATTTTGAAAATAAAAAATTGATTGCACATTTCTATTTGATAAAAGTTGTAACTACAGAGTTGTAATTAAAGTCATGTTTTTGATAAAGAGATGTTCATCAATTAGCCGATTACTTATTTATTTTTATTTATTTATATATATTTACGAGCAAAGCTCATTGCAATAAAACATTACATAAGTTATGAAGAACTAACAAAATATTACAAATATACGTAAAATACAATAAGATACAATAAACACTACGACAATAAAGCAAGTCAAAAAGTAAAAATAACAGGTAAAGATATATAATCACAAGTTTAAAATATTCAAGAACATAAAACTAGAGGGTGCAATCCTTTAGCGTTTTTAAAAATCGCGAACTATCCGCAAAGAAATCCACACAATTGGAGCAAGCATTTGCCTGTCTAGAAACCCTCGAGATGAAAGAATTTGCAGTGAAGTTAGTTCTGCTGATGGGAGTATGAAATGTAGATCTTGAACGTGTGATTCTGGAGGGAATATGTAAACCTACTTCCTCCCGGAGCTCAGGGCAGTCGTGAATTGAATTTATAATATTATACAACATGTACATGTCCTTCTTTTTCCGTCTGCTTGATAAGGTGTCAATGTTAAGTTCTAGTTCAAGATCCATATAATTCCAGTCTCTACGGTTTGTTTTGAATGCGACGAACCTAAGGAATAGGTGCTGGATCCTTTCAATCTTACAGTTGTATGTCTCATAGGCGGGTGACCAGATGCAAGATGCATATTCCACGATTGGCCTCACCATTGCACAGTACAACAGTTTAAACGATCTCAACTGCTTAGTCTTGGGAGCATCTTTTAATAAAACCTAACAGTTGAAGCGACTTTGAGATGATATTGCTTATATGAATATTGAAAGATAGTCCAGAGTCAAGTGTAACTCCAAGATCTTTTATGGATGTGACTGTTGTGATATTTATATCACCTATTTTGTATGTGAAAGAGATAGGACTTTTCGAACGCGTGAATGAAATGTGAAAACATTTGCAGGAGTTGAGAACCATGTCATTGTTGCAGCACCATTCATTCAACCGATCAAATCGGACTGAAGCCTTAAACAGTCAAGTGGATTCCTAATGTGGCAGTAAAACTTAACATCGTCAGCAAATAAAAGAAATTTCGCATATTGGAAACAGTCTTTTATATCGTTAATAAAAACATTAAACAACAAAGGTCCAAGATGAGATCCCTGCGGTACGCCCGAAGGGACAACTATTTCGTAGGAAAAATAGCTGTAGAGCTTGACGATTTGTTTTCTGTCCAGAAGATATTCCCTAAGCCACAGCAGAAGTGAACCATGTATCCCTAATCGCTGCAATTTTTCTAATAGAATATTGTGATTAACTCTATCGAAAGCCTTAGAGAAGTCGGTGTACAGGGCGTCCACCTGTAGTCCTTCGTCCAAGGCGTTCAGTAAGAAGTTAGTATATGTCAGCAAATTGAGTTCAGTTGACTTATGGCGCCTGAAACCAAACTGCTGTTCCAATAGAACACCGTTCAAGGAGGGTGTAAGGAAATCGCAGACAAGTGATTCGAATAGTGTAGGAATAGAGTTTAGGATACTAATAGGTCTATAGTTGGACACAAGACTTTTGTCACCTGTTTTGTGTAAGGGCAATAGGAAACTGGTCTTCCAAACATTTGGAAAGCTTCCACTAGCTAAAGACTTGTTAAAGATGAGAAATAATGGCCGAGCTAAATTAAATGCACAGTACTTGAGCAAGCTTGATGGGATGCCATCAGGTCCCGGGCCTTTAGAAGGATTGAGGTTACACAATTTAGAGTAAATGTCAGAGATGGATAGTTTACATGATGATAGGTTTAAGGGTGAAGAAGTGATGTCTTCGGGGAAATCAACAACAACAGAGGAGTAAACTGATGAAAAGAAATCAGCAAATAAATTCGCAATATCTTTACCAGATGAACTAGTTTTACCGTTGTGAGATAACTCAGAAGGAATTCCATTTGATTTTCTTTTGTTATTGATAAAAGACCAAAACTTATTCAGACCGCTGGGAAGAGAGTTTTCAGTAGACAATGAAAAGTTTAAATAGTCACGCTTGGCAAGTATCTGGGACTGAGATCGGAGCTCTGAGAACTGTTTGTAAAGGTAACTGGTTTTTGGCAGCTTGGACTCTTTAAGTCTCCTGTGTGCTGTCTTCTTTCTAATAATACACGATTTTAGTTCCGAAGAGTACCAGACAGGAAATTTTCTAGAAGAGAATTTTTTAACAGGAACATAGATGTCAATAGCTGAGTACAGAATATCATATAAAATGTTAACCATTTCATCGACTGAACATCCAATCATTAAAGTATCCCAGTTGACACAATCGAGATAGCCTTTAATTAGAGAAAAGTTTGCTGATTTAAAGTCATGATAGTAACCCTCCGGTAAAAGTCCCTCATTATATCTGGTAGTTATGGGTAGTTCAAACACCAGTGGGGGATGATATTGGTCAGGAGGGAATAAAATGTCTGTAGGTTCAACAACGGCGATATCTTTATTTTGGACCAGTATCAAATCTAATAAAGAATTAGAGGTATTTGGGCAAATGTTAATCTGGTATAGATTTGAGATAATCTCAATGGATGTTCTTTCGTTAGGAGTAGCAAGGTGATTAAATGTGGCTGATGAACTGAAATTGTCATGGGACCACGATGCATTAGGCAGATTAAAGTCACCCAAAAGGCATAGTTGGGATGGATTGAATTTGTTGACTGTGTTGTCAACATTGTCATTGAAGATGGAAAATTTCTCAGAGTCACTTTTTGGGGGAAAATATGCAGTGCCGAGAATAATGGTTTCGTTACCATTGATAATGGCTACAAACAGTTGCTCGATATCAAGTGAAGATGGCAAATGCTTACTATTCAATTGCTTGGATACGGCAATAAGAACGCCTCCTCCTCTAGAATAGGCACTGGTTGAAGATGACCTATCACTTCTGTAGACATTAAAGTCCGCTAGGTTCAGCTCGGCGTTGGTAATTCCCTCAGTTAGCCAGGTCTCCGTAAACACCAAAACATTATAAAAGCATCCTTGAGTATTTTCCAATAACTTGCCAAGCTTTGTCCGAAGACCACGTACATTTTGGTAATAAACACTGATTTTGTGGTCATTGGGAGGAACAGTATTGAGTTTTAGATTTTTCAGTTTTTTGAAGCTATAGATGGCACTCCATTCAAGTATTTGATCCTTAGATCAGTTTCGCCATTATCGATTCTGGTCTTCAGCTCGTTCTTAATTTTGAGTTCGTGTTCCCTTTGTAGTTTAGTTAAATCGCTCGATATGAAGATCTTACTACCTTTTAATTTGAGAATTTTTTGAGAATTTCTGTGGCAGCCTCCATGTCATTGTTGGATTCGGTAACATTAAAAAGTAGGATATTGGTTGATCGCCTGGATCGTTCTTGGAGTTCAGAAACCAATGAATCCTCGGAAACTTTGCTGTTACTACTTGAGGCAGGAACATCAGTATTCAGTCCATTTACGGTCAGATCCTCTATTGCACTCTTTAAGTTGATAATATCCTCCTTAAGGGATTAAAGTATTACGATACTTTGATGTCACTACCTTCATTTGGGAAAATGTATACTCACACAAGTATGTTGATCCAAAGAATGCTGTGTGCTCCAGAGCTACTTTTCTCAAAGACGGATATTTGTCAGACGATATGAAAGACCAAAATTTCTTATTGGTCCCTCCGGACTTAAGCTGTATGGATATTTCACTGGCAATTTTTCCACGTCTTCCAAAGAAAATGAATATTACAATGTCTGTCAGTTTTTTAAAATCAGCAAAGCGTCATTCAAACTCTCTATGAACTCCTTGCAGCTCCGTCTCGTAATAAACATAATTCAAATGAGCGGTTACCCTTTTTTTCAACGATGGAAAGTTGTTTAAATCCTTTATTTTCATATGATTAATCAATAATTTCCATTTGTTGACAAAATAATGTACCTACTATGCTCATCATATCAATAATTGTTTTATTTTTACCCTATAGTTCCTGTCACAGCGCAGTACCTGTCTTTTCTATTTGTATTTTTTCCGTGAATCGCGATCGACTTCAAAAACTTTGGCATTTGACCGGTCGATCGCAATCGACCCTTTGAGCACCGCTGGTTTACATAGTACAGTCAAACCTGCCATATCCGGATCAATGTGGCGACAGACCGATCCGGATATGAAAAAATCCGGATATCAAGACCACTTCTTTTATAGTCTCTGAAACGTTTTCTCCTTCATACATTCCAGTAATCAACGCCGTCAATAACTTTCGTCGATAGACACGTTTTATAGATTCTATAATACATTTCACCATCTTTTAGTTCTTCTTTTAGTGTGTTGTCCAACAGCCTTTCTCGGTAGATTTCGGTAGATCCGGACGGCGCAGAACCGTCCGGATATGGGGAGGTCCGGATATGGCAGGTTGTACTGTATTCTGTAATAAAATATGGTGACTACAAGTCAATGTTAATAGATTAAATTATGTACATGCTCAAGGGCAACATGTTTCCCTGCTCGAAAAAATGTTAGGTTCTTGCTAGTGTAATGGGCACAGATCAACTGATGGTCAGAGGTTGGGCACAGAATTTTTTTCTTTATCAGTTTTTTTTAGGAACCAGCTGTACATTATAAATTATGAATCGAGAGTACTCCTATTAAGTAGCATTTAACCTGTCTCGATTTGTTTAGTTCTACTGCATCTTGATTGTAAATTTAGTATAGGTATTTCAAAAGCATAAATAAAAAAAAATCTTTACCTGGCCAGAGCATATTCTGTGTACAGTATCTTTATTGATTGGTTTTATTATTTGGTCATTATTGTTCTCAGTATCATGTTCTTCTATACATGTATTCATGATATAATAATTATCTCCTTTTTTTTTAATCTGTGCTTAAAACCTGTTAAAACTTTAAAACCGGGTTTGTTTATGTTATTAGTTACTGACATTTATCATAGATAAATAATATAGTATTACCAGATAGATAGGCAACTCACTGTAAAAATTTGGTTCCTTACGCCATTTGCGAGCGATGTGTTAACTAATCACCATTTGGCGGGAAATTCAAATGGACAAGCATTAATTTTATCCGTTTAGCGCCTCTTGCGGGCAATTTCGTTACTAATTAAAATATCTTTATATTTTACAAGAAATAATCTCACCTATATTATTAAAATAAAATACCAAAACTTACTAAGCTTGTTAAAGTATTTTATTTAAATAATATCTAAGTAATACTCATAAATTATTCGGAATTCTCAAGTTGCAAAATATGTTATTTTTGCTGTCAAATTTAGTAAGGAAAAGGGATATAAAAAAGTTAGACAATTTTTTTCTAAATATATGTACGTGTATTTATTCGTTGTTTCAGATAAAACAGTTATAAACTAATTACTATTTACCATTTACCTATGCATTTTCTAACTTTTTTATGATTTGTACACAACAATAATAAATCATGTTTATTTTTTTTATTAACACAACACCAAAGTTCTTTCGCAACTAAAACAAAACTACACACTACACTTTATAAACGAAGGATAAGGAACCAACTGAAATTGAAATTACTAAGAATAAATCGTTACAGATAATACAATAAAAACTGTAAACTAATAGAAAATTATTTGTACTTGCACTAACTCTAGCTGTCATTACTTTTGAAGAATTGACAATCGAGTTAAGCCTCGTTTGATTATTTTATTTGTGACATTCAGGTATGGTGTTTTAACATAAATGATTGGTTAAAGTCTTCGTGAGCGAGAAAGGCTGTCGTTTCTCTTTATTTAGCTGAGCGGTGTGGAAGTGGTGGGGGAAATTCCCCAATTTTTCCATATGAGATTCCGAGGAAGAGCTAAAGTTCTTATGGAAATCCATTGTTGCCACATCTTCAAATATGAGAAGAGACGTCTATCAATTACTGTCAATTGTCATTGTCTGATGTACTTTGTTATGTTTGGTTATGTTGTTGACAACTTTTGATAGGATAGGGATATTTTAAACACATTTTAAAAGAAAAAGAACCTTAGTAGAAAGGAAAGCAATTTTAGATTCCAACCGTATTATTACTTGTGAAATATTATCATCTAGTGGGAAAACCGCAGTGATTGTGCCTTCAAACGGGCAATTTGAAAGGACAACCCCACCAAAAACCATTATAATTGTAAATTGAAATGATTGATATTAAAAATGTTTGTACCTATGTAATTGTACATGTAAAGCTGGAAATTCAGGTAAATGCAAACATATAATTGGCACATTACTATATATTTCAAAAAGAACCATTACAAAAGAACCATTTCACTGCAACTTTGTTTATAATTTTTTTTTTATTGCTTACAGGCATACCATGGAAAATTTGAAAAAATTAAGCACCACAGACATCAAACAACAGTGGGGATAATTTAAAAAACAATAATACAACATAGTCAACAATAAAGTCCTACCAGTCTGCTGATAAATGTGCTACTGATATTGTACTAAATTATGATTTAGCTCTATTTTACTCAAATAATGTTGAAGTAAGCTACAGTAACTCTGTTGAAATATCTTTAGCTATGCTAAACCAAACTGGAGAAGCATGAAAAAAGCTGACGTGACTGCAAGTAACTGGGACAACTTATTGCCATTTATTTACTTATCATAAAAATAAAACCCCAAGTTGGCCACTTAAAGTCAACCAATTGTATAATTCCAATTTTAAATAAAATACTGTACCCTTCCGTGGGAAAAAATTATGAATCAGTTGCTTTAAATATGTATGAAAAAATAAGTCTAAGTATGTATGTATGTATTATCAGTTTTATTCCAATTATATAAGTAAAAAACTTGTTTTAAAAGATTGTTTTATTTCTTATAGGTACTTTTACTTGAAAAGAATATTCACACTTGACTACACTCATATTATCTGTGAATTCAGATAATATATCGTCGCCTTAGTACTATAACTTGATAACTCCAAAATTGACGTTTTTGAGATAACTAGTTCACAAGATGTATTTTATTTGCCTCCATATTGTGTAAAAACTTGATAACTCACTTCAAACGGGTTAAGTATTTATTTATGATTGACGAAAGTTGATAAAACTCAAATGCCACTAATATTCAGTGCTAAAACTTGACAAGATAAGTTATCAAGCTATTATTTAATCGAAATAATCGTGAATACGACATACACTGAATGCTATAACTAGATAACTCAAGTTATCTAGTTTTAGCACGTGTTTCTCTGAAACCATTGAACTTACCACATAATTTCTATCTATTTATTCGGTTCATTTTAATGCAAGAATTCAAGAATTGTTAGCACATCAGGCAACCCCCATGGCAGAGGGCTAATTTTCAACAAAATAATGTTTAAAATATTAGTTGTGTTAAATAGTTCACTTATATGCGACTTAGCACAACATGCGACATTACCAAATGTTAACATTATGGTAGTGCTAAAAGTTGATAACTTTAATTTTTCATGTTTTTTTCCATATTGGAAAACAAATTTACACCATATTCCCAAATAGATCAGTTGCCAAAAAGTTAAGGAACAATATTTTAGAGTCGCAGAGTGAATTCTGTATTTACCAACATCATGGTAGCAGCACAAATATCTTTAAAATCTTTAAACTCGTTTATCTCAAAACTACTAATTTCGAGTTATCAAGTTATAGTATTAAGGCGACGATATACAGTAGAACCCTGATTATCCGTGCTATGGTTTTCTAATACTGAAGTTGCATTTTTGAGGTTTTATTAAAATAGCATCACCTTAATTCACTCGACGGAAACTCTGTAAGCCAAGAAGAGGACTCGTAATGAAAGATTCATTTTTTCTATTATCTTTTTATGGTAGGTACATATGTATGTATATATGTATTATATTATATAAGAAATAAATTTTAATTATCCATGCCATGTCTGACCCCGAGGAGCATGGACAATCAGGGTTCTACTGTACACATAAATTAATTTTTATCATTACTAAGTATTGTTGTAAAAAGGTTAACAATACCTCAAATAATATTTATATCAGTTCATATAAGGAAACTATTTAATAGGAATAAAGTAACTTGTACTTTGATTTTTAAAGATTTTAGCCATTGTATAGTTCTTTCAATGTTTACACTTACACTTGCTGAAGCAAGTCTTATTAATTCAATTTTCTTCTCAATGCATTAATTTTTTATAAAAAAGTCCATCTACCATTATAGCATCCTCATTTGGTGTCAATATGATTTTTGTTGTTCAGTTGAACAAACACCTGTCCAGCAGAAACATCTGATGGGATAAAACTTGTTTAACAGCTATTAACACACCACCTCCACTGTCGAAATTAATGGATTCTTGTGTCAGGTCTTGTGTGTAGATATCGTAATTAAATAAACCAATTTCAGCATCGCTTGTATCAGGTGTTAACCATGTTTCAGTAAATATGATCACATCAAAGTAGCTGTTAGAAACATTTAGAGTCAGAGTTGTCAATTTAGTCCGAAGTCCTCTACCATTTTCAATAAAAATGGAGAGCTTGCCCAAGTCATTGTGGCTTAGAGGTTTTTTGAATTACCTTTGGGATATTATAATACCGTATCGACAGGTTCTGTCCCCTGCTTCCTGAAGAGACAAAAGCTCAAATTTTATATACAGATTCAAGTACCTTCCCTTTATTAGGGGTCTGATCAATGCTGATAAAGATGGTTTTAGCATGGTCAATGTGTTTCTGTTTAAGAACTGCATATCTGCTGTCTGAACATTTTCAGTTGAAGATAAGAACACTTTAAATGGATGGTGCCCATTTTTATTTTTCTTTCCAAAGCGAGCTATTCTAATATTGTCAGAGACTTCATCCTAAATTTCGTCTTCGTCTTAGACTTCATCTAAATTTTTTTATATAAAAAACTAGTTACTCTTAATAACTGAAATATAACTCAAAAAGCAATATAGGTAACTCATTTATTTAAAATAAATGTAATTGAAGACAATAATTGCAAACATTGCAGGAAACAGGGTGATCTTGATCATATCTTTTTTGAATGTAGGCACTAAGTTTTAACAGCATTTAAACTGCCTCTATAAAAATTTAATCAAACTTAATATACATGCACCATTCAATATCCAGTCTGCTGGCTACGGGCTCACAACAAAAATATAAATTATAGATTTCTTGTCAGACACATGCACATTTCCATAAGATTTGTATGCGAGCATGAAATTTTTTATGATTTCAGTTTAGATTTGAATCCTTTTTTTATCCTAAATGTACATCTTATCCGATATCCATTTTATTGTCCTTTATTGTACCAGTATTGTATGGGATTATTATTATTGTATTGTATTAAGGATAGGATTGTATATTTGTTATTACAACTGACTGAATGACTAATGTCTATGCCATTAAGGGCGTAGGCGCAAAATTTCGGCTCTAATGCTTTTTAAATGCATTCATTTTTTTTTAATTCTGAGAAAACTAATAAGTATTTTTGAAAAATTTAAGGGCAGAATGAAAGATTACGTTATTACCGAGGGCCGAAAGTCCCTGAAAACTTCCATAATGTTTATTTTAATAAGTTACAGTTGTGAAAAAAAAAACAGAAAATGTGTGATTTTTAATTTTAAATACGTATCTCATTAAAAAAATTTGTTTATTCTAAGGGACTTTCAGCCCTCGGTAATAATGTAATCTTTCATTCTGTGTTTAAATTTTTCAAAAATATTTATTAGCTTTCTCAGTATTCGCAAAAAATTAACGCATTTAAAAAGCATTGGAGCCGAAAATTTGCGCCTAAACCCTTAATAAAAAAAACTCAAAAAGCAACTAAAATAAAATACACTGGCAAGGGCAGCAAAACAGAAAACAAGGCAAGCAAAAAATAAATCACTTTTCATAAATGGCACTAATGACAGATGACAGTTTTCTCAAGATCTGATCAACTGGCAACGTTGGATTTCCATAAGAACTTTAGCTCTACCTAGATTCCGGGGCATGGACATTTATAACCTGAAATTTAGTCCTGTCAGCTGTCAGTTTATGGACCATCATAGGGCATTCTAACATGCTGTCAAAATTAAATCAATATGGCAGCCGAAAGGCAAACATAGAACGATAAATTATGTTCGCTGTGTCTAGGTACACGCTCACGTCTACGCAAATAAAGAGGTTAGGTAATACACGCGAATTAAACTTCATTAAGCCAGTGACGTAAATATTTAGCGTACGCAGTGACGCCAGTGACTGAATATTTTGACACGCTATTTTGATATGTGATATGATTAGTGTTTGTTTGATAGAAAAATATCTGTTATTAAGGGAAGGGAAGCAGAACTATTCAGATGTTTCAAACTTAATTGTAATAAATCAATGTAATATATTAAGGCCCGGTCTTTTCACCTCCGGATAAATAGTTAACGGGAAGTTTATCTGACAGATAAAAAAAGTAGGGTCTTTTCACTCTGGAATAAAGTTATCCGGCAGATAAATTGACGTTAAATATCAAATATTTAACTGCCGAATAAAGTACCGAATAAGAAGTTATCTGGCAGATAAACTTTGGTAAGTTAAGATAAACTCATTAAGTTGGAGGGTCCGAGAAATTAGCCACATTAGATTTTCATAGAACGTTGAATTGAAGTTTGACAGTGTTGCCATGTGATTATAATGTATATAATGTATAATATATTGCAGGCTTCAAATATACAGAAACTACCTTTTTACATTATTCTATGGATTTTGATATTTTTTAATTAATGTAAAACACGAACGAATCAATATATTTGTTGTTTGTTTTGATATTCATTGCAATTAATTAATAGACATTTTTTTGTGGCAATTGCCCTGATAGATTCCTGGAGAGATTTGGCAATAGAGTCAGAACGTTTAAATTTGCGTTTGCCAGATTGCACAGATGTTCCGCAGATATACATTTTATGACTTCCTTTTTATTATATTATAAATATTTCTTTTTATTATTTTACTATTTGGAATGGATGTACCTGAATACTGAAATGCCCTTAGTTACTGAAAAGTTTCACTTTAGAGAAATTATTTTTCCTAATAGTACTGTGGACTTGTATATCTGTATTTTCAGTTGCATATATTCTGGAGCCTGTTATTATCACAGCTTTTTAATATTTCTGTGGACTTGTTTGTATATCTGTGTTTTCAGTTGCATATATTCTGGAGTCTGTTATTATTTACATTTTAATATTTCTGTCTTTAATCAATGTTAAGTAAAATCTTAAAGCAGCAGAATTTTACTTATTTTACACTTTTTAACTTTATTATTGATACTAAAATCTTGTTATGTCGACATAATTAGAGAAATTAAAAAATTTTTCTCGTTATTTTATTTACATAGTTAATGTTTTCCATGTTAATAAATAAATTAATAAAAATATTATCACATGCTTTTTTCCGATTTATTTTAAGAACACATGGCAACACTGTCACGCCTTCATTTCCTTATATCTGTAGCTAACTTCTCGGACCCTCAAATTTAATGTTGCCCGATTTTCGTATATTTCATGGTTTCTGATTACCAGGAAACTAAAAATATAACCTAAAATCTTGAGGGTCTGATGGTCTGATTGAATTTATTGCAAAAGTAAAATTTTGTTCTTTCTAAAAATTCTCAATCACAAATTTTATGTTATTTTGTTTTTATACATACCTACCTACTGTAATTTTTTAAGCAGAGTTATTAGATATTAAATTAAGGTGATACAGTAGCGATCAACAGGTAGCCAAAACGCGTTCCAAGATTGCGGCTATAATTTTGAATATTTTTTCGAGATATTTGGCACACGTATTCGTAATATAATAAAGAATGGCGGTACAGAGCCCAATTTGAAAAATATATTAATATGTGGAAATTACTCTGTAATTAAATACAATATTAAAAAAACGAGCCTGTACCGCCATTAAGAAGAACAAAAAAATACACTTTCTTCAAATACACTTTTTCATCCGATGCCTAGATTTTGTGTCATTTTGGAACTACTAATGAAATAAAAAAATTTAGTAGTTCCAAAATGACACAAAATCTAGGCATCGGATAAAAAAGTTGATTTGAAGAAAGTGTATTTTTTTGTTCTTCTTAATGGCGGTACAGGCTCGTTTTTTTAATATTGTATTTAATTACAGAGTAATTTCCACATATTAATATATTTTTCAAATTGGGGTCTGTACCGCCATTCTTTATTATATTACGAATACGTGTGCCAAATATCTCGAAAAAATATTCAAAATTATAGCCGCAATCTTGGAACGCGTTTTGGCTACCTGTTGATCGCTACTGTTTCCTCTTAAAGATGGGTTATAATTTGAAAAAATTATAATAGGTATGTATTATTGTATACCTACCCAACTATATTCATTTACAAAGGAAAACAAGTTGTAAAAAATAAAAATAGAATAGTTTCTTATCCCATCATTTCTTTGAATTGCCAAATATTTTACGATTCCAAAATGAAAGGTATTGATATATGTAGGTAGTAACTAGAATTATGTATGCACATGGTTCTCAGAAACAGTAGATGATACCTACCTTGAAAAAAAAGCTGCTGTTAAGTATTCAAAACATACTGGGTGTATCATGAAATTCTAAAAAAAATAGAATATAGGAAGACTGATTTTATATTCTGAGAATTTCGTAATACTCCCCGGATATGTTTTAAATAGGTACCTTCTTACTAATATTTTTTTGTGCCAAATATAAGTAATTCTGTATTATTGCTGTTTAAATTCAGATCATAGCAATGGGTTGTTACTTTTTTAATGAGTCCGCAAATACATCCCTTTTTGTATATAGCAGAAAACAAAATGATTACATTGATTCAGTTGTCCTACACTGAAGCAATATATTTATAACATAGAGAGAGATGAAAATGAAGACAATTTTGAAAATGAATTGCTAAGTATAGACCAGGAATAAGCTAAATTATTGAATTTACTGAAGTTATGATGTTTGATAACCTTATAAAAATTTTTGTGTTAAGCTTGTCACGCACGGGGAACTATACTAAAATATATCTCATATCACTCACTATAGTAATGAGTGAGGCTGCATACACGGAACTATACCTAATGTATATTATGGTTCCGTTTATGCAGGCTCACTCATTATTATAGTGAGCAATATGAGATGTAATATATCTATTATAGTATACCTCCTGGTCAGTAACAAGCTTTATGGGGAAATAGAAGGATCATTAATATACATGTATAATTTTTTATTCTTTATTTAATTGTCCTTTGTATAATTTAATTATTAAATTTAATAAATCAATGAATTTTTGTGTCTCTTCTGCCCTTTAATTTTCTCTGGCACGCTTGTGTTCTACCCTTTCCTCCTCTTTTTCTATCTGAAGCAATTGAGCTATGTTGGGTATTAGCGTTGTTCTTTCTTGTAATACATTCTCTAGTTTATTATTGGTAGCTTATTTCTGGAACTAGCTTTTTCTTTGAGAACACAGGATTCCATCTTCTAGGTGTTTGTCATATCTGTAACCAATTTTTTTTATTTAGAAAAGTGAAAGATATCTACTATGGGCCATTCCACGAACATACGCCTGTTTTGGATTATTTCGACAACGAATATTTTACTGTGCAACCTAAGAAGTACGAAAGTAAATGGCACTAATAATTATTCCAATAAATAACAATGTAATTTGCAATTTACTTTTGTTCTTCTTATTTTGCAACGTAAAATATTCGTTGTCGAAGTAATCCAAAACAGGCGTATGTTCGTGGAATGACCCATAACAAATATTAAAATTAGGTTTTATTCTTGTTATTGGGATTCTTCAATTTACCATGTAAATTATCCAATCTTTAAAATATTGTGTTTTGATATACATAGTTGGTTTATCCCTAGTTTACTATTCAATATACCAGTTGGATGGATTATAAATCTGTAGCGTTTTGACAATGATTGATATGTCCATCTAGCCTAATTTTTCAGGAGGGCATTTTGAAAGTTTAAATCATGTTTTGTCAACCTAAAAACGAAAAGTAATCAACATAAGAAATCAAGTAATATATCAAGTTCTGGCCTACCTAATACAGTAGAATCCAGATTATCCGTGCTCCTCGGGACCGAAGGTGGCACTGATAATCCGAACATGTATTTCTTATGTATAATAAGTATGTATACACATACATATTATAATATTATGTACCTACCATAAAAAGATAACAGAAAAAATAAATCTTTCATTATGAGTCTCTCTTTCGTCATATAGAGTTTCCGTTAAGTGATTTACAATGACGCTATGTTGATAAAACCTCAAAAATGCAACTTGAGTAATAGAAAATCATAGCACGGATAATTAGGGTTCTACTGTAAGTTAAAAGGGGACATGTGGGACAAAGGGGGTTTTACCTTCATCATACACATACCAAACTATACCAACTTGAAGAAATGTTACTAAATAGCATATCAAGCAAATAATCTCATTATGGCTAAAATCAGACGTAACATCAAGTTTTGCCATATTGCATGATATTTACAGAAATATAGTATTGAATTTAAATAAAAGTTTTCCCCACATTAACAAATTTTTACATCATTGAACAGTCATTAGGTTTGTTCTAGCATCAGTTTCAAACGGTTTGAAACCATCAGCGAATAGTCGACCAGCGCGAGTAGATAGGGGATAGCACTGGTGACTGTATTATGTTGTCTCACTGAGCAACTAATTGCTGACGGTTTCTGACTAGTTTGACTGTTTGCTAGAACAAACCTAATATTAATAATCATATAATATGTACATATATAATTATGTAAACAAAATTACCACTGCATCTGTTTCATTAGCTAGCTTGTCTTTATTTAAACTTGTCTTTGTCTTCTATTTTACATACAAATCAACAGTTTTCCTCTAATTTAAAATGGATTTACCTCTTGTTCAAGCTCTCTAGTAAACTATTTCAGCATAATCATAATCAATGTTTTCCTTCTAAAACAATATTGTTGTCTGATTAAAATATGGAAATGTATTTCTAAACCTTATGACTTTGTATACCTATTTTTTTAAGTTGTAATTCTTTGATTTACTTACATTTCCTTCATTCCTTCTTCCAAAATGGAAATAAAATCGATAAAATCATCTTTGAAATACTTTGAATCTAATTATGTTAGGTTAAGTTAAAGCTGAAATTATAAAAATAAACATAAAAGTCAGGTGTGTTCGGAATCCAAACTTACTTTTAAGCTTATCTACCGGATAACTAAACTGGAACATAAATTGACGTGAAAAGACGGGTACATTTTATCTGGCGAATAAATATTTATCCTCCAGATAGCTAACTGCCAGATAAGAGCATATTTATTCGGAGGTGAAAAGACCGGGCCTAAAAGTATATATTCAGGTTAGCAAAATAAATATGTATTTAGTTGACATGACATGTACAAAATATTGTTAAAATAATTTTTGTACGTAAGTTAATTATTCGTACGTAAGTTAATCAACTATTCTAATGGGAAGTAATTAATAGCCATAATTTAACTAAAAAAAATGGTTTTATTAACGTTTCGACGTCCAAATCGGATATCGTTGTCAAAATAAAAAAAAATAGTCAGATTAAATAAATTATTAGAAGAAATTTTTCACTAAGTAACAACATTTTTGTTTAATTTATTAATATTTTGTATTTTGAAAACGACATCCAATTTGGGCGTCGAAACGTTAATAAAATCATTTTTTAGTTAAATTGTGGCTTATTTCTATTTTAGAATAGTTGATTACAAAAATGCCACAAGGAAATAGCTTCAGAACAAGTTAATTATGATTGTGAAAGCTTTAGGTCTTCCATTTATTTTAATTTTGGACGGTAATAATATCGCTGTGTCTAGGTACACGCTAACGTGTACGCAATTAAAAAAGTTAGGTACACGCGAATTAAACTTCATTAAGCCAGTGACGTCATTATTTAGCGTGCGCAGTGAGTTTATATTTTGGTACACGCTATTTTGATATGTTTGGTTAATTATTTATATGGGAAATAAGCCACAATTAAAATGAAAAAAATAATTTTATTAACGTTTAATTAATAATTTTATTAATATGGCCTCATGGATCAGAATTGTTGGATACATTCCTGAATATTATAAACGATCAAGAAGAGACAATAAAATTTACAATGGAAAAGGAATACAATAACAGCCTACCTTTCCTCGATGTTTTGATCTCAAAGAAGGATATTGGATATGAGACTCAAGTGTATAGAAAACCAACACACACCAACAGATATCTCAATTACAAGTCAAATCACAACATCAACGTTAAAAAGGGAATCATTAAATCCTTATATGATAGAGCCAAAATTACTTGTTCTAACGAAAATTCCTTTTTAGCAGAAAAACAATTGTTAACATCTGTTTTATTAAAAAATGATTATCCTTTATCGTTTATAAATAAGGAATTGTCAAGATTGGATCGAATGGAACAGAACAACTTAGAACGGGATCCTACAACATTCACCAGAAATAATACGAGGAAAATATCAATACCATATATAAAAGGACTATCCGAGAAACTTAAAACAATAGGAAATAAATTCAACATTTCAACAACATTCAAAACAACAAACACATTGAGATCTATTCTATCTAAAACTAAACCTAACAATGATCAAGAAAGAACAAAAAATTGCATTTATAAAATGCCTTGTGAATGCGAACAATTTTATTTAGGTGAGACATCAAGACCATTAGACGTTAGAATAAGTGAACATCAATCTTATATTAAAAATAGAGAATTTGAGAGATCTCAAATATGTCAACACGCATGGGATAATGAACATAGAGTTCAGTGGAGAGATTCAAGTATAGTCCTGAAAGAATCAGATAGTAAAAAGAGAAAAATCAAAGAAGCGGCTCTAATTATGCTAAATGAAACCAATTGTGTCGCAAATTCTTCGGTAGAATGCAGTAGGATGTGGTTACCCATACTGAAAGAGGAAGTCAATAGAAAGAAAATACCAAGATTAATAAGTCAATAATATCGAGCTAGTACATATTTTATATTTTAGTATTACTTATATATCTAGTATTATTAATATTATTTATAATTTAAACATGTTACAAGTCAGAATTTGGTATTATTTTTTGAGAGTAAATTAATGTAAGACCAAATACTTACGATGTCGGGATAGTATCACAGGGTTTTTCCTGGTTTTCCCTTGTGATTTACTATGAAGTCTCTAACGCGAGAATTTTACTGTCGTTGCATTTGGTTGTCTTTTTAAAGACATAGCACATGCTATAATTTTTTATGACGGATATTCTTGAGTTGGGGTTAATTTCATGTAATCGAATGAACTATCTTTCAGTAAGTCGTCCCAGGAACGCAACTCATAAATATTGGCAATATCATTTTAAAGTCTTCTACTTTAAAATGTATAATATATGTCTGAATTGCCAATATAAATGAGTGAGATTAAATAAATTATTAGAAGAATTTTTTTGCTTAGCAACAACACTTTAGTTTATTTTAGTAATATTTTGTATTTTGACAACGGCACCCGATTTGGGCGTCGAAACGTTAATAAAATTATTTTTTTCATTTTAATTGTGGCTTATTTCCCATATAAATAATTAATCATAAAAATGCCACAAGGAAATAGCTTCAGAACAACGATATGTTTGGTGTTTGTTGTTTGTTTGATAGAAAATATTTTTATTAAGGGAAGGGGAAGGGAAGCAAAACTATTCAGATGTTTCAAACTTAATTGTAATAAAACAATATGCATATGTATATATGTATATATTATATTCAGGTTAGCAAAATAAATATTTGTTAACACGATATATACAAAATACTGTTAAAATATTTATACCAGTTTATATTGGTGTTTATTTTTGTTGTGGTGTTTATTTTTATTTATACAGGGAGTTGAACTTGTTACGATTTTAATAGAAAATTGGTTATAACTTTGTAAATACCCTGTATAACATAATAAACCTTTATATTTTTGTGATATGGAAGTTAAGAAGATTTCAAACATAAAATAGAATATAGGGTGTTCCATTTAAAAAACATAACTTTGGTCTGCCACTATATTATCGAACGCTGCTGTAACATTCTAACTAATTTTAGTAATTTTGTAATATGAAGCTTAAAGTTTGCTAAAAATTTTGTTACTAACTTTTATTGCTATCTATTACTCTAGCGGATCTACCGAGTTTTATCACACTAACCAATTGCCCCGTATATTTTATCTTATTACTTCTGCTACCCTTATCGAATTTGTGTCTCTTATCTTTTTCATACTGTTTTAAAATGTTGTTAAACTAATTAAAAGAACTAAATAATTGTCCACACTCCATAGTTAATTAAAAAAAAAACACTAAACAATAAGTAAAAAATAAGGAACCTCTTTACAAATCAATATAAACATAAGGCGATTAGACAAATTCTAACCACACTCTGACACTCGCAATACTTACAGATATTTTACCACAGCATACACGCCGGCTCAAATTAGCGTGTACCAAAAAACCCAGTCATAGTACACGCTAAATAATGACGTCACTGACTTAATGACGTTTAAGCGTGTACCTAACTTTTTTATTTGCGTACACGTTAGCGTGTACCTAGACACAGCGTAATAATATACCTATTTCACTTATCACTAAAAAAATATATATTAATTTATAGTCTCTTATCTTTTTCATACTGTTTTAAAATTTTGTTCAACTCATTAAAAGAACTAAATAATTGTCCACACTGCATAGTTCATTTAAAAACAAACACTAAACAAATAAAAAAATGTGTGTGTACTTACGCACGTAAGAAGATATTCTTCTATTATATAATAGGTAATTTAAACGAAGTAAATATACTTAACAGGTTATTTGTATTTTATTTAAAAATCAAACTAACTTTCTTATCTACCACTTTCAAAAATTTTTTATTAAAACAACCAAAAATAAAAAAAATATATGAATCGCCCAGGATTTGAACCCGCGTCATTCCAATCTCAGAGCTAACGCATTACCAACTACTCCAGCGTGGTCCTTGTAATTGACATGTAAGTTTCGGATATAATTACACAACGCGGCGACATATAGTGTAAAAATGTTATGCTTACATAATATTTTATTACTTTACTACAGAGAAACACAAATCCAAAAACACAAGAATTATAATAAATAATACATTTCCTAAAAACACTAATATATTCTTTTAATGACTTATTTGCACGGTTACAGATACATACATACCTATTTTGAAAGATTAGCAATGAACTACATACTGTCTGTGTAAATACTGTCTGCGCAGGCGCACAGATTTATGTACAATTTTACCCTCAATCGAATCGCGCCTAAAGAAGAATATCTTCAAAAATAAGACATCTCTTTACTAATCAATATTAAGTGTAAACACAACGCGATCAAACAAATTCTAACACTCTGATTGATACTCGCGGAATCTTACCACAGCATACACGCGGGTCAAGTTAGCGTGTATGCAAAACAGTGCACGCTAAACACTGACGTCACTGACTTGATGACGTTTCGCGTGCACTAACTTTTTTATTTGCGTACACGTTAGCGTGTACCTAGACACAGCGAATTATGTTTGCCTCCCGCTGTCAGATTGACAGCATGTTCGGCTGTCTGCTGTCACTGTAATAGCTGCTGTGACATAAAATTTGTAAAAATATAAATAAATAATTATAAAATAAAAATAAAACTAATAACCAATACCAATATTATTCGGGAGTGTGCTTTGTTGTGTTCGTGTTCATTATTTCATATTCATAGTTTGGTGGTTCATCGTAATTTGATAAGAAGTGCAATAACCCTTGAATATCCAATGGAATATAAACTAGAACAAAACAGTTTTGCAAAAAATGAGTGCAAGATTAAAATTGAACATATTGACGTATCTGATGCTATACTTCCGCATTTTGTTAAAACTGAAATAAAGGAAGACCCGTTTGAGTCCAGCTCTCTTAATAATAGTACAAACAGTTTTTTTGTAGAGCGAAATTCTTTAGATCAAACAAATAAAGAAATTAATACTGAAGACATCAAATCAGATGATTATTTTGTTGACCGAAATTCTTTAGAACAAATGAACATAGAAGTTAAAACTGAAGACATCAAGTCAGAGGATAAGTCAAAGTCAGTTCAACATGAAAACGGTATGTTTTCTGATTTTACTGATTTAATTTTCTAATCGTTATACATAATACGATTAAGTCAGTGTTTGATAGTAGTCCCTATTTTGTCTTTCAGCAGTTTTTTTTGCTTGAAAAATGGCTTTGGCAGAGCCAATTAGCCAGACTTGTTTGTGATTGATTGCAGATTCATAGTCATAAGTTTTTTATTTCATAACGGAAATTACAATATTATTTTTTTGATACAACATATTATTATATTATATTTTTTGATTATATATTTTAATTTGTGGTAATCACTTTTTTTACTATATTTTTTTGTTATTTTTTTTACTTGTTTTTTCTTATCTTTTTTTTTGTTTCTATTTTTTTTATTTATTTATTTTTTTTTTATTATTATTTTATTATATATGTTCTTTTTTTATAATATATTATTTTTTTTATAATTTTTTCAAACCAAATTAACAAATTAATCCTAGTTTACAACTTGTATTTACATAATTTAACATGTTTATAAATGAGATGAAGAATTTCCATATCATTTGTAAATATTAAAGTATTAAGGTTTATTGGGAAACAACATTTAAAATTTTTTAATTCCTTATAAAGATCGTTTATGTTACTTATCTGTAAATGACATTCTAATATGACATGTGTTAGATCTCCGATTTTGCCACAAGTACAATTGGGAGTACAGTAAAACCTCGATATAACGGACTAATTGGGGGGACTATAATAATAAAGTCCGTTAAAGCCGAAAGTCCGTTATATAAAAATAGGTATAAAATAAATCAGACTATTTAGAAATGTGTCCTCATTATGCTATAATAAAAAGTTTATTGAAATTATTTGTAAAATACAGCGTTTGAGGTCCACGGGGACCCCGTTCTTATGCAATGTTTTTTGATATAAGTAGGGTTAAGTATGTATAATATTAACAGGACGTTTTTAATTTTTTTATGTTTGACTGGATTTTTTGTCCGTTATATCCAAAGTCCGTTAAATAGAGGTCCGTTGTATCGAGGTTTTACTGTATCTGCCAAGCCGATTCTATGCATGTAAGATGGAGTAAGAGCATGATTTGCTCTCAGCTGATTAATGGTCTTTATAAAATGTCTATTATATTCTGTGTAAAACCATCTTCTTGAGGATATCCTAGGGTTACAAGTTTTTGTCTGCTAAAAGTATCAATATCTAAAGCTGGAATTAAATTTTTGTTTATTTTTTCTCCGATTGTATAAGCTGATTTAGCAAATTTGTCAACTATTTCATTGCCATTTATTCCCGAATGACCCTTAATCCATGCAATTGTTACATTTACTCCTAATTGTATAGTTTCAAACAGAGTTTTAAGAATATTCAATTCAATGTGGTTTATGTGTTTGACTGTTTGAATGTTACTAAATCTGTCCACCACGCTTTTACTATCAGTAAATATAACATAATTGTTAGTTGGATTCAGTAGTACATACTGAAGAGCAAACATTACTGCTATCATTTCTGCTGTGTATATTGAGCATTCAACGGGTAAGCTATACTGATGATGGTAATTTTTATTTTCATGGAACACTGCACAGCCCGTTCCATTTGCGTCTTTTGACCCATCGGTAAATATGTACTGAAAATGTGACCATTTTTCTCTAATAAGTTTATCAAACATATTTGGCGGTAAATGTGAGTTTAAATAACATGTTTTAACCTTGTTAGAAAATAATGTTTTTGTCATTTCACTGTAGAAAGGCGGAATTTAACTTTTATAGATAATTTCATTGTACTTAGATAACTTTCTGCCAAAGGTATAGATTTTTTAGTTCTCCAATACCTATGAGTGAGGTCTAAAACTGAGAGCTCATGTAGATCTTGAAGGTATTTACATTTTTTGGACAGAATTCGGGTTGTAAATTTATCACTAAGAAATTGGCGGCGTAAATGCAATGGAGGTTCCACTGCTTCATTTTCCATTATTTGGACTGGTGTGGATTTTAAATAACCTAGGCATAATCTCAAGCATTTATTTTTTTGAATTTCAAGTTTATTTAGAAGTGTATTGGTCGCTGATCCAAATAAATGACAGCTATAGTCGAAAATGGGCCTGATCATGTTACAGTAAAACATCAAAGCGATATTTGGGTCTGCTCCCCAATTTGTTTTACAGAAATCATCATAAGTGGCTCGACAATCCGTAGTGGATCTTGGCCTGCTCACAAAGAAGTCGCCACTCCTGTCGATTCCTGGCAACTTCCCTCCATCTTCTGACCCCTAGAATCTTTAGGTCTTCTTCCACATCATCAATCCATCTTCTTCGTGGCCGTCCTCTACTTCTTGTGCCCTCTGGTTTTGAAAATGTTAATCTCTTAGTGTATTCATGACCTGACATCCTAGCAATGTGTCCAGCCCATCTAAGTCTCTGCACTTTAACGAATTTCACAATATCTGGATCGGTGTATAACTGATACAGTTCAAAGTTGTATCCTCGATGCCATAGCCCATTTTCATTTACTGCCCCAGAAAGCTCTTAAAATATTTATTGAGTTTTCTGATTTTTTAACAATATGATGAATGTGATCTTTCCATGACAATTTCCTGTCTAGATAGGTACCAAGATACTTAACACAGCTTTTAATAGGAAAATTAAATTTTCCAACTTTAAGATTGCCTTGTGGAACTCTATGTTTTTTTGTAAAGTAACACACCTCAGTTTTTGTGTCAGAAATTGATAATCCTACTTCTTCATAGCACTGATTACATAGACTTTTAAATTATTCTCACATCTACTTAACAATT
The DNA here is from genome assembly GCF_917563875.1 of Diabrotica virgifera virgifera. Classification (NCBI taxonomy): domain Eukaryota; kingdom Metazoa; phylum Arthropoda; class Insecta; order Coleoptera; family Chrysomelidae; genus Diabrotica; species Diabrotica virgifera. Next base: position 146,875,945 of record NC_065448.1, on the reverse strand, counting down.
TTCCTTCTGTATATGAAACAACATCATCAGCATATTGAAGAATTTTTGTATGGTTGGGTATACTAACTTCAAGATCTATGTTGTACAGGATGTATAAAATCAGGCTTAAAATACTCCCCTGTGGCAATCCAACATTAGTTAGTCGGGGATATGAAAATTCATCATTATTAATTTTTAAATAAGCTAATCTGTTGGAATACAATAGTGATGTAACGAATATTCGTATTCGCATTTGCGAATATTCGCATGTTTTAGCATATTCGCATTCGCATCCGCATTCGCAAAATTTGTGCGAATGTTTTGCAAATATGAAAACCAGAAAAAAAATAATTTATAAGATAACATTAGGTTAATAAAATCAAAATCTATTCACTTCTCATCTTTTTTTATTAAGAAAAAGTAACTTAACCTCAAACATGCAGATACTCTCAAATGGAAATATGCAGGACACAACAGCAGACAAAGAGATGGAAGATGGAATGAAGCGATAACTCACTGGAGACCTTGGGACTACAAAAGAGGAAGGGGCAGACCACAGACGAGATGGTCGCATGACCTAAAAAGATACACAGGGACCAGATCGACAGCATTAGCACTGAACCGAGAAGAGTGGAAAATAAGGGGGAGGCTACGTTCAACTTTGGACAAATGAAGGGCAATAGATAGATAGAACTTAACCTTGTATAATCACATTATCAGCCTTCACTTTGTTTTATTATTTTTTGGTATTATGTAAAATAAAGCTTAAGATTCAGATTGATTTAGGAAACATTAGAAAAATAGAAACAAATTAAAAAAAAACTGAATATTCGCATTCGCATGTGCATTCGCGAATGTCGGTAGTAGATATTCGCATTCGTATTCGCGAATGTTCAAAAAATGACATTCGTTACATCACTAGAATACAAAGATTTTAAAAAGGTAGCAAATGAACCAGGGATTCCAATATACAACATTTTTTTGTAAAGAATGTCTAAATTAACATTATCAAAAGCAGCGGAAATGTCTAGAAACGCAGCTGCTGTAGACTTATTTGTTGTAAAGTTAAGCTGAATTGACGTAACTAGAGCTGCAGTTGCATCTTGAGTGGACCTAGACTTGCGAAATCCATATTGGGAACTTGGAAGTATACCATCGTGTTCTAACCAATGTTCAAATCGATTTTTAATTATTCTTTCGAATGTTTTTAAAAGACATGAAGATAAGGAGATGGGTCGGTAAGACTTTGGATCACAGTCTGGTTTGCCAGGTTTTTTAATCGGAATTATCAGGTATTCTTTCCAACTATTTGGTACTGGTATCTTATTTGTCCAAATATTGTTGAAAATGTTTAGTAGTGAAATTTTATGTTCAATCGGTAAGTTGTACAACAGCGAATATGACATTGTCTACACCTGGAGAAGTATTATTTCTTTGTTCAAGGGCTAGATGTAATTCCCATAGATGAAAATTTTCGTCAAAATTGTAGTTTTCTCTGGATACTGTTTGAATATGTTCTTGTACGGTGTCGTCAGTTGGAACCCATGCCGGAGCAATTTTTCTGTGGAAATCTTGCAACCATGTATCTTCTGGATCAATAGGTACTCTGTTGGCTTGTTTGCGGTTTTTAAAACAATTAACTTTTCGTCAGACATCTTTTAATGGTGTTCTTGAGTTGAGGCTTTCGCAAAAATCAATCCAATTCTTCTTTTTTTTCTGTTTGAAGGTTTTCTTTGCAACAGCGTCAAGTCGTGAGAGAGGGAGAGAGAGAATATATGTTTATTGTCTAAGAAAAAATCTTGTTGACAAACACTGTTTAAGAGTTTTAAATAAATAAATTAAATTAAAATATGACTAAATATAAAATATAACACATAACACATTTACATTATATAACAACTACAAAATATGTAGTATTGTCAAAAATAAAAAACAAACAAACTACAAGCTGTAAAACTAAATCACAAACAATAATGACAAACAAATTGACAAAAAAAAAAATATACACAAGATCACAAATACATCAGCTCCAATGGTCCTCAAAAAATTCTGTCAGATCATAATAGGCCCTCTTAGCGAGCAGTCTATCTAATGAATTTCTAAACTTTCTAATAGTTTCCAAATTTTTTATTTCACTAGGTAGTTTATTAAAAATTTTGATGCCGTTAAAAATAAATGAGTCTTTGACTAGTGTGCTTCTAGGTGTAATCAAAGCTAAATTGCTAGCAAATCGTCCAGATCGATTATTATTTTCATATAGATGTTTATTCTTAAAAATAATGCTTGCCGTTTCCAAAATGAAAAGAGATACAAGTGTAAGGATACTGTGTTTAATAAATAAAGGTTTACACGTTTCTCTAGAATTTACCTGGCACAACAGGCATACTACCCTTTTTTGAAGCAAAAACACACTACTGAAAAGCTCCTGACTACACGCTCCCCAAAACTGAATTGCGAATCTAAGATGTGACTCTACTAGTGCAAAGTACACAGTTCTTGCTTGGGCAAAACCAAGCTCCCTTCTAGTCGACCATATTGCATAGCATCCAGATGCAAGTTTTGAATTCAAGGCTTCGATATGCGATTTAAATTTAAGGTCAGGATCAGTATTCAGGCCAAGAAACCTGACGGACAGCTGAGGTTCAAGTTCCAGATGTAATTCAGGCATAACATGTTTAAAACACAGAAGCTTGGTTTTAGAAGTGTTTAATGTCAAAAAGTTCGCCGTGCACCAATTTCCAATCATTAAGAGTTCCCTACCTACAGATTGGCGTAAGACATTCAAATCTTTAGCATGCCATATAAGAGTGGTATCATCTGCATAAAGGGTGAAATGAGCAGATACATCAAGGTAGGCTAAATCGTTTATATATACCAAAAACAGAACTGGTCCCAATACCGAGCCTTGGGGCACTCCCCAAGTTACATTCATCAAGTCAGAGTCACAGTCTGTTCTAACAAACTGACTCCTACCCGACAAATATGACTCCATCCAACTCAGTGACTTAATCTTTAATTCCGTAGTGTTTAAGCTTCTGCAGCAGCAAACCATGATTGACACAGTCAAAAGCCTTCGTCAAATCACAGAACACTGCCGCAACCATCTCGCCTAAATTAATATTATTGTAAGCTATCTCTAAAAAACTGAAAATCGCGTCGGTCGTGCCAGTGTTACCACGGAAACCAAACTGTTTCGGACTTAGTAGTTGGTTAACCTCTAAAAATTGTATTAATCTTGCTTTAACAATTTTCTCTATTATTTTTGCCAACGTAGGTATCAGAGAAATTGGCCTGTAATTGGAAGGGTTTATGTGATCTCCACCCTTGTGCAATGGAATTACAACATTTATCTTCAGGAAATCGGGAAATGTGCCAGCATTAAAACTATCATTAATTAAAATAGATAAAACATCCAAAGCAGAGTTTGGTAGATTATTGAAAACTCTTATAGAGATGTCATCATAACCCGAAGAGTTTTTGTTTCTGATTGATTTAAATATCTCTTTCAATTCCTCAACATTAGTATCATAAATTATGAAGGGACACATAACTTCTGTTTTCTTCAGATATGACAAAGGATCTGTACCATGTCTCAACTGTGCTGTTAAAGTTTCGGCTATGCTACAGTAAAATTCATTACAGTCATTTGGAAGTGGAGTGTGATGACTATTACCTGATCTGTGTTTACCCCTTAATTCATTTATTATAGACCAAGTTTCCCTAGTTACATTTGAGGAGTTTTCTATTCTATGCTTGTAGCAGTTTTCTTTTGCAGTTTTAATAACATTTCTGTATATCTTTTTATATTGATTATAATAGGTAACAAACCATTCATCTTGGTAATATTTTTTGATATAATGGAGCGATCTCATGGTTTTGCAGGAATTTTTAATGCCATTTGTAATCCAAGGTTTTCTATTTTTAATTTTAATCTTTTGTTTAGGAAAAGACCTTTCAAAAAATTCACATATTGTATTATGAAATGATTTAAATGGCTCAGACGATTGTGATAGGAGAGAATACCAGTCAAGACTCTCGCACTTTAATCTAAATTTACCAAAGTTAGATTTACTATACAGGCGACCAATTTTAAATTTATTTACACTATCTTTACCTTTACTAAATTTCTTAATTTTGATAGAAGCAACAACTGCCTTATGGCCTGACAGATTGGGGTCAAATACAATACATTGAACATAATCCTTCTCAAAGTTAGAACAGAAATAATCTATTAGAGTTTGAGACAATTTAGTGACACGTGTTGCTTCATTAACATGCATTTTTAAATTAAAACAAGTGAGTAAGTTTTTTATTTTCTTTACTTCATTGCAATCATAGTTCAGAAAGTCAATATTAAAATCACCCGTCAGGATTATTTGACTAAACTTTGGAATCCTCAACAACAAGTTCTCCAGCCTTTCCAAAAAAATCTGGACACTGGCTGTTGGAGATCTGTAGATGCAAATAATATAGATATCAAAATTTGTTATTTGTGCAACTGAAAATTCAAATTGTTTTTCTTCAATAAGATCCTCATAATTTATCTGAACAAAAGCCAGTTCTTGCAATAGAGAGTTGTGTACTAAAATAGCAGTACCCCCATGTATAAAGTTTGTTCTACAAAAATGTGAAATCATGGAATACTCGGGAATATACAAGTATTCATTTTCTTCTAGCCAGTGTTCAGTCAATAACAGAACACTGGGAAAGTCATTATATTCTAACATTAAAAATAAATCATCAATTTTATTTCTAGCTGACTGAGTATTAAATAAGAGAAAAGTTAAATTAAAAGAAGATTCTGACTTGTCAGTTTCTAAGTCTGAAGTTGTATTATTGGCGTTAACTGAAAATCCAAATCTTTTTCTGGTCTTGTAAAAGTGCAACAATTTTCACCAAGATCATCTAAAACAATTATGCTTTCTGAATTATGTTCATTGGGTGGTGTTGTATTTTTTAACTGAATAAATATCAAATTTTTATTATTTTTAAAATGTTTTATTTGATTCTCCAACAGGTATGAAATTCTATAGTTGCTCAGTCTATGCCCATATGAATTATTTACATTTAGGAATGAGATTGAGTGCTCATAATATGAATTAAAAACACTTAAGAAGTCACTTAATTTGTTATTAAATTTTGAAATATATTTGGCATTAGGATCATTTCCCGTAGGAACAGAGAGAAACATTATGTTCATGTTAGTACATTGTCTTAGTTTCATATTAACATGTTTTATACTAGGATTTCTATATGAAACAAAATCATTATAACCTGCTGAAATAATTACATAGTCATCAGAACTAAAGTTCTTTGTTAAACAGTCAATAGAACTTTGTTAAACAGTCGTTTATACTCTATTAGATTTTGGAGCGTTGTATTCTGTTTATAATTAATGAAAGCATGTTTTCTACTTTCAGCTGCTAATTGACAATGATTATTCCACCATGGTTTCGGAATATGGCTTCTGTTTTTTTTTTCATTAATGGAGGAATATTTTGGAATAGCGATGTTGGCTGCCTGGTTTATATTTGTTAACAATTCTTTGTAGATTAATGGAACTTCCATTGTTTCCAAAATACTGGTATAAATCGTCAAATTGGCTCTGCTAAGGTTCCATATTCTATGTTTTCTACTGGATGTGGCTTCTGTTGCGGAGAAACTTTGTGATGAAATAATAATTGGCACATGATTAGATCCATGAGGTTCTTGTAGAGTATTCCAATGGAAATAAGAGGCAATATCTCGGGAACAAATGGTTAAGTCTACAGCAGAAGGTTTTTTGGAAATAGCGAGAGTAGGAGACATATTGTTTAAATATTCTAAATTACAATATTCTATAGCATCTAGAAGATCTTTACCTAATCTATCATCAACTTCGCAGCCCCACGCCAAATTGTGCGCGTTAAAATCGCCTCCTATTATAAATGGTTTTGATATATTTTCTAAAAAATTTATCCATTGTTGAATTGACACTTTGTTATTGGGTTCATTATATAGAGAGATTATATGTAAAGGTTTTCTGAAAGCTGAAATTTTAATTGAAATACACTTATATGTAAACGGATAAGTATTTGGAAACATTATTTCTTCACATTTTATGTTAGATTTCAAAAGCATGGCACATCCGCCATTTCCATCAGGGCGGTCAGCTCGAAAACAATTAAATTCTTTAAAATTATAATATTTTCCCGGTTTGAACCAGGTTTCAGATAATAAAGCTATACTGACGTCGTTCTTATGGAGTAAATATTCTATATTGTGTTTATTAGCAACTGCCGAACGACAGTTCCGTTGTAATGTTTATTTTATTAAGGCCTGCCATTTGATGTTAGATTTTGGTTAAAATGGTTACTAATTAACTGAATTACATCAGATTTTAAAATTCACTAGGAAGAATTTCCTGTAGCTGGCTGTATACCATTAATTACAAGTAAAATTTAATAAAAAATTTTGTAGCCCTATAGGGCTTTTTAAAATAATATACCTTTTACCAAGACCAAAATTTTTTATTAAATTTTACTTAGATTTTAAAATATTAAAATTATTATTTTGTTTAATTGAATTAACAATTGTAAGAACTGATTCTAAAATTACATTTATTAGAGAAGAATCTAACTCTTCTGACTGTGAATCTGCAACGTTTAAGTTTTGTTGGTAGAATTGACTTTTAACTATTCCCTCATAAAATTTTGGAGGGGAAACTATAGATATTATTTCTTTTCTGGCTATCATCTCGATCAGTTGGGTCGGGACTATTTGGCTTCTGCCTTTTATTTGGCCTACTGGTGTTGGTGTGAGGATTAAATATAAATTTAGCAAAGTTATTTCCTTGGGTAGAGGTAGAAGGTTGTGAATTTTGTGAAAAATTTGTATCAATGTTTGATATATTGGTCCTAAGAATACTAGCATGGTCTCTTTTATTAATTTTTGTCGTGTGAATTCTGGGCACGCGCTTAAATTCGTGGTCAAGTGATTCCCCTTACAGCTGAAACATACTTGTGTGAACTCAACTTTCGTACAAACTTTAGAATTATGAGGTTGTTACATCTTGGCTGACTCCTACACTGACTTCGTAAGTGGCCGTATCTAAGACAATTAAAACATAATAGAACTTTCTGCTTATACAGGGTGTAACAAAAATAATAATAGTCTCCTGTTTTATACCGCTCACGTGGCTTTGGGAGTATAGCAGGGTAGTCTGCTATATATAGGGCCTACGGTATACAAGGAAGGTAACAGGGCCAGTGCTACGCTTCAACCGCCTATTATTACCCCTGGTTTTACCCAAGGTACTCATTTTATTCAGGCTGAGTCGACCTGGGGCCTATAAACATTTTAAAAATGTCTAGTTCTTGCCGGCGGTAGGATTTGAACTCCGGACCACCGGCACGCTAGCCTAGCACACTACCACTCGGCTACGCCGGCCCTGTGTAACAAAAATACAGGTCATAAATTAAACCACATATTCTGGGACCAAAAATAGTTCGATTGAACCTAACTTACCTTAGTCCAAATGAGCATACAAAAAAAGTTATAGCCCTTTGAAGTTACAAGATAAAAATCAATTTTTTCCGATATATCGAAAACTATTAGAGATTTTTTAATGAAAATGGACATGTGGCATTCTTATAGCAGGAACATTTTAAAAATAAATTATAGTTAAATTTCTGCACCCCATAAAAATTTTATGGGGTTTTGTTCCCTTAAACTCCCCCAAACTGTTTTGTACGTTCCAATTAAATTATTGTTGTGGTACCATTAGTTAAACACAATGTTTTTTAAACTTTTTTGCCTCTTAGTACTTTTTGGAAAAGCTAGTTTTTATCGAGATATTTTGAATATTTGTCAAATCCACCACATATTTGTATACTGTTACGTACGATTGTAGAGACCTGGTAATAATATAAATTTTTTTTTATAAATTACAGTTTGAGGTATATTTTGAACCATATTAGAAAAGAAGCCACATCTCGATAAAAGGTGCCTCATCGGAAAAATACTAAGGGACAAAAAAGTTTTAAAAACATCCTGTTTAACTAATGGTATTGCAATAATAGTTTAATTGGAACGTACACAAACATTTGGGGGGTTTAAAGGCACAGAACCCCCATAAAATTTTTATGTAAACATTAAAAAAGAAGCCGCATCTCGATTAAAACTGGTTTATCGAAAAAATATAAAGAGGCAAAAAGTTTTAAAAACATTGTGTTTAACTAAGGGTACCACAATAATAATTTGATTGGAACGTACAAAAAAGTTTGGGGGGGGGGTTTAAGGGAACAAAACCCCCATAAAATTTTTATGGGGTGCACAAATTTAACTATAATTTATTTTTAAAATGTTCCTGCCATAAGAATGCCACGTGTCCATTTTAATTAAAAAATCTCTAATAGTTCTCGATATATCGGAAAAAATCGATTTTCGTGTAACTTCAAAGGGCTGTAACTTTTTGTGTGTGCATATTTGTACTAAGGTAAGTTAGGTTCAATCGAACTATTTTTGGTCCCAGAATATGTGATTTAATTTATGACCTGTATTTTTGTTACACCCTGTATACTTCGATTTCTTTAATAACCTTATTTATGACTATATATTTAGGTAACGTTTGCGATTTAAAGGTCACAATACATGATTTAGTAGGGACATACTCAACAATTTTTTCCTCATTAACAATTTTTTCTAATTTGCGCGTAATTCTTTTAACGTTTGCAATTTCAAATATGCAATGACTATCATACTGTTTTATTTTATTTTTAATATACTCTTCAGAGAAATTTATGTCAATGTCTCTAATAACTCCTTGCCTGTGCAAAATAAATTTTGGAATATACAGGTCTAAATTATTTGAACTAAAAATTTCCAGAGTTTTGTTTTTAATGAGATTATTTGCAGTTTTATAATCTTTGCATTTAACCCTAATTCTATTTCGGCCGATGGTGTATATACTGGAAACCACATTGTCTGCTTCAGGAAAGTTAGACAAAATAATTTCACCAATTTTTAAAGAATTTAGTTTACCTTTAAAATCCTTAGAGCTTTTTTCGATATAAACGTGATATGGGCCCCTAGGTCATTACTATTAAATAAAAATTCTTGCCTTACCTGTTTTGAAATCTGGTTTGTTTCATTATAAATATTCATATTAGTTGTATTATTTGGATACTGGTTGTTGCTGTTTTTCGTTGTCAAACTTATAGGAATGGGAGTACTTACTGAAAGATCCATTTCGGTATCACTTTGACTATCAAATATATTAGATTTTATGGGTGGTGGATCAGGGGGCCTACCTCCGCTATTGACACTCATATTGTAGTTTTATGTCGTTCAGCAAACGATATTGCAGCCCTAAAAAATTTAAACTAAACTAAGACAATGGGGGTTATCTGGAGCCTCAGTTATCGTTGTACCGAAGGTACTTAGGATTTCTGATTATTACTATGGAACTGTAGAAAAAAACGTCGAAAACTAATATTATTTAAAAAGCAATTTAAAAAATCAGTTTTCAATTTGACGTTTTTCTGACAACCTGCTTTCATCAGTTATTGTAGTAAAAATGCCTTTTACAAAATTAGGCTTTTATTCACATAAAACTTGACAGTAGAATTAATTTGAATGACAAAACAATTAATCAATAAAATAAACAATGACAAAAGAATACTAAATTATACTACATTCACCCGGCCCTATTTTTGAACAAAATCTTGCAAATATCGTGGTTTATTTTTAGTTCTAGCTGATTTACGGCTAGATTGAAAATCTGAATTTTCCAATCTTGGTTCATGATTATGAAAATCTGAATTTTCCAATCTTGGTTCATGATTATCATCAGGTACTTGATTGGGTTCTTGAATAGATAAATTTTCTATGTCCTCTGGTATTGATTCAGTAGTGGAATTCTCTAGTGTATTATTTGGACTTTCATTTTCATCTTCATCATTATCTTGATTCAATAATTTCAGGTCACCTCTAGGAGCTAAATGCTTCGTTGAAACTGTACTTTTCTTTCCGTTTGGATACTGTATTAAGGCGTAATCTGAATTGGCTTCTAAAAGATCAACCTCTTCAACTAAAGGATCAAACTTACTTTTTCGTACAAATTTGCTTAGTAATACTTTGTCTGAATCTTTAAGCCATGATGGAATAGAAGTTCCGCTAGTTGATCTTCGCTGATATGTAAACAAACGTTCATGGGGTGTACAATTGGTTGCTGTACACAGTAAACTTCTTATAGAGTGCAGAGCATCTGGTAGAACAGTCTCCCATTTAGTGATGTCTAAATTTTTGGTTTTCAATGCTAGATTCACTGCTTTCCATATAATTCCATTGTATCTCTCGACTTGACCATTTCCTCCAGGGTTATATGGTGTTGTTCTACTTGAAGATATTCCTTTAGAGTGTAGATAATTAATAAATTCTTGTGAAGTAAAGCTAGTTCCCCTGTCAGAATGTATATATGCCGGCATTCCATATAAACAAAACATTTGATTCAAACATTCAATTACTGTCTGACTGGATGTATCTGAGCATGGAAAAGCCCATGGAAATCTTGAAAATTCATCAATGATTGTAAGCATATAAGAATTTCTAGAAGAACCGGGTATTGGACCTTTAAAGTCAATATTAAATCTTTCGAATGGAGCTGTTGATTTAATTAAATGTGTATCATCTTCTTTCTTATAAAATCTGGGTTTAATTTCTGCACAGATTGGACAAGAGGTAATTACGTGTTTAATTTCATCTAAAGAATAAGGTAAATTTCGAATTTTTACAAAATGGTGCATACGAGTAATCCCAGGATGCGATAAATCTGAATGTAATTGATATAACTTGCTTGTATTATTTATATTATTGCATATTCTTGATAGTGCATCAGCTGCATCATTAGCCTTTCCTGGACGATAGATAATATCATATTTAAAACAAGAAAGCTCCAAACGCCAACGCAAAATTTTTTCATTTTTGATTTTACTTGTATGGTTTGTATTAAACATGAACGAAACTGATTTCTGATCTGTGATTAGTTTGAATTGTCTTCCTAAAAGATAGTGTCTCCATTTTTTCAATGCTTCAACGCAAGCATATGCTTCTTTTTCAATTGCAGAATGTTTTCGTTCAGAATCTGTAAGGGTACGTGAGAAAAAAGCAACGGGTCTTCCAGATTGACTCAGAGTGGCAGCAATAGCAAATTCAGAAGCATCAGTTTCAACAATGAGAATTTCTTTTTCATCAATTGTCCATAGAAGTGCATTAGCTATATCAGTTCTCAACTCCTCAAAAGCAAATACCAAGTCAGGACCTAATGGAAATTTCTTGCAATCTATAAGACCTCTAATTTTTGCTGAAAAATTATTAACCCATTTTGAGTAATGTGAAAACATTCCAAGTGCCCTCTGAAGACTTTTAGAATCATTCGGAACTGGTAAATTTAGTAGAGGCTTCAATCTGTCTGGATCAGGTTTCATTGTAGAGTTTTCTATTGTATATCCCAAAATATTTATAATTTTTTGATTGTAGTGACATTTTATTTGATTTAAAGTTAACCCATATTTTTTAACAGCATTTAAAAAATTCTGTAAATTTAAATCATGTCTATCTTGATCCTCACCACCAACTGTTACATCATCTAAATAAGCGTAAACACCTTGTAGATTTTCTTTTTTTATGATAGAATCAATGGCTCTCTGAAAACATGATACTCCATTGGTACAATTTTATTCACATAAAACTTGACAGTAGAATTAATTTGAATGACAAAACAATTAATCAATAAAATAAACAATGACAAAAGAATACTAAATTATACTACAGTTATGTTTATATTAGTTTGGCTTAGATTTATCGGGGTTCTGTTTTAGTCACTCAGGAATATTTCAATGGTACTATACTTACCCTGTTTTTAAACTAGGAGGAGTAAACTCAAAAGACAGATTCACACCCAATAATATCACTAGAAAAATCATCAAATACATATTTTTTGGTTGATCGTGTCAGCCTTCAACAGTAATCCTTAATACTATAGTCTGTTTTTAAACCAAGAGGAGTAATTCAAATTTGCCGCACTGTTAAGCTTGTTTGTAATTTATTGGTCCAACCTCAGGCAAGTTTACTCCACTTTTATCAAATTTTGACACTAATGACATTTATAAAATTTTGACACTATTGGCATTTCATAGGTTAATTAAGTTATAAAGTCGATTCGCTAATCTGAAACACAACTGTCTAGTGACGTTGGTAATTTATTTTTTGGGAAGTTAGGTTGCCAGACGTGACTGGAAATTACTACACAACTAAACATGCCTGCTCTTAGCCAATATTATTAGTAGTAAACAGACATAAATAACATAAACCTTCATAAATAACATAAACCTACTTAAACCAATCAATAATTATTTACGTATTCTTTTTCTCATGATCATCTTTCAGTGCGTCACAGTTTTTCGATTTCTCTCTAACGCATTAAATTGTATGTGACAGAAAAAAAGGCACTTCTGTGAATACTTTGGTAATTATTCTAGTTTGGTGATTATTCTAGTTGTCGATAGATGGCGCCATAATCAAAAAAGAATTATTTATTAAATAAAATAATACTATTATCAATATAATCTGTGCAATTTATAAGACTATACAAATGAAAGAAAATACCATTTTATAAATGCAATGGACACAATTGATTTGGTTTTATTCCAAATTGAAAATAAAATTTGACAACTGTCAGATTTAACTAAAATGTCACGTTAGAATAAATGTCATAAATGTGTATTATCACGGACTTACCTTTTTTTCTATAATTTGTGACGCACTGAAAAATGTTCATGAAAAGGAGAATACACCATTATAATGTCTTGATAACAAATGAAAAAATTATTTATTGTACAAAATAAAAAAAATTTGTAGAAATAAATTCCACAAAATTTTATGAGTTTAGTATACACTCCCACTGTTTTCAAGAATTCTTATTCTTTTAATGAAAGATTAAGTTGATTTTAGCAGTTAATAGTGTGAGGTAGGAATTTTTGTGTTGCATGTTTCCTATTCGGAATGTGTCAAAATGAATCTCAGCTGAGCGAATTCAGTATATCAGCAATTTTATGTATTTTCTGCGTTATTCCTTTAATTTTTAGATTTTTAGTTTGTTTTTATATAAAAAAAACAGTTGTTTTTAGAACTCTTTAGCAACGTATTAGTATAATATAATATTTATGGATTACCATCAAAAGCAGATATCAAAGAATATAGACGTTAATAGAAGGGTATTGCCCTGTAACATTTCAGCATAGGATTTTGTGTTCCTACTGAGTAGGTGCATGTGGCCTGACAACGACTACGGTATTTTCAAGGGACAAATAAACGTGACCATCTGTTCCATTCAAACTCTTCTAGGAAAGTATATATTCTCTGCCGATATGATCAACCAAAAAGATGTATTTGGTGATATTTCTAGTGACTCGCTGGCATGACGCACCTGTTCCTTTTGGCCTCAGGTAGAGAGATGATCCTTGCAGTCATACCTGACGCAATCAGATACTCGAAAATTACTTCCCATTGAAAATGGAATACAACATTTTCTGAGTTTGTACAAAATATACTCTTATATACTATCGGTTTACAACGTTCTCCGTCTTCCGATACCCATTCGCCGTTCCTCTCTGTCCGCACATTGATCTACTTGCAGACCTCTTTTATAAAAGAGGATAAATATACTCTGACTTGACAAATACTTCTTCTACACTCCTTCTAAAGAGACTAATATTCTTCCCTGATTTCCGATGTATGAGATACGTAAATATTGGTCAGTACCATTTTTTGGAACGTATGTCGACTCGTTTGGGTGTGAATAGTTTGGGTGGTAGCTTATTATGTCCGCTTACTTACAGAATTGCCAAAAATATTTTCAATTCAGGAAGTGTCACGTTGGATTCTATCATTTCTAGCAACTCATAAGTAATAAATAATTCAAAGAGTTGCACACAGCTCATCTTTGAATATTTACTATAATCCCCTTATGGAAAGTTGCGCGGTGTATAATGAAGGTCTCCGTCAATATAAGTTGTAGGTTCTGGCAGAGAAATTACCATTCGGGGATTTGTATTAGTTTTTATTTGACTGAATTAGAACTACATATTTACGTTTTGCAAATCGTCTTCTTCATATGCCATATCTAATGCTTCCTGTAGTGTTATTCCAGTGAAATTACCAAAATATAAGTTTAGACTACATATCCGCCTGTAGTGGGCCCATATGGATACAGCAATATTTACACTAATTTTTAACTGTCGCTTATAATATTGATACAAAAATGTATCTACGTTACATTTTAAGATCTTTTAAAATATGTAAAATTGATTTGATCCTAGTATTCCCAAAAAACAAGTACTGAAAATGTACTTTTTTCTATTCTCATACTATAATATATCAATTATGATGTCACTACCTGTATCATAATGAACTTCATTATGATACAGATTTTAATTAAGATACAGATTTTTAACCAATAGAATCGCGATATTTCATTCACGATAAATGTGGTACACGCGCAGTGACCAATGGCGAGTCAAATACATACGCTTTGACAGTTCTCAATATGTAAACAAACTGTCAAACTGACAAACTACTTAATTTGTTTGCGTTACAAAATTAATAAATTTGAATATATTTTTTGTTGTGAATGATCATAGAAAAAATAGTGTATACAACTTGCATTTAATTATCATTATGAAGCTTGTACTCGCCGCATACGGCTCGTTTCTTATCCCTCATACTCGCTTTATAATGACCATCATTAAATGCTCGTTGCATAATATACTATTATAAACTGGATGTCCATTATCAAGCACATTTTACTATAACACGATTTTCTAACTTCCTTAGCTTGCGGAATCTAATAAAACACTGATGAGTATTCATCAATGCAGGTTCAGACAAGTCTAAATAAAGTATTCATGCGGTAAATGTACTGTTGGTTGTCTGTTTTATTATAATTTTATTGTGTCAAATAATACCTTTACAGTTGGTCCATATGGTGACTTTATGCGCTAATGGGTTAAATAGTTCATTTAATAACGCAGTACTACTGCTGATACTCGTGCGTTGTGTCGGCACCCTTGATGGAACCCTAGTGACGCCACACTTATCATGGGTATTGAACGGGTTAACTTGTTTATTAGTGCAGGCCGTTTTTTTTTGTGGGAGGAGGAAATCTTCATAAGACCGTCAGAGTAGACCGCAGCACCCCAAGAAGCTGGTGTTCTGCCGTCTACCCTGGTGTGTGGGATTCAGTCCGCTTGCCCAATTCAGACACCCGTGAATCCGAGCGAATCAATCGTGAACACGTAACTGCCTACCCACTAAAACCCCCTCATTCCAGCCGTGAACACCCGGTACATATTTTTAGCAAACGTTACTTCGGATGCCCCGCTGCTGACCCTATCTCTACTCCATGTCGGTAGAGCCGACTGTGAGGAGTAGTTATTCTTTTATTTGTTCTAGAAATAAAACATTCAGTACTGTGTACAGAAGGAAAGTATATGAAAAAAGTTAAAATAAAAGGAATCGTAAGTGTACACAACTAAATAATATAAAATAAGTACATGGTATAGTACATAATACATAATAAGTATAATAAAACAGTGTATAGATAAAAGATGTATAGGTAAAATAAAGGATAACATATCCTTAATAATGTTTTCTGTCACTCTCTCATCTCCCATCTTGTCTCATTCTCTCTCGCGTTTCCTTTTTTATTATTATCTCTGTTATTATGTCTACTATCACGTTGAAATTTTCTTCGCTTTGCATGGCTACATTCATTATAGTCTCTGGTGTTGTCTCACCTAGTTTTGTTCTCATGTCTTGTTGTTTTTCGTGGAAAACGTTGCAATGGAATACACAATGATCTGCGTCGTCACTACTCACCTGTAGGGCTATCGTTGATGTAGTCCGGTATGCACTTACTACCTTCAGGAGGGGTTTTCTTTGGGTTCTCGTTAATATTTCCTCATATCTTTGAATCTCAACGCTTCAAGCCATACATTTGCTCCATATAGAAGGGTGGATTGTACTACCTGGAGATACAATTTGCTTTTGTAATTACTGGGTCCGCCTATGTTTGGCATAATCTTTGTCATAGGAGCGATTCTCTGTTCAGCCTTCTGGGCTGCATTTATAAGGTGTTTCGTGTACCTCAAACTTGAATCAAGGTGTATGCCCAGATATTTAGCACAGTTACTCGGTTCTATAATGCTACCATTTAAATCAAAACTCAAACTTGGTCTCTTTCTTGGTCCCTTTAGTATTACTATGTCTGTTTTGCTACTTGCCAACTCTAGGTCATTCTCTATCATCCACCTGTTGACTTTTCTATAACAACAAACTTGTCACCTTTTCTTCAATATCCCCATTTATGTTAGACTCTATTAGGATTGCAAGATCGTCTGCATATGCTATGGCATAGGTGTCTTGCCCGTAGTCTATTTTTCTAATACCCCGTTGTACAGTATATTCCATAGAGTAGGTCCCAAGACTGATCCTTGCTGTACTCCTGATGAGAGTTTCATGTCTGTCTTATATGCTACATTTAAATAGCTGTTTGTCAGGTATTTATTTATAATATTTATGATGTAGTCTGAACCTCTTGCCACTTTGAGCTTCGTTAGTATGTGATGCCAGTTTGCAGAGTTGAAGGCGTTCTTCACGTCGAACATCACAAGAATGGCTTATCTTTTTTCTGATCTTTTTACGGTGTCTTCATCACCGCATCTATAGCCGATCTGGCTTTTCTGAAACCATACTGTCTATCTGAAATTTTTCCCAGAACTTCAAGTTCGTCTTCAAGACGTTTCTTTATAAGACCTTCTAGACCAGAGAGCATCTGTAAAAATATTAGTAGGTACATTTGGACGTTGAGAGGTGACTCAAAATTTTTTTGCAGAAATTGCTTAAAAATAACTCATCATCATCATCATCACTGGCTCGACAGCCCTTTCTGGGTCTTGGCCTGTTCCAGGATTCTTCTCCACTCTGATCTGTTTCGTGCTTTTTTTCTCCAGTTTTTTTATTTTTAAAGTTATTATATCATTTTCTATTTGTTCTAAAAATCTCAGCTTCGGTCTTCCTCTTGTTCTTTTTCCTACTGGCATCTGTTTGAATATTTTGTTTGGTATTTCGCCTTCTTCCATTCTTTCTACATGTCCCATCCAACGCAGCCGTCCTATTTTAATGAATGTTATGATATCCGGATCCTGGTATATTTCGTATAGTTCAAAGTTGTACCTTCTTCGCCAAATTCCGTTTTCTTTTGTGCCCTTATATATGTGTCGCAAGATTTTTCTTTCAAAGGTGGCTAGCAATGTTTCCTCTCTTTTAGTGAGTGTCCAGGTTTCTGAGCCGTATGTGAGTACCGGTCTTATTAAGGTTTTGTATATTTGGCATTTTGTTTTCCTTGCGACGTTATCTGATCTTAGTTGCCGAATTAAGCCATGGTAACTTTTATTGGCAATAAATATTCGCCTCTTCACTTCCTCTGCTACGTTATTATCAGACGTGACTAAGGATCCCAAGTATGTAAAGTTTTTTACCCCCCTCAATGTTGTATTCTCCTACTGTTATATTTTGTGGCTGCCTTATTTCTGTTTTTACTTACCTGCATATATTTTGTTTTGTTCTGGTTGATTTTAAGGCCACTATTTTGTGCAGCTCGTTCTATTTGATTGAATGCCTCTATCATAATCTCATCAAAAATAACTCAAGTAATAATATTTGAGTTATCTTCCCTCTCAAAAAGGTCCGGAACATTGTTTAAATAATCAAAATGTCAAAAAATGAAGGAAAAATTCGATTTTTTTCTTCGTTTTTTGATTATAACTTTAAAAGTATTCATTTTCCGAGAAAAGTTGTACTGACATAAAAGTTGCGTAATTAAATTTCCTACAATATAGAATTGGTTAAACATTTAAAAAATAGTCACCCTTGTTGCAAAATAGCAATAACTGCGAAAAAAACCATACAGAAACAAGTATTCGCATTTTACGTTTTTCAACTATTTATGCTACCCTTAGGACCTTCATATTTCATCCAGAAAACTTTATGATACAGTAAAACAATATTGTAAATTTTATTAAGATCGGTTCAATAGATTTTGCAAAATAAATTTTGCAATCCAGCTTTCGCAAAAAAAATTCATTTTTTCAAAATGTTACAGAACTAAAAATAAAGCAGATATCAAGTTGAATTTTTTTTGCATATAGAAGTGTACTGTACCTTTCATTTGCAATTTGCAAAATTAAAATCGATTTACTACTACGGCGTCAGGAATTTTTTTAAATAAACATTCTTGATACAACATTGAAACAACATTGATAATGATTGATACATTTTAATTTTTATTACATTTCGATATAAATAAATAAATTTGTTTATTGCAAAATAAAATCACATACTCTATCCTCTGAAATAACACTTTTTTTAGCAAAAACTTTCTTTGTTCATATATTTTAACCTAGAGAATAAAAATTTATTATTTTTAAACATATGCAATTTAGTCTAGGCGCCAGAGGGGTCACCGTGTCCTTTTCAATTCTGATGGACAAACTCAACGGTTTCTTATGGATTTTTGGCTGCTGATTACGAATTTCGAGGGTGGATTTCGATCCGAGTGGTCAAAAAATTGTTATAAACAATTTAATTGTTTATAAGACTCTGGCTCATAAACTAAAAGAGATAAAAAAGAATGTTTCAAATAAAATTTGTTCGTTAATAAAAAACGAAGAAAAAAACGTTTACTAAACTTAATCCAACAGTTAGAACTCAAGATATTGTAAAATTAGTGCACAATGCAAATTGAAAATTGCAAAATAAGTATTTTTCGAAGCTTTATCGATCGTAACTCAGTGTCTACGCATGCAAATGAGCCCTAGCAGGTCTTATTTTAAAGCTTCGTTAATAGGCTTCCAAACAAAGTTTGTTAAATTACTTTATCTTCATTTGTTTTAAAGTTATACCAGTTTGAAATTATAATTTTCTTACAAAAATTGTACATTAATTTGTTTATAAGGATTTCAAGTAAATTTTGGCTATAAACATTTATACTTTAATAACCAATAATGATAGAAAAACTCAAAAGGAATATTTTGAGCTTTTTAAAATGTTCGTAAGTTTATTTTTGGTCAAGATATCGATATTTTAGTGGCGCGCTATGAGACGCAAAATCGGCTCACAGTCAAGTATGTAAGTATTTTTCGACGCTTTATCGATCGTAACTCGGCTTCTACGCATGCAAATGAGTCAATATGTAATATCTATATAAAAATGAATCGTATTCTTTTACAGCATCATCATCATTGCATATAAGACGAGCATTTATGTTGTGGCGGCATGCACACAAATGACGTGCCTTGATGATGTTGCAAAAAAACTAGATCCACTTTATATGGATATCATATAGATAAATTAGACTCTGAGGCCCCAGAAAGTTTTAGTTTTACTGCCTATAAGAACAGACTTAGTACCACCATGTAACTGTAAAAATTGCTCTAATAACTTATGCAGAAGTAAAAAAGCTGAGATTCTCTGTATAGTCCAGTCGGGTTAGACGAATAACAGGCCTAACCTTGCATTAGGAGCTGCCCCAAATTTTATTTTTCTAATCTTTAGGGAGGGTCAATATTAGTATAAATTTAAAATCTCGACTGAATTCCACCGTTGCGTTAGCCGCCATCTTGATTTTAAACAAAATCCGTTTTTGCTCAATATCTCCGATATTTTCAATTTTTTGACAAAAAGTGTAGAAACTGAAATTGTTGAAAATGCGATTTTCTATAGTTTCATTTATTATAATTTTTTTCGTGCGGTCGATATTTTCCGAGTTATGAGGGGAAAATAGTGACAGTTGTAGCATACTTATTAAATTATTGAATTATCTCGTTTATTATTAGTTTTAAAACAAATATGTGCCTATACAAAAATGTAGAGAATTAAAGTCTACACAATTTTGATCTCTTTCATTTTTTTGTAAAAATTAATATTTAAGGTAGTACGTATGCGGTAATGACGCGAGCGTAAGACCGGATTGATTTTATAGCAATTGTTTTTGTTCAATATCTACGCCATTTTCAACTAAAATTGTTCAAAATAAAATTTCCTACAATTTCTTTTTAACAATTTTTTTCATGCGGTTGATATTTTCCGAGTTACATGGGAAAATAATAAAAAGTGGTGGGGGAAGCATATTTATTGAATTGAATTTTATTTCCGAGCTGCCCCAAATTTTATAATTCTATCCTTTAGCAGAGATCAATAGTAGTGTAAATTTAAAATCTTGACTTAATTCCGCGGTTGCATTAGCCGCCATATTGATTTAAAATGAGAACTGTTGTTGCTTAATATCTCCGCCATTTTCAACTTTTCAACCTAAATGGTAGCAAAGAAAATTGTTGGAAATGCAATTTCCTACAATTTCTTTGGCACAATTTTTTTATACGATCAATATTCTTCGAGTTAAGGGGGAAAATAATGGAAGCGGAGGGGAAGCATAATTATTGAATTGTCTCATTTATTATTAACTTTACGACATAATTGTACATAAACAAAAATAAAGAGAATTATATTTTATACAATTTTTGAAACTTCCAGTGAAACATCAACCAAACTAAGTATATAAAAGACATAAAAAGACATTATATGCATTAAGTTCACTTATTTTTATTAACTAGCGGGTTTGATTGGTTGAATTTGTCTGTCGGTATTTTAAGTTTTATGTCAGCTAATATATCGTGATGTTTCAACATTTTTTTTTTTAAATTTTGGACCCTGTTGGGGGAATTTTCCCATTTACCCCCTTGTAGACCCGCCACTGGTTCTCTCGAAAAATTGTAGTAAATCGTAATTGCAACAATTTCAGTTCTTACACTTTTTGTCGAAAAGTTGGAAATGGCGGAGATATTGAACAAAAACAATTGCTACAAAATCAATCAGGTCTTACGCTCGCACCTTTACCACATATGTACTACCTTAAATATTGATTTTATCAAAAAAATGTACGGCATCAAAATTATACAAAATTTAATTCTCTTCCTTTTTGTATAGGTATATATTTGTTGTAAAACTAATAATAAACGAGATAATTCAATAATTTAATAATTATGCTACAACTGTCACTATTTTCCCCTCATAACTCGGAAAATATCGACCGCACGAAAAAAATTATAATAAATGAAACTATAGAAAATCGCATTTTCAACAATTCCAGCTTCTACACTTTTTGTCAAAAAATTGAAAATGGCGGAGATATTGAGCAAAAACGGTTCTCGTTTAAAATCAAGATGGCGGCTAACGCAACGGCGGAATTCAGTCGAGATTTTAAATTTATACTAATATTGACCCTCCCTAAAGATTAGAAAAATAAAATTTGGGGCAGGTCCTAATGCAAGGTCAAATGCTATCCCGACTGGGCTAGTATATCTCGATGCAGATGCATGAATGATAATGTTTGTAAAAATAGTATTAATAAATAATATCAACTTATTTTTAGTTATATTTCTGAAATATTAGTTTTTAATGTTTTTTTCTCATTTAGTACAAAAAATAGAAGACAAAGTAAATAGAATGAAAGGTGATACGAGGTACAGTATGATGATTTAACTATAAGAATTATATGATAAAATTTTATTAGGATCTTCAAAAATGAAAAATAAACATAACGTATATATACATAGATATTATAATTTGCATCGAGAGGTTAGCGCGTGAACCTTTACGCGGTGAGCCAATCTCGCGCCTCAGAGCGCGCTATTAAAATATCGATATCTTGGCCAAAAATAAACATACGAACATTTTCTTAAGCTCAAAATGTTCCTTTTGAGTCCTTCTATCATTATTATTAATTAAAGTATAAATGTTTATAGCTCAAATTTGCTTGAAACCCTTATAAACAAATTAATGTACAATTTTTTTAAGAAAATTTTAACTTCAATCGAATATAACTTTAAAACAAATGAAGACAAAGTAATTTAGCAAACTTTGTTTAAAAGCATATTTATTAAACTTTAAAATGAGACCTTCTAAGGCTCATTTGCATGCGTAGAAGCCGAGTTACGATTGATAAAGCTTCGAAAAATACTTATTTTGAAATTTGAACTTAGCATTGTGCACTAATTTTACAATATCTTGAGTACTAATTGTTGGATTTAAGTTTAGTAAACGCTTTTTTCTTCGTTTTTTATTAACGAACAAATTGTATTTAAAACATTCTTTTTTTATCTCTTTTAGTTTATGAGCCAGAGCCTTATAAACAATTTATAAACAATTAAATTGTTTATAACAATTTTTTGACCACTCGGATCGAATTCCACCCTCGAAATTCGTAATCAGCAGCCAAAAATCCATAAGAAACCGTTGAGTTTGTCCATCAGAATTGAAAAGGACACGGTGACCTCTATTTGGCGCCTAGACTAAATTGTTTAAACAATATTTCACAAACAATAATAAAATTAGTTTGATATTTGTGGAATTAAAATATTAAAATACAACAAAATATAGAGTAAGAAAATAATATATTAGAGAAAGATTGGAAGAAATTTTGGTGGAAATCAACTCGTGTGAATCGAACACCGCTGTCCTGCGCGTAGCACCAAAAATTAATGTTATTTAAAAAATTTCCTGACGCCGTGGTAACTAATAGATTTTAATTTTACAAATTGCAAATGAAAGGTACAGTACACTTCTATAAGCAAAAAAAAATTCAACTTGCTATCTGCTTTATTTTCAGTCCTGCAACATTAAAAAAATGAATTTTTTTTGCGAAAGCTGGATTGCAAAATTTATTTTGCAAAATCTATTAAGGTGATACAGTAGCGATCAACAGGTAGCCAAAACGCGTTCCAAGATTGCGGCTGTAATTTTGAATATTTTTTCGAGATATTTGGCACACGTATTCGTAATATAATAAAGAACGGCGGTACAGAGCCCAATTTGAAAAATATATTAATATGTGGAAATTACTCTGTAATTAAATACAATATTAAAAAAACGAGCCTGTACCGCCATGAAGAAGAACAAAAAAATACACTTTCTTCAAATAAACTTTTTTATCCGATGCCTAGATTTTGTGTCATTTTGGAACTACTAATGAAATAAAAAATTTTAGTAGTTATATTATTAAATATTAAATAATAAATATATATTATAATAATAAATTATAATAATAAATATTAAAATATTTAAAAAACGAGCCTGTACCGCCATTAAGAAGAACAAAAAAATACACTTTCTTCAAATAAACTTTTTTATCCGATGCCTAGATTTTGTGTCATTTTGGAACTACTAATGAAATAAAAAATTTTAGTAGTTCCAAAATGACACAAAATCTAGGCATCGGATAAAAAAGTTTATTTGAAGAAAGTGCATTTTTTTGTTCTTCTTAATGGCGGTACAGGCTCGTTTTTTTAATATTGTATTTAATTACAGAGTAATTTCCACATATTAATATATTTTTCAAATTGGGCTCTGTACCGCCATTCTTTATTATATTACGAATACGCGTGCCAAATATCTCGAAAAAATATTCAAAATTACAGCCGCAATCTTGGAACGCGTTTTCGCTACCTGTTGATCGCTACTGTTTCCTCTTAAACCGACCTTAATGAAATTTACAGTGTTGTTTTACTATATCATAAAGTTTTTCTGGGTAAAATATGAAGGTTCTAAGTTTAGCATAAATGGTTGAAAAATGTAAAATGCAAATACTTGTTTTTGTATGGTTTTTTTCGCAATTATTGCTATTTTGCAACAAGGGTGACTATTTTTTAAATTTTTAACCAATTCGACAGAGTGAGTTTTATGTATGGAAACACACAATTATCTCGAAAATTTTTTGCTCAATTAGAAATCCAATGAAATCAATTAATTTGTGGTCATCTGATTGAATACAACCAATAAAACCAACATTATACTGAAAACAGATCCCATGGCTGTTTTCACTCAATCATGTAGCTATGGATACCTACATTTCGTTTCATTTCGATTTTGACATTTGAAATATTCAATATTTCAAAATGTCACGATTTGGTTGTAATACTGATGAGAATATTAATGAAATTATCGAATCAAATATACCAAAGAGTACTGTTTACAGTAAAAAATTTGTATGGAAAGCGTTTATGGACTTTTGCAATGATAGAATAAAATCCCAACTCAATAAAACCGTACTTGAACATTGACGAAGAACATCATAATAAAATTATTAACAGATGCGTAGTGGAAATACATCTTCATCAGTTATAGAAACTAACATGTCTGGATCTTCATTAAATTTTTCTAATTGTTCCTTTGTTAATTGCACATTTAAATAAATTGTTTCTGCTCTGTATTTTTTTTTTCATAACCAGCAAAAAATTTTGTATCCGAATAACCCTCGAACATTGATAAATGCTCAAAAAAATTTTAACAACTTTCTCAAGCTTGTTGCTTACAGGCAACAGACCTCCGCCTACGGCGTCGGTCTGTTTCCAAGCAACAAGCTTTCGAAATCTGTTATAAAATTTTTCGAACAATTATCAATGTCCTTGGGATATTACTACTGAAAATAACTTGCACGAATTTTATAAATTTTGGTGGGTAAGGGTTTTATAATGCGGCCGATATTACAGTGGTAATTATATTGTTGTCAGATCTTCCGTTTTTCTAGAAATCTAATGAACTTTCTTATTTCAAATGGAACACCCTGTATATTTTTTGCGTGTTAATGTCCTTCAGAAATAGTGATAAATCATGTTATAGTCCCTATACCTAAATGCCACAATTTCGGAGTTATTGCTACATTTATTACAAAAAAATTTTTTTAAAAAATTATAAAAATCAATTTCTTTGGCCCAGGTAGACATTATTTTGGGTTCTTTGGATCATTAGGAACAAAAAAGGTCATTTGTATTTTTTCTCTAAAGTTAATCGTTTCCGAGTTATAAACAATTTAAAACTGAAAAAAATCGAAAAATTACGATTTTCAAGGTTCAAAAACACAAATAAAAGATAATGTTGTTTTGAAACTACGAAGTACCTAAATTAAAGATCAAACCTTATTTTATCAGCTACCGATAAGTTGTATGGGCTTATTTCATTTTAAAATATTGTTTTTAGTTGTTAATGCAGCCCGATCGCCAGTCCTCTCATATACGCTTCATTAACAATTAAAAAATTATGTTTTAGATTAAAATATGCCAAAAATTCTTACGTGGAGCTGATAGTAGAAGGTTCGAGCTTGAATTTAGATATTTCGTAGTTTCAAAAAGTATTTTTTTTACTTGTGTTTTTGAACAGTGAAAATCGTCATTTTTCGTTTTTTTTTTTTCAGTTTTAAATTGTTTATAACTCGAAAACGAATAACTTTAGAGAAAAATTACAAAATACCTTTTTTGTTCACAATGATCCAAGGAACGTAAAATAATGTCTTCCCGGGCTTAAAAAAATTCATTTTTATAATTTGTTTAAAATTTTCTTTTTAAATAAATGTAGCAATAACTCCGACAATATGGCATCTAGGTATAGGGAATGTAACATGAAAAATAATCAGTATTTCTTATGGACGTCAAAACCCAAAAAATATATAGGGTGTCCTATTTGAAATAAGAAAGTTCATTAGATTTCAGGAAAAACGGAAGATCTGACAACAATATAATTACCACTGTAAGATCGGTCGCATTAGAAAACCCTTAGACACAAAAATATATAAAAATCGTGCAAACCGTTTCCGAGATAATTGAGGGTTTCCATACATAAAACTCACTCTGTATATTGTAGGAAATTTAATTACGCAACTTTTATGTTAGTACAACTTTTCTCAGAAATGAATATGTTTTAAAGTTATAATCAAAAAACCAATAAAAAAATCGAATTTTTCCTTCATAATTTGACATTTTGATTATTTAAACAATGTTCCGGACCATTTTGAGTGGGAGGATAACTAAAATATTATTATTTGAGTTATTTTCAAGCAATTTCTGCAAAAAAAATTGAGTCACCTCTCAACTTCCATCTCAAAACAGATGCGCCCTGGACTATTCATATAATTTTCCTATGCAATCTAGTAAGCACAGAGGTCTATATGAGTTGGCTTCGTCCGGGTTCTTTCCTGGTTTTGGTAATAATTTTAACGTTCCGTCTTATCCAGTAAGAAATTCGATTACATTCAGAAATACACAAGCTAGAACTAACCTTATGTTGAATTCCTCTATTCGTCATGTGCAGCTATTATAATGCCTTAAGTATTTACTGCGATATATTTAACTGCAGTTTAAAGCAACTTATTTCTATGGCCAAGATTTACCTAGGTGATTTATAATTAGTGAATTACTAATATTTCATTTAATTTTTTTTGTGTAATATTTTGTCCTGTAAATGGTTTCTGTTGGACAATAAACGCTATTATTATTATTATTAAACGCTATTATTATTAATAATACGAGTTTTGACAACTTAAGTTTATCTGGGAATTCTTGCGTGTTCAACAATTCATTGAATACTTTGCGCATCACTTCGGGTTTCTCTTTTACTACCAGTTTTATTGCTTCTGGCGTTACTTTATCTGGACCTGGTGCTTTTCCTGCCTTTCTACTTTCTGCTGCTTGTATGATCTCTTCAGTAGTGAACTCTGCAGGTCTAATATTGTTGTCTATCCGTAGGAATGTGTTATCGGGCTCCATCGGAAATAGAATGTTCGCTATTTCCATCTTTCGTTTTGCACAAAGGTTATATGGGGTCTCGAACCTTAGACTTTTCATGGCAATCTTATATGCTTCGCCCCATATGTCTTCTTCCAACGCAGGGGCGTCATTTGATAGGGCCAGAGGGCATTTGCCCCCCCCCCCTTACCCTGAAATTGACTGAAATTTGCAAAAAATAGATCAATTTTGTATTATGTTTGCATATACAGTGTGTCAATTTTAAAACTTACAATGGGCTATATCTCCCGAACAAAAGCTGATATCGAAAAATGCTTGAAACCGTTTCTAGGATAGTAAGGGGGAACTAAAATGACATGAAAGAGAACTCACCCCCATCAACCCCCTAGGCCCCACCCATCACAACCAAAAAAGTTTAAATTGCAAACCCCTACTTGTGATACATCATTGAAAAGGCTATAAAAAATTCTATTCAATGGTATAAATAATAATTATACAGGGTGAAGCAATAATTGTGAAACTTTGGCTTAAATGAAAAATTTAATAAGGTTTTGTTGAAATACAAATTTATTAAAAATGTCAATTAAGTAAATATTAATGTGAATTCCGTTGTTTGGCAAACAATAATATAGCCTATTTTCAAATTCTGCACGAAATTTAGCAAATGTTCTAGTAATAGGGCGACATGCTTGAGTAGTTCTTTCTCGCAATTCCCCAAGTGAAGCAAGTTGAGTTTTATAAACAACTGATTTAGGGTAACCCCATAGAAAAAAGTAATATACTATCCTACTATAAAAAGTACTATTCAATGGTATAAATAATAATTATACAGGGTGTTAATATCAGCTGGCTTACTATGACTTTTGTATTTGTAATGCTATCTCCCGGACTATTATTTTAAATGGTAAGTGTCCGCTCGTATTTTTTTTGTTAATTAAATCTTAATTTGCCATTTTTGCCTTAAATCAGTTTTTTATAAGACTTAACTTGCGTCACTTGGGAAATTGCGAGAAATAATTACTCAAGCATGTCGCCCTATTACTAGAAAAACATTTGTCAAATTTCGTGCAGAATTTGAAAATAGATGGTATTATTGTTTACAAAACAACGGAACCCACTTTGAACATTTATTAATTGACATTTTTATCAAATTTGTAGTTCAACAAAACCTCATTAAATTTTTCATTTAAGCCAAAGTTTCACAATTATTGCTTCACCGTGTATAATTAGTATTTACACCATTGGATAGCATTTTTTTTAGACTTTTCAATGATGTATCACAAGTAGGGGTTTGCAATTTAAACTATTTTGGTTGTGGTGGGTGGGGCCTAGGGGGTTGATAGGGGTGAGTTCTCTTTCATGTCATTTTAGTTCCCCCTTACTATCCTAAAAACGGTTTCAAGCATTTTTCGTTTTCAGCTTTTGTTCGTGAGATATAGCCATTGTAAGTTTTAAAATTGACACACTGTATAATGTATTGTATATACAGGGTGTAACGAAAATACAGGTCATAAATTAAATCACATATTCTGAGACCAAAAATAGTTCGAATGAACCTAATTTACCTTAGTACAAATATGCACATAAAAAATGTTACAGCCCTTTGAAGTTACAAAATGAAAATCGATTTTTTCGAATATATCGAAATCTATTAGAGATTTTTTATTGAAAATGGACATGTGGCATTCTTATGACAGGATCATCTTAAAAAAGAATTATAGTGAAATTTGTGCACTCCATAAAAATTTTATGGTGGTTTTGTCCCTTAAACCCCTCCCAAACTTTTGTGTACGTTTCAATTAAATTATTATTGTGGTACCATTAGTTAAATTCAATATTTCTAAAAACTTTTTTGCCTCTTGGTATTTTTTCGATAAGACAGTTTTTATCGAGTTGCGGCTTCTTTTTTAATATGTTTACATAAAAATTTTATGGGGGTCTTGTTCTTTTAAGCCCCCCAAATGTTTGTGTATGTTCCAATTAAACTTTTACTGCGGTACCATTAGTTAAACACAGTGTTTTTAAAACTTTTTTGCCTCTTTGTATTTTTTCGAGAAGGCACTTTTTATCGAGATATTACTTCTTTTTTAATATGGTTCAAAGTATACCTAAAAATGTAAATCATAAATAAATTTTCATATTATTATCAAGTCTCCATAATCGTACTTAGCCATATACAAATATGTGGTGGATTTGACAAATATTCAAAATATCTGGATAAAAACTTACTTTTCGAAAAAGTACTAAGAGGCAAAAAAGTTTTTAAAATAATGTGTTTAACTAATGGTACTACAATAATAATTAAATTGAAACGTACACAAAAGTTTGGGGGGTTTAAAGGAACAAAACCCTCATAAGATTTTTATGGGGTGTCCAAATTTCACTATAATTTTTTCTTAAGATGGTACTACCATAAGAAGGCTACATGTCTATTTTCAATAAAAGATCTCTAATACTTTTCGATATATTCGAAAAAATCGATTTTCATTTTGTAATTTCAAAGGGCTGTAACTTTTTTATGTGTACATTTGTACTAAGGTAAGTTAGGTTCAATTCGAACTATTTTTGGTCCCAGAATATGTGATTTTATTTATGACCTGTATTTTTGTTACACCCTGTATATTGTTTGCCCCCCCCCCTAGTAAAATTTCAAATGACGCTCCTATTCCAACGCGACAAACAAATCCTACCAACATGTGCGTTTAACCCTTTTAATTTCACTACTTAATTCTTTTTTGGCTCTTTTATATGCCTCCCTATGTTCTTCTTGGTTCCTGTGCCTTTGTGCTATTCGTCTGCGTCTTGAGCATTCCTGTCGCTTATTTAAAGTTGGTAGTTTCTTCTTGTAGGTTATTTATTTCTCTTTTAAATTTTTCTTTGTCAAATACTGTTCTCTTCCTGCCGTATTTTGTGACCTTGGTGCCAATTTCGTAGGTGATGTACCGGTAAAAGGTGAAGAGGTTCTCGTCCAGTACATCCCAATCCCTGATTTTTTGGCAACACCACCGCTAGCTATGGTGACATCTATGTGGTTTTTCGATGTACCTCTCACATAGGTTGGTTTTCCATTGTTTAGCACTATGAAGTCCGCCGCGGAGATCCATTCATTCCAAAGTTCACCCCTCTCGTCATTTCGGGGGGATCCCCATAGAATGGACTTTGCATTTATGTCTCCGGCTACTAAAAAATGTTTCTCCCTCTGTGTCGTGTCTATTATATTCTCCGCGTGTTGTCTGTAACGCTCTCTAGTAATATTCGGGGAAATATAGCATGCTATTATGGTTATTTTGTCGATTTTTATTGTTACATACCCCTCTTTTCTTACTATTTTATTGATGCACACATTTCTATTTAGTATTTTTATCGCTACGTCGATGTTATTATCATATATCCAACCTTTATTCGTAGCTATTCTCTTATTAGGTTCTGGGACAATCAAGAGATCTGCTTCTATCTCCAAGGCTTTCGCGTGCAGCCCCTGGAAGTATTTGAGTATGCAAAACCCGAGGACCGGCAACTATGTTCGGATTCTTTTACCTGAGACCTTGAAAAATTAAAAACTGAATCTTGCCGGAAGGTGCGATGGTACCTTGTTACCCCCTCCCTCCCCCTATGTTACGGGCAGATAAAAAGCGATTTTTCGCAAAAAACTTTTTTTTGTATTTTTTGGGTCATTCTAAGCAAAAAATGTTCGTAAAAGTTTTTTCGTAAAATGCATAGTTTTCGAGATAAACGCGGTTTAACTTTAAAAAATCGAAAAATTGCAATTTTTGAGCCCGAATATTTAATTATACCGGTTTTGATTATTTGCATTGCTAAAAAATAATTTTTTTATTGTTAAACAAAGTTATAAACAACAGTGTTTGAGCGTTTTGTCGCATGTCCGCACCGCGCCAAGGAAGTCCTACCTGGTCAAAATAATGCTACCTGCTACCAGTCCTACCTGCTCAATGCAAATAATCAAAACCGGTATAATTTGACTTGAACTTTCAAATGCTGCAAGCAGAATTGCTATTTTATTTTTTACTCAAAAGTTATTCGGGCTCAAAAATTGTAATTTTTCGATTTTTTTAAAGTTTAACCGCGTTTTTCTCGAAAACTATGCATTTTACGAAAAGACTTGTAAGAACGTTTTTGGCTTAGCCCAAAAAATTTCGGTGGCCGAAAAATAAATTACCCAGCACTGAAAAACCGGCTCTAAGAAACATCATCATCATCATTCTCTTTGCCTTATCCCTATGCGGGGTCGGCTTCCCTAATTGCATTTCTCCACACAATTCTATCTTGGGTCATATCAATGTTAATCCCCTTTACCAACATATCCTGCCTTATCGCCTCCCCCCAGGTCTTCTTTGGTCTTCCTCTCCTACTCCTTCCAGGAATCTGCACTTCAGCTATTCTTCGTATTGGGTGATTAACGTCTCGACGTTGAACATGACCAAAACAAATTAACCTATGCTCTCTCATTTTGGCATCAATTGGTGCCACACCTAGACTTCCCCTAATATACTCATTTCTAATTTTATCCTTCTTTGTCACTCCACTCATCCATCTAAGCATTCTCATTTCCGCCACATGCATTCGTTGTTCCTCTTTCTTTTTCACTGCCCAACATTCAGTTCCGTACATCATAGCCGGTCTTATGGCTGTTTTATAGAATTTTCCCTTCAGCTTCATTGGAATTTTTCTGTCACACAACACACCACTCTAAATGTGTCATGTCATAAATCAAATACACTATGTCCCTAAGGAACATAAACATATAATACCTACCTAGACCGCAAGCTAAAATTTGACCAGTACGGCAGAGAAAACTTAGTGTATTATGGTAGGGGAGCCCAAGCGGGGATTTTTGCAGTTACTCGAGCGCGTCAGATTATCATATGTGGAGAAACCTGGTACCATGCAGATGTACCACTACCATACAGGGTGATTGATTAATAGGGTAAAGCTCAATAGCTCCGCTATAGTAATAGATAGCAATAAAAGTTAATAACAAAAATTTTAGCCACCTTTGAGCTTCACATTACAAAATTAGTTAGAATGTTACAGGGTGTTCGATAACACAGTGGCAGACCAAACTTATGTTTTTTTAAATGGAACACCCTATAATTTATTTTATATTCGAAATCCTGTTAACTTCTCCATCACAAGAATATAAAGGTTTGTAATGTTATACAAGGTATTTACAAAGTTATAACCAATTTTGTATGAAAATCGTAACAAGTTCAACTCCCTGTATAAATAAAAATAAGCACAACAGCAATGGTTTATTAATTATTAATGCCATATTTTTTTATTTATTGTCACAATTTTTAAGAATTATTGATATTGCTAATTTTCTTTATATCAAGTCAAAACGCAAGTACATTATTTTCTCAGTAATGTTAAATGGAACACCCTGTATTTTATATCATTATTGAAAAGTAACATTAACGTACTTTAATTTTTATATAACATTCCCTATGCCCAAATTTATTAGTTTTTGAGATATTTTCATTTTTCAGAGCAAATTAATTTTAAGTAAGCCATGACTGAATTGACAATTGAAGATTACCGATTAATTATCAATCCGGTAATCAATGTAACACTGTAGCAAATAAAGAAATAAAAATAATTTATTAGTAATACATTTTACAAACAAAAATACAACCACTACATGCAACATTTTTGAAACAATTAAAAACTATCTTTTTATGTAAATGCAACAAATAAACAAAGAAAATTAGTAATAAATTTTACAAAAAAACACACAAACACAAAATACAATATTTTGTGAAGACAATTAAACACTACTTTTGTATGTAAATGTAACAATGTAACAAATAAAGAACGAAACATAATTTATCAGTAATACATTTTGCAAAAAAACATGTGTGAAAAAATTAGAAGCTACTTTTAATAAAATATTTTTAATATTTAATTACATAAGGTGTTCAAAATTATCTCCTAACACATTTATGTACGCCTAAAAACGATCATTGAATGAGCTACTTACTCTACGGAGCATTTGTAAATTAACACATCGAAATACACTTTGTATTCTATTTTTCATCTCATCCCTTGTTGTTGGAGGTATTTTATAAACTTCATTATTAACGTAACCCCAAAAAAATCAGTCCAGTTTATTAAATTCTGGTGATTTGGGTAGCCACGCTACTGGTCCATTGAAAAATGAAAATATCTCGAAAACTAATAAATTTAGACATAGGGAATGTTATCTAAAAATTAAAGTACGGTAATGGTACTTTTCAAAGTGATATAAAATACAGGGTGTTCCATTTAAAATTACTGAGAAAATAATGTACTTGCGATTTGACTCACCCTGTATTTGATATAAAGAAAATTAGCAA
Source organism: Diabrotica virgifera virgifera (assembly GCF_917563875.1). NCBI lineage: Eukaryota > Metazoa > Arthropoda > Insecta > Coleoptera > Chrysomelidae > Diabrotica > Diabrotica virgifera. The sequence goes on along the minus strand of NC_065448.1, from coordinate 146,842,944 downwards.
TATCGACCATTCTTGAAAATTTTGACAATACGTTAAAAAATATGGCATTAATAAAACATTGTTGTTTTGCTTATTTTTATTTATACAGGGAGTTGAACTTGTTACGATTTTCATATAAAATTGGTTATAACTTTGTAAATACCCTGTATAACATAACAAACTTTTATATTTTTGTGATGGAGAAGTTAACAGGATTTCGAATTTAAAATAAAATATAGGGTGTTCCATTTAAAAAAAAACATAAGTTTGGTCTGCCACTGTGTTATCGAACACCCTGTAACATTCTAACTAATTTTGTAATGTGAAGCTCAAAGGTGGCTAAAATTTTTGTTATTAACTTTTATTGCTGTCTATTACTATAGCGGAGCTATTGAGCTTTACCCTACTAATCAATCACCCTGTTTATTGGCTCTTAACACAAGAGAGTTCGTTAAGGGGGGCCCGAAAAAAATCTATCCTTAAAAAAACTCGAAATTGTCAGATTAAGATAAGGTAAGTTAACGGAATGGGACGTTTCATCGCCGCCGGTTCATCGCCGCCGCGCCGTTTCGATGCCGCCGGTTCATCGCCAGTCCATTTCATCGCCGGCCGTTTCATCGCCGGCCGTTTAATCGCCAGTTAGTCAGTTGATCTTGTATTATGGGAGATGACACGACACTACGTTAAATTCAGTTCAAAACTTATAACAAATAAATAGATACAGTCGGTAAAACGAAAGAATACGCATGGACGATCATATCAAGCACATATTTTGGATTTGCTGTGTTTTTCTATAAATAACAGACGAGAGAGATAGATTATTAAATGTTGTCTACCAGGCGAAAGCATTATCCAAGGCATACCCAGTTTCATATTTATAATTGACAGAGTGAGACGGCGACACAATTGTTCAACGTAGTTTAATTAATTTAGTAGAAAATTTAAACTCACACTTGACTATTTCTGTACTTCTAATGTCATTCTTAGAAAAACATTCAACATGAGTAGAGATAATGATTGTATAAACTACTATTCGAGTAGACGTACTGGTCAACTATAATCTGGCCGATTCGATTTCCTGTCACTTTGACAGTGAAACTGGTTTGTTTACGTTTGTGTTAGGTTAAATTCGGTAGAGTTTATAAATTTTGATAATCAGTTGTATTTACTTAAATAAAATCAGTTCTTTTAAGAGCTACTTTGAAATTATATTGTATTTTTGATTTGGTAAGTATTTATTTAGTTAAAATACGTCAATAAAATTTTTTCAGTAATCGCCTGTCAATATGGTTAACTACTGTATATGAGTTCGCCAAACGTATACATATCACTAATGTATGAAATTACAGATTAGTATATTTTTACGAATGTGCATTTATTTGCAGATAATGTCTGGAAAACCGCTTAACTCGCAGTCGCAACAATTGGTTTTAAACCTGTGTGAATATTTTGAGATGGAAAAAATAAATGGAGGTCCCTTAGAACCTCTTTCATCTGTTCAAGAAGTAACACGTTAAACAATATTGAAATTGTAAGATTATAAATGTATTTGTTATTTTAGAGAGTAGCCGCTGCACTTAAAATATCCAGAAAAACCATTTCTGTAATTAAAAAAAGAAAAGAGAATAATCCAGTTCTTCCTAAACCTGGAAAAAGCAGACCTCGTTCCAAATCTAAAACCACTGATTTACCTGAGGGTACAAAAATCACTATAAGGAATACATTGTATTCTATGTATGAAGAAAGTAAGTTTAATATTAATTGGCATTTCTGAAAAAGTAATTTTTTATTACCTTCTTCTTCTTATTTTGGCATCATAACCCTGGATGGGTCTTTGCCTGTCTGGCTATATCCTTCCATTCAGATCTCTCTTGGGCCCTTCGCCTCCATTGTCTTATATTCATCGTTTTCAATCCAACCATCTCGTCCTGGGCCTTCCTTTTTTTCCGGCTTCCTACCGGCTTCCACTGTATCACCTTCTTTGTCGTTTTCATGTCTTCTTGTCGCTGAACATGTCCCAGCCATGACAGTCTTCGACTTTTCACAATTATTACTATGTCATACCCTTCCTTTAGTTCATTAACCTCGTCGTTTCTCCTAATTCTCCATGTGCCGTCTTCCTCTTACACCGGACCATATACTTTTCTCAGTATCTTTCTCTCGAATATCCTCGAATGTCTCGAATGTCCAATAGTAGAGTTGTCTGTTGTTAAATTATTTTCATTCTCAGGTGTTCTTTTGATAGTGATGTACTTAGTTTTTTTTTTCGTTTATTTTAAGCCCTCTTTTTTGTGCTTCAGGATCAATTTCCTTGAACGTCTCCATTAGTCGTGCCTTGCTTCTACTAATAATGGCGACATCGTCTGCATATGCAGTAATTTGTACTGTTTTGGTGTTTATATGGGCGGTTACTGATGACTGCTTCAAGAACTAGGTTGAACAGCATGGTTGAAAGTGCGTCTCCCTGTCTTACCCCCATTTTGATGTCAAACAGGGGAGACAGTTCTCCATCTACTCTAATTTTTTATTACCTACTGATGATAAATATAAAAAAAAATAAATAGCTATAGAAGTGAGCCAAGAGACAAGTTCTTTGTTTTAGAAACAGACACTGATTTACCGATCAAATACATTATTTTCAACAGTTTCTGTAAAATTGTTTCTTATTAAATAAAGCATTTACTGCTAGTGGAACCAAATGCATAATGGTAGGGGAGCCCAAGCGGGGATTTTTTCAGTTACTCGAGAGCGTCAGATTATCACATGGAGAGAAACGTGGTACCCTGCAGATGTAACTCTACCATATATTGGCTCTTAACACAGGGGAGTTAGTTCAGGGGGGCCGAAAAAAAAATCTATCCCTAAAAGTACTCGAAATTGTCAGATTAAGATAAGGTAAGTTCAGTACATACAACAGAGTGTATATTTCAAAAATCTGACGATTTGAGCGGGGCGTACGGAAATGGGCGAGTCAAAAAATTTCACAAAAAAATGCGAATATTTTGCGAAATAAACGTCAGATCGAAAAACTAAAAACTACGTGTTCAATATTTTTCAAAATTCTATCGAAATATAGGTACCAAACATGACTCCCTACGGAGAGCAGCGGGGGTAAATTTAAAATTTTAAATACAAATCCCGCGATATTTCGCAAAATAAACATCAAATAAAAAAACTGCAAAATACACTTATTCAATATTTTTGAAAAATCTATCGAATGCTATTAAACACGATCCCCGATGTGGGGTGGGGGTTACTTTAAAATCTGAAATGGGAGCCCCCGTTCTTTATTGAAGATTTGAATTCTTTGCGTAAAAATAAGCAACTTTTACTCGAAACATTTTTTCGAATTATGGATAGATGGCGCTATAATCGGAAAAAATGATTGTTGGAAATGGAAAATTAAATTAAAAAATGAAAAGTCCCCACTAAATTGGAAAATTTTACTTAACTTTTTTTGGTTTTAGGACCTAATAATCACAACCCAATAGGTCCCCAAAACGCTCGAGTGACTGTACATTTAGCATACTTTGCTCCCCTACCATAATGAAATCAATTTTAAAACAATAATACTTCTGTTTGTAGCCTAATAATATTTATAATTGCAAGATGCAAAACAATTTATAAATATTGAGTGGAATATTTGGTTTGAATTTCTATTTTATAAAGTACTAACTAAATGTTTAATTTTTTAGAAAAGCATGTCACCCTCACAAGTTTAAATAATGAATTAAAAAATAGAGAAATTGTATCGATAAGCAATCCATCATTGAGTAAGATATTGAAAGAATTGGGATTCAAATACAGAAAGGATGACAACCGAAGATCATTAATGGAACGTACAAATATTGCTAGTCAAAGGGCATGCTTTCTTCGCAAGTATAGGGAAAATCGTTATAGTGCTTCCCCAAGGGAAGTCATTTTTTTGGATGAAACATGGATATATGCCAAAGGAACCAAAATAAATTCTTGGCAGGATAGTAATGTAAAAAGTGTACGCAAACCACAAGGTTACGATGGCAAACGATTCATTATTGTCCATGCAGGTTCTTCAAAAGGGTTCGTAGAAGGAGCAAGTTTACTGTTTTCTTCAAAATCTTTGACGGTGGACTATCATGGAGAAATGAATGGTAATATCTTTACACAGTGGATTACTACACAGTTAATACCCAATTTAGAGGAGCCATCATTAATAATAATGGATAATGCTCCCTACCACAGTATGCTAGTTGAAAAGCAACCCTCCCATTGTTCCAGAAGAGATGACATAATCATTTGGCTAAAAGCCAATAAAATTAATTTCAGTGAAGCACTTACAAGACCTGAATTGTTACAACTTGCCAAAATGAATAGAAAAGAAAATGTTTATATTATCGATGAACTTTTACGAGAGCATGGTCATGAAGTACTACGGCTACCACCCTACCATTGTGACTTTAATGCCATTGAGTTAATTTGGGCTAATTGTAAATCATACTATAATAAGTCTATTGGTAGGGATGGATATGGTGACGATAAAGTATTAAGCATGTGGAGAGAGTCATTAGAAAATTGTAATGTAGAAGTTTGGCAAGAATGTGTGAGACACACTGAAAAACTTATCGAAGACTGGTATATTCGGGAACGGAATTTGGTAAACATTAATGTTGATAGAATTGTTATAAATATTGGTGGGGACAGCTCAAATTCTGACAGTGATTAATGTGAAACAATTTATTATTCTAAATGGGAAATAAACCACAATTTAACTTAAAAAAATGATTTTGGTGATGATTATTATTTTGATAACAACGTCCGAGCTGGAAGTCGAAACGTCAATAAAATAATTTTTTTAAGTTAAATTGTGGCTCATTTCCCATTTAGAATAATAAATTACATAAATGCCACAAAGAAATAGCTTCAGAACAATGATATTAATGATATTTGAAACAATGTTCTCAATTAATTGTTTTTTAACTTTAAATTTGTGATTCCTATTTTTGTAGTAATTGTTGTAGTTTGTTTTTTTTTTGTATAACTGATTCATTTGTAATTAAAACTTTAATGGTTATCCCTCAAATTACTTGACATATTAACTTGTTCATTTTAGAACTAACTATCTTCAAACATGTCAAACTTGGACCCTAACCAAGGCAAATATGAATAAACTAGCCACAACAGAAAGAGCTATGGAAAGAGCAATGTTAGGTATACGACTGTCAGATAAAAAGAGGAACGACTGGGTAAGATCAAAAACAAAAGTCGAGGACATAACAAGAAAAGTTCCCAAACTTAAATGGAGCTTCGCAGGCCACACTGCTAGACAAAAGTCCAACGTTGGAATGCAACAAAATAACATTGGAGACCTTACCAAAGTAAACTACCGAAAGGAAGACCACAGATAAAGTGGGTTGAAGATATTAAAAGAGTAGCCGGAACAAATTGGAAATATGTTGCTCAGGAAATATATTGGAAATAGGTATATTGGAAATTTAGCTTATAATAACCAATAAGATTTTAAAATATTTTATTGTTGTCAAAATAAACGATTTTTCTTCAGAGTTTTGATATTTTACTTTTTCACTAAAACTGTTTCGAATAAGAAGCCCAAATCATCATAATCATCTTTGCTCTTAGGCCTATACGGGATCGAATTCAACAATTGAACTTCTTCATAGGTGTCTATTTTAGGTCATACCAATATTGTCTCCTTCAATGACATGTAATGTCTGATTGTCCACCACATCTTTTTGGGTGTTCCTTTCTTCCTTATTCCTGGGACCTGATATTTAGCGACTTTTCGAGTTGGGTGATTCTCATTTCGACGTGAAACTTGTCCTAACCATCTCAATCTATGCTCTCTCATTTTTGCACTGATAGGTACTACGACTAAACTTTCCCTAATATATTTATTTTTGATTCTATCCTTTCTTGTTACTCCGCTCATCCACCTTAGCATTCCCATTTCAGTCACAGGCTACAATTGTTCTTCTTTCTTTTTGATTGCCCAGCATTCAGTGCCACACATCATAGCTGGTCTTGTAAAATTTACCTTTTAGTTTTATAGGAATTTTTCTGCCGCACAATACACCACCCACTCCTTCCATTTCATCCAGCCAGCTCTTACTCTACTACAGCCATCTCCATCTATCTCCCCTTTGCTCTGCAGTACAGATCCTAAATAGTTAAACCTACCACGTTTTACAATAGACCCATTGTCCAGGGTTACCATCCTATTTGGATTTAAAACTTCATCTTTAAATGGACATTCCCAACACTCCGTTTTTGACCTACTTAATTTTAAAACTTTTCCTTCCAGACACTGTCTCCATTGCTCCAGTCTTATTGCTATTTCCTTTTCAGTATCCCCTGCCAACACCACATCCTCTGCAAACATTAAATACCAAGGAATGTCTCCTTGGCACTCTTTTATCTCAACTCGTACCAATGAAAATGGATATGGACTAAGCACCGAGCCCTGATGTAATCCTACCTTCACATGAAACTTATGAGTCTCTCCTACCCCGGTTCTAACTCTAGTTAGAAAAAGTTAAAATGGTGAGAATAAATTATTCAAATAAGAAGTCCAAATGTTTACACTATTTGAAGTATTCTGTTATACAAACTAAAAATTCAGCAGCATAGTAAAGTATCAAACAAATATCTGAATTCATTAAGTTTACTTTCATTTAAATCACCTAATGTACCTAACATAAACGACATTTTTTAAATTGTTACTATTTACGTCCACTGAAAACTTTAACATGGAGAAATTCATACTACTATATGTGCTTACTCATTATTTTTTCGTATTATTAATCTATATCAAATAAATAATTACGGTACGATAAATAATATACTATATTATCAGAACAAGAATCACATTGGTAAATTCTTACGTATAGGGAAAAATCGTACGGTGGGGTAGTAGTCACATCCGTTTATTTTCAGTATCAACTTGTTTAGACGTTGTTTTGACTAGAAATTTTTGATTTGATTCGTATGCATATCATCGATGACGCATGGGTATTCTTTAATTTTTCCGAGAGTAAAAAATATTATTATATTAATTTACTGTTCTATTTCTACTTCCCCTAAATTTGATACTAAACAATATTAAATTTGTAGTGTTAAATTATATTTTATATTATAAAAGTTTAAAAGTCTATTAAAAGATTAAGTGTGGCAACGGGAATGGTCATATCTCGCATTTCCTAGAATTCCTAATTAATACTAAAAATAAATAATAAATGTAACTGTCGAAAATTGGTCGAAAATTCGGAAATATATCAGTTAGCGATTAACTGACTGGCGATGAACCGGCGGAATCGAAACGGCCGACGATGAACTGGCGGCATCGAAACGGCGGCGATGAAACGTCCTAGACCCGTAAGTTAAGTACGTGCAAAAGAGTGTATATTTCAAAAATCTGACGACTTAAGCGGGGCGTAAGGAAATGGGTAAGTCCAAAAGTTTCACAAAAAAAAAAGCGAATATCTCGCGAAATGAACGTCAGATAGAAAAACTAAAAAATACATTTTCAATATTTTTCAAAAATCTATCGAATGATACCAAACATGACCCCCACGGAGAGGACGTGGGGGTAAATTTAAAATTTTAAATACAAACCCCGCGATATTTCGCAAAATAAACATCAGATCAAAAAACTGCAAAATACGACCCCCCACGGAGGTGGGGTGGGGAGTTACTTTAAAATCTTAAATAAGAGCCTCAAATTTTTATTACAAATTTGGATTCTTTACGTAAAAATAAGCAACTTTTAGTCGAAACATTTTTTCGAATTATGGATAGATGGCGCTATAATCGGAAAAAACGATTGTTGGAAATGGAAAATTAAATTAAAAAACGGAAAGTCCCCACTAAAATAGAAAATTTTACTTAACTTTTTTTGGTTTTAGGACCTAATAATCACAACCCAATAGGTCCCCATAACGCTCGAGTGACTGCAAATTTAGCATACTTTCCTCGCCTACTATTACTGCCGTCCTCAAATAAAACGCAGTATGTGCGTTTAAAACTTAAAACCGAGAAATCGGCTCTCAAAGTTTTTTTTTCTCAAGACTCTATATGCACATACGGCATATTCCAATTTGTTTATTGTGGTAGTAAATAAAATGATACGGCTTTCAGACATTACAAAAGCATAAATAAGGTCACTAGGAAACCACATATAGCAAAAACTCGATTTTCAATTTTTTTTGCAGATACCGCGTTTTAATTGAGGACGGCAGATTTCAGGTCTCTTTCTAATTGGAGGTATATACCACGACCACGTGACTTTCCCCCTACTGTCACTAAAACTAAACAAACTTCAAACATAAGTAACATTAAATATTTAAATGTTTTACTATTATTATATTATTATAATGTTATTTTTTTAATAAGGTAATAATATTCCTAGTAATTACCAGTCAATATTAGCATATTATTATGCAGCTTCACTTTATTATAATCCTCACATTAATGAATAAAAACTTTTTATTTTATTTTATTGAATAAAACATAATTAAAATCTTGTATTCAATAAAAAAAAATGGTTGAAAATGTCAATTGGCAGTTCAGATTTCGCTCCTAGGTGGTGCTAGGAGGATTTGATTATATAGAGTTACGATTTTAGATATGAATATTATTTAACAATAATTAACCTACTTTATAGTATTTAGTTGGTAAAAATAACATTGTGTTTTACATTTTTAAAGATCTATAAACACATTTATTATTTGCAAGATTTACTTACATATGTAATAAAATATTACATATTTGATAAGTCATGTTAGTCCAGAAAGCCACTGCGCATCCGCTAGGAAAAATATTCTAATTCGGATTTTTCGCACAATCTTACTCAAAAAGGACTCCTTTTAACAAATTTGCATGTTGCAGGACCAAAAGGTGGTCAAAAATTTTTTAAACGTTTTTTTTTTGTTTTTTTCCTAAAATTATTTTTTTTTCATGGAAAAAAGTTTTTTTAGGTTTTTTGGATCATTCCAAACAGAAAAGGTCTTTAGTGACTTTTCTCTAAAAATGATAGTTTTTGACATATAAGCGATTAAAAATTGAAAAATTGCGAAATCGGCCATTTTTAACCCTCAAAAACTATGTGAAAAACTGAAAATTTGAATGTTGCCAAGGTAGGTAGATATTCTTTAAACATCGATTGATGAAATACCGAAGAGTTTTTTGTAACACAATATTCAAAACTCCTTTGTTTTTTAATTGCTAATCAAGCGTGCGCGACACTATTTTACACCGACAGTATGGTGCAAATGAAAGGATTCGTTATTTCGTAAACCAGCGATTTAAAGGAAAAATCCCGAAACAGGTCGATTTTTATTTTTAAGTTATGATATTGTGGCATATATGGTATATTAGTGACGTCATCCGTCTGGGCGTGATGACGTAATCGATAATTTTTTTAAATGAGAATAAGGGTCGTGTGGTAGCTCATTTTAAAGGTTCTTCAATTCTCTATTAGTAATGTAAACATTTACATAATTATTTATAAAGGGTGTCCTTCTACTTCTTTTTTTGTCAAATAATTTAATTTAATAAAAATTTTTTGGACACCCTGTATAAATAATTATGTAAATGTTTATATTACTGAATAGAGAATTGAAAAACCTTTCAAATGAGCTAGCACACGACCTCTATTCTCATTTAAAAAAATCATCGATTACGTCATCACGTCCAGATGGATGACGTCACTAGTATACCATATATGCCACAATATCATAACTTAAAAATAAAAATCGACCTGTTTCGTTATTTTTCCTTAAAGTCGCCGGTTTACGAAATAACGAATTTATTCCTTTCATTTGCACCATACTGTCGGTGTAAAATAGTGTCGCGCACGCTTGATTAGCAATTAAAAAACAAAGGAGTTTTGAATATTGTGTTACAAAAAAATCTTCGGGATTTCATCAATCGATGTTTAAAGAATATCTACCTACCTTGGCAATATTCAAATTTTCAGTTTTTCACATAGTTTTTGAGGGTTAAAAATGGCCCATTTCGCAATTTTTCAATTTTTAATCGCTTATATGTCAAAAACTATCATTTTTAGAGAAAAGTCACTTAAGACCTTTTCTGTTTGGAATGATACAAAAAACCTAAAAAAACTTTTTTCCATGCAAAAAAAATAATTTTAGGAAAAAAAACAAAAAAAAACGTTTAAAAAATTTTTGACCACCTTTTGGTCTTGGCAAGTTAAAAGGAGTCCTTTTTGAGTAAGATTGTGCAAAAAATCCGAATCAGAATATTTTTCCTAGCGGATGCGCAGTGGCTTTCTGGACTATGTGGTCCGATTAGAAAGAAACTTGTTACCTAATACCCTCAGTTTTCTCTGTCGCACTGGTCAGATAGTTTTGGACTGCAGAGCGCAGTCTAGGTATTATATGTCTATGCTAAGGAATGTAAAGAACTTGAGAATTATTTTAAATTATTATTTTGAATTATTTCAAATTGTTATATATCGTTATTTCAAATATAATTTTTTTACATTATCATTCATAATTATGCCTTTTTACATGGTTTAACAGCATAAATATTAGTATTTATATTTATTTAAATAAATTTCATATTTTGTAATTGTAGGGGAGGAAAGTATGCTAAATTTGCAGTTACTCGAGCGTTTTGGAGACCTATTGGGTTGTGAAGATTAGGTCCAAAAACAAAAACAAATTAAGTAAAGTTTTCCATTTAAGAGGGGACTTTCGAATTCCATATACGTCACTATTTACCCCAGGCTGTGGGTAAAAAACGTGATATAATTCAGGAGTTTTTGAAACCTATCAGGTGTTGTAAAGGACGATGGCAGGAATAACTTATGGTACATTCCATGTCAAATCACTCGGGCAAAAAATTTTGGATCTCCGATTTTTCTGAAAATTGGTATATAGCTTCTGCGGGACGTAAAAATAAGATATTTAAGGTCAAAAAATCTTCTTCTTTTTTTCTCAAAATGTTATTTTATGCGATTTTACAGTGATTTGGTGTTTATTTAAACAAATTTGCATTTTCTGTCGTAAAGTATCAATGAAAAACATAATATTTTAATATAAAGGACTCAAAAATGTCATTATATGGCATTATAACAAGTTATTTTGAATCAAAACAAGTTTTTGATCAAATTTTATAGTGTAAAAAACGTTAAAATACCGTTTTTACATTTTCCTTCATTCCCAAAATACATCATCATCGATTTGGCTGAAAATTTGCCCACAGATAGCTAAAAGATAGGACTTTAAGTGGTTAGAAGGATTTGAATAATATTACAATACCAAAAAAGTTACATGCAGTAATATCAGACTCAAAAGTATATATTAGTCCAGTCGGGATAGCATTTGACCTTGAATGCTGAGCTGCCCAAAATTTTATTTTTCTGATCTTTAGGGGAGTCAATAGTAGCCTAAATTAAAAATCACGAATGAATTCCTCCGTTACGTTAGCCGCCATCTTGATCTTAAAGGAGAACCTGTTTTGCTCAAAAACTCCGCCATTTTTAACTTTTCGACAAAAATGGTAGGAACTGAAATTGTTCTAAATAAATCGTATTTACAATTATTACAATTTCTTTTTAAGAATTTTTGTCGTGAGGTCGATATTTTCGAGTTAATTTTACTTACAGTAGACGCCTATATTTTTGACTATAATGTTGCATGTTGTAACTTTTTTGGTATTGTAATATAATTCAAATCCTTCTCACCACCTAAAGTCCTATGTATTGTCTATCTGTGGGCAAATTTTCAGCCAAATCGATTATGATGTATTTTGGGAATGGAGAAAAATGTAAAAAAACGGTATTTTAACGTTTTCTACACTATAAAATTTGATCAAAAGCTTGTTTTGAATCAAAGTAACTTATTATAGTGCCATATAATGACATTTTTGAGTCCCTTCTATTAAAATATTATGTTTTTCATTGATACTTTACGATAGAAAATGCAAATTTGTATAAATAAACACCAAATCACTGTAAAATCGCATAAAATAACATTTTGAGAAAAGAAGAAGAAGAAGATTTTTTGACCTTAAATATCTTATTTTTACGTCCTGCAGAAGCTACATACCAATTTTCAGACAAATCGGATGTCCAAATTTTTTTTTGCTCCAAAATTGAGTGATTTGAAATGGAATGGCCCTTATACTAAAATGTAACCAAAAATTTCAGGAGCTCTTTTATTTATGACGTTTTTTATTTGTTAAATTTGCAATTTTAAAATATTTTTAATTTTGCAACTTAGGATATTCATTTTAGAGAAAAACTTTTAAATAGAAAATTGTAGTGAAATAAAAAAACCTACAATTTGAGCCATAACAAGTTTAATTTTGTTGATACGTTATTACAAAACAGCCTGCGAAAGGTCCAAAATGACCGTTTTTTACAATTGCATTATTTATTGTTAAAATAACTTTTATTTATTTTTCAATGCTTTAAAATGAAGATCTTTCAATACCAAATATAAAAAAAAAATTATAAAGCCCGATTGGTAAACTTGTTGCTTAGATATTATAACTTGTTTATAACAAGGGGTCAAATGTCGAAAGCTATAACTTTTTGAAAAAAAATCGTAGAGAGTTAATCCAAGATCCACTCTCCTTCTAAAGACTTATATTTTCATATTCTGATGTAAATAAATGCGTAAAACATTTTTCAACCTCTTATTTCGGGTTTGAAAATAAGGGGGCAAATTTCGTTATAAACATTTAGAACTGAAGCCGCCCCTGTACATTCTGAGTTTCTAACTTGAAGATTATTGTTGTTGAAGACAAAATAAAGATTAAAAACAAAATAAAAATTTTCTAAGACTAATTGAATCCGAGATAATTGCTTTTGTTTTCTTAAATCGTAGTGACTTTATTTATAACAATTAAGAAATTATTTCACAGTCATCAACTAAAGAAAGACTTAGGGCCGGTTGTTCGAAGGGTAATCAAAAATGATCATTATCAAATATTTAATTACTGTCACAACTGTCAATGTCAACTTTGATTGGGTTGCTAAAAACATAATTATTGCTTACAATTATGAAATTAGTTAATCAATTATGTTAATAATTGTTATGTTAATTGATTAACTAATCTCATAATTATAATCAATTATGTTTTCAGCAACCCAACCAAAGTTGACATTGACAGTTGTGACAGTAATTAAATATTTCATAGTGATCATTGTTGATTAGCGTTCGAACAACCGGCCCTTATATTATCTTAAAATAAAAATTATTTTAAACGGAAATTACATTTAATTATTAAAAATGATTTTTAAAGTGTAGTGGAGATTTATTTTTCTGTACGAATGTGATTTATTGTGTCGGTTGCCCTTAGCAACGGTTAGCAACTTATAGTACATTGAATCACGGTTTTTGCTCCAAATTTTAAAGCACCACTTGGATTGACTTGAAATTTAGCAAACACATAGATAACATGTCAAAGAATAAAAATTGTATTGGGTCTCTGTGTGCATTTGCCCTGGGGGTGACGTTCACCCCTTAGAAGGGGTGAAAAAATATACTTTCAAAATAAGTTAGGAAATGGATAAAACGTCTAATTCTAAGCAACGTTTGTTCTACAACATTTTCTCATTTAGTTAATACTTTTCGAGTTATTTCCGAGTAAATACTTTCATTTTTCAACAAAAAAAAAACAGTTTTAGGCGGTTTTTGGCAAATAACTCAAAAAGTAAGTATTTTATTGAAAAAAACATTATTTGGAAAAATATAGCCCATTAAAAATTAAAAAAAAAATGGTGTATGTATGAACTCACTAGACCCAGCAGAAGCAAAGTTATAGCTAATGAAAAATAGGTTCATATCCGTCAAATTTCAAAGTGAAATACCCAAAAAATGATGCACTTTTTGGAGAACACCCATTACAACTATTTTAAAAGGGTTTAAAAAATATGTGTACCTATTTGTTTTTTAAAAAAAGTTTGTAGCATCAATAGTAAGCAAGTTACGCTCAAAACAAAGTTGGTCTCTTTTTCTTTGTAAAAAAATCTCGGGAAAGTCACCCCCTAATTAGCATCAAAAATGAAATTATTCCTTCTTACTTCATAAGTTGTTTTACTCATGTATGTGTCGTTTATGTGTCGCCTGCAAGTTTCATTGGTTCTTATTTTTGAAGGGACTGTAGTTGAAAGGAACTAGTCAATAATCACGAGTGAATGCAAATTTAGAACAGCCATATTTTAACCAATTTTTGTCTTACAAAAAAAAACAAAAAATCCAAAATACTCAGAAAAGCAAAAACTACATTTTGTTACTCTTTGTGATTTTTGGTCACACTAATAAATTTTAAGTTATTTTGAAAAAAAAACATTTTTTCAAAATTAAAAATTAAAACAGATTTACTTTAAAACCGTTTTTTTAATAGGCCCTTTGAACCGATGATACTTACAGATCATATAAATAATACATGAACAAAGTAACTTGTGAAGCGGTAACGATTAATTGGATTTAAGATGGTAATTAGGGGGTGATTTTCCCGAGTTTTTTTGATAAAAAAAAGAGATCAACTTTATTTTGAGCGTAACTTGCTTACTTTTGATACTAGAAACTTTATTAAAAAACAATATTTTGTTAAAAACTTTAAAAAAGTTCTAATGAGTGTTCTCCAAAAAGTGCATCATTTTTTGGTTATTTCACTCTGAAATATTCACTTTGAAATTTGACGGTTATGAACCTATTTTTCATTAGCTAGAACTTTCCTTCTGCTGGATCTAGTGAGTTCATACGTACACCAGTTTTTTTTTAATTTTTAATGGGCTATATTTTTTCTAAGAATGTTTTTTTCAATAAAGTACTTACTTTTGAGTTATTTGCCAAAAACCGCTTAAAAACGTGTTTTTTTCTTGTTGAAAAATGAACGTATTTACTCGGAAATAACTCGAAAAGTATTAACTTAATGAGAAAATGTTGTGGAGCAAAAGTTGTTTAGAATTACGTTTTATCCATTTCCTAACTTATTTTGAACGTATATCTTTTCACCCTTCTAAGGGGTGAAGGTCACCCCCAGGGCAAAAGCACATAGAGGCCCAATACCATTTTTATTCTTTGATATGTTATCTATGTGTTTGCCAAATTTCAAGTCAATCCAAGTGGTCAAGTATATTCAAATGGGAAATAAGCCACAATTTTACCTAAAAATGATTTTATTAACGTTTCGACGCCCAAGTCGGGTGTCGTTGTCAAAATACTTGGAATTTTGTATTTTGACAACGACACCCGACTTGGGCGTCGAAACGTTAATAAAATCATTTTTAGGTAAAATTGTGGCTTATTTCCCATTTGAATATACTTGATTATAAAAATGCCACAAGAAAATAGCTTCAGAACAACAATCCAAGTGGTGGTTTAAAATTTGGAGCAAAAACCGTGATTCAATGTACTATAAGTTGCTAACCGTTGCTAAGGGCAACCGACACAATAAATCACTTTCGTACAGAATAATAAATCTCCACTACACTTTAAAAATCATTTTTAATAATTAAATGTAATTTTCGTTTAAAATAATTTTTATTTTAAGATAATATAGGTCTTTCTTTAGTCAATAGAGAGATTTTGCACCTTTTATTTTGAAATTCCGTTATGGTTATCGTTATACGACGTCTGCGCAGTAGCGAATATATGATCCGTTATCGTTATTAAATATAAGGGATTCCGTAATTTACGGAGGTTTAAAGTAGTGCTTATCGTTATAGTAATGGTTAAATTGCTTTGTTGCCAGAATGTAAAAAAATCAGTAAAATTACATTTACATAGATTCTAATTTTGATGACATAATTAAAATATCAAAAACTGTTCAAGTATATGCTTAAAATTACAAAAGTAAAAAGAAATAAATAGAAATCGCAATATTTAAATGTAATAAATGAACCTACTATTTTTTAATTTTTAGTCCTTCATAAAATATATATACAATATGGCATTCTTGCTTTTTACGATATTCCTACCTAACCCAACATTTTAAGTTAGTTTTGATGTCTTGTTTATAGATGTTCATCTAGTGGATAATTTTTATTTTATACATTCTCTGTTGATACCTTTTTATATTTTTAAATTTAATATGGATGTTAACAGTAGTAAGTAAATGCTGTTAGTTAATGACATATTTTTTTACTTTCAACAGTGTAACAATATTTTTTATTCCAGTTTTTAAAACATCAAGAAACATTTTGATTCCCGTAAAAAAACGTTTACGTTTTCGTGAGGAGGATGACTTAAATCTTCTTCGAGAAGTGGCGGGACAAAACCCATTCGAAAACCCCTTTATTTGGGAAAGCATAAAAGCAAATATTTATAGTCTATCACAAAAGGATTTTTCCATAAAGACACTGAAAGATCATTTAGATCTTTTAATAAAAGCATGGCTTGAAAAAGTAAAAGCTGTAAAAGATAGGTAAATTTAGATTAAATAAATAGTAATGTAGTTTACAAAATATTTATTTCAATTACTCACAGCATAAGGCAAAATAATGTTTCACAATTTATATATAATAATTCATCTCTATATTAGAGACAGAAACTTTTTGAATATTTTAAATATTATTATATAGGTGTACAAGTAAGTACAGTTCCCAGAACGAGCCATGGCCAGTGAGAAACCCCTCCCTCAGTGAATAGTGTGGCGTATTTACTGCACATCTTGAGGGAGGGGTTTCTCACTGCCCATAGTGGCCATGGCTCATTCTGGGAGCTGTAGTATATATCTTTCTATGACAAGGATTCATCAATTTTTAGATCGGGTATTGAAGAAGCCTATTCTGAAAAGGATCAGCTGTGTCATAACATATATGATTATATGATACAGTTTAGAAAAATGTCAAAAAGAAAAAAGAAAAATACTTTACATAAGAACAGAGTTCTAGGAAAATCTGCTAGTGATGAATGGGCTACTAAGCTGGCTAATAATGCAGAAAATCTTGCTACCGATGCTTTAAAAGAAAGTGTTTCATTTCAAGATCACACATATTGTGACTTTGGTAAGAGAATTTGTTTAGGTTAAAGATGGGTTTTACATTCTTTGCTGTAAAATAAAATTTCAAATTAATTAACAATTACAGTTGTACATTCTATATTAAGATTCACCAAATGAAATCTAATAAAGAAAACATATTAGACTTCCCTAGAAGGTTTGTTCAATCTAAAAAAACTGTGTATTTTAAATAAATAGATTTTATCCTGAAATAGCTAAAGCATGTATACCTACATAATTTATTATATTTGATGATAATAAGCCATTCCATTATTCTTATACTATTGTATATATGTACATTTTTTAGATGAAATTAACAACAGTATAGAGACAGAAAGTATCCCAGCCAACATTTATCTTCCGGATTGTAATGGTAAATATTTAGATTGAAGTTTTGTCAATATTTTGAAATATCTAGTTTATTAGTAGGTTCTATAGTTGCAGATTTTACTCCAGAAGAACCCAATCAACAACCTGTTGACATCAATAATAGTACTCAAACACAAGAACATTCAAAAGTTTTAAGTAAGTTTGTATAAACATTTGATAATAGTGTTGTTTTTAAAGTTACAGAAAATGTTTTAATGAAAGAAAAGTTAATTTCTGTCACCTTTATTCAATGAAAATCCAAATTTTTTTTAACATATACCATTCTTTGTAAATATGTATTATAGTATTTTGTTGTAGGGCCTAAAAAAACGAAGAACAGAAAAATACATGTTCAAAGACAAGGGATCAATAATCACGAAAAATATGATCAACAACAAAAAGTGCTTAAAGAAATAGAGAATAAATTGGAAGAAAGAAGAATTGCACTGGAAGAAAGGAAATGTGCCCTGGAAGAACATCGACTCTCTTTGGAAGAAAGAAGACTCTCTTTGGAAGAAAGAAGACTTGTTATACAGGAAAAAAAGTTGGAGTTGGACATTGAGAAAGAAAAAAATAAATTAACTTTAGACAAGGAAAAACAAATGTTAGAAATTGAAGAAAAAAAATGTTTACTTGATAGCATTAAAAAACAAAATGATCTCTTGACAGCCCTTGTAACTAAAATGATAAATTAATGTCATTTTCTTAGCTATTTCAAATATTTATTATTTTACATATGAAATCCCACATAGTCCCTGATAGTTAAGTCATCATCATCATCATTCTCTTTGCCTTTATCCCTATATGGGGTCGGCTTCTCTAATTACCTTTCTCCATAAAATTCTGTCATTAGACATATCAATATTAATTCCATTTACCAGCATATCTTGTCTAACCATCTCCCACCACATCTTTTTTGGTCTTCCTCTTCTTCCCGGGATCTGCAGTTCAGTGATTCTCTGTATTGGATGCTCGACACTTCGACGCTGAACGTGCCCTAACCATCTTAACCTATGCTCTCTCATTTTGGCATCAATTGGTGCCACACCCACACTTCCTCTTATATACCTATTTTTAATTATATCCTTTCTTGTCACTCCACTCATCCATCTAAGCATCCTCATTTCAGCTACATGCATTCGTTGTTCTTCCTTCTTTTTAATTGCCCAACATTCAGTCCCGTACATCATAGCCGGTCTTATTGCAGTTTTATAGAATTTTCCTTCAAGTTTCATCGGAACCATCTGTCACACAACATGCTACTTGCTTCCTTCCATTTCATCCATCCTGCCCGAACTCTACTAACCGCATCTTCCTCTAATTCCCCATTACTTTGTAGTACTGACCCTAGATATTTAAAATCAGACTGAATTTATCAGTCTCTCCTATACCTATCCTAACACTAGTCGTTACTCCATCATACATATCTCTTACAATCTTTACATACTCACCAGGAACTCCTTTCTTATTAAGTGCCCAACACAGTACCTCTCAGGGAACCCTATCATATACTTTCTCAAGATCAATAAATACCATGTGAGCATTTGTTTCGATATTTCTATATTTCACTAATTTTCTTGGTATTCCCATTTCTAACATTGCTAGCCATAGTCCGCTTCTTTTTATGGAATCATATGCTTGCTGGAAATCTACGAAAATTTGGTGTACATCTTGATTGAATTCCCAGTTTTTTTATAATATTTGTCTGATTGTAAATATTTGATCTATCGTTGACCTTCCAGAACGAAAGCCGCATTGGTAGTCGCCTAAAATATCTTCCGAACACTATTCCGAGTGAGTCTCTTTAGCAAGATAATTGATAGAATTTTATATGCTGTGCTAATAAGCGATATGCCTCTATAGTTTCGAAATTGTTCTTTATTTCCTCTCTAATGTATGGGTATTATAACGCTTCCATTCCATTCCCTATGCATTTTCTGTTGTTCCCATACTCTCTGACATGTAGCCCAATAAATGACCGTTTTGGAGTGTAATTTTCAGGGGCAACTCCGAATTGCATAAAAATTTGGATTTAGGTTCTACTTACCCTCCACTTGTATGAATTTGTCCCATTGGTTGCTTTTACTTGGGGGGTGACAGTCACCCCTTCTTAGGGGGTGAAAAACGCGTGTTTAAAATAAGCCCGGAAATAGATAAATTGACCGATTATAAGCAACTTTAGTTCTATAAAGTTTTTTTACGTAAGTCAATACTTTTCGCGTTATTCGCAATTGAAAATGTTGATTTTTCGACAAAAATACTACGTTTTCAGACCGTTTTTCGCAAATAACTCAAAAAGTAAATATTTTATCGAAAAAAATATTCTAAGCAAAAGTGTAGCTTATAAAAAACAAAAAAAATGGTGTATCAGTAAAGTATA
Source organism: Diabrotica virgifera virgifera (assembly GCF_917563875.1). Classification (NCBI taxonomy): domain Eukaryota; kingdom Metazoa; phylum Arthropoda; class Insecta; order Coleoptera; family Chrysomelidae; genus Diabrotica; species Diabrotica virgifera. The sequence continues at coordinate 146,823,245 of NC_065448.1, read as the reverse complement.
TAAATTGAGAAAAACCAAAGTTGTAGCTCATGAAAAATACGTTATTATTCGTCTAACTCCAAATCCAATAAGTAAACCGAAATCACCGAAAAATGAAGTAGTTTTCGAGAAAAGCTTTATTAACATTTTTAAAGTACCCAAAAAAAGATTTATATTTGTTTTTTACAAAAGTTTCTAGCACCAAAAATAAACGAGTTACACTGAAAAAAAAGTTGGCCCCTTTTTTTGGTAAAAAAATTGTGAAAACCTCCCTCTATTTAGCACCCTAAATAAAATTAATCGTTACCGCTTTGCCATTTATTTTAACTATATGTATATTGTTTATATGATCTGTAAGTTAGAATGGCTTGAAGTGCTTATTTTTGAAAAAAAATGGTTTTATAGTAAAACAAAATTTTCTAAAAATTTTTGAAAAATTTCCTTTTTTCAAAATAATTTAAAAAGTATTGTTGATAAGAGAAATTTTAAAAAGTAAAAAAATATAGGTTTTGTTATTATAAATATGCTAGTTTCATTTTGTTTTTCCGCAAGACAAAAATTGGTTAAGATATGGCTGTTCATAATTTACATACACTCGTGATTAGTGATCCGTTCAAGCTTTTTTAACTATAACCCTTTCAAAAATAATCACTTCAAACCGATGAGACTGACAGATCATATAAAAAATAGATAAGTAAGTAAAGTTTTTGTAAAGCGGTAGTTATTAAGTTCATTTGAGGAGCTAAACACGGGGAGATTTGCATGATTTTTTTACAAAAAGAAAGAGGGCCAACTTTATTTTGAGCGTAACTCGCTTATTTTTAATGCTAGAAACTTTTATGAACAATTCTAATAAAGCTTTTTATAAACACTTTAAAAAGTTTAAATAGGTTTTTCCCGAAAAGTGCTTAATTTTTCGGTGATTTCACCTTGAAATATTCGATTTGAAATTAGACGCACAAGAACGTACTTTTCAACTTTGTTTTTACTCGATTGATAGACTACTGATACACATTTTTTTCAGTTTTTTATAAGATACACTTTTGCTAAGGAGATTTTTGACTTTGACACTTTTGAAAAAGTATTGACTTACATAAAAAACTCTATAGAACAAAAATTGCTTAAAATCAGCCAATTTATCCATTTCCGGTCTTATCTTGAATATGTTTTTTCACCCCCGAGAAGAGGTGACTGTCACCCCCCAAGTAAAAGCAACCAACGGCACAATTTCAACTTTGAAGTGAAGGGTAAGTAGAACCTATATCACAATTTTCATGCAATTCGGAGTTGCCCCTGAAAATTACACGGTATCGCCGTATTTTCCGTTCATTTACTGGGCTAATGACATTATTCAGAGAGAGAGAGAGAGAGAGAGAGAGAGAGAGAGAGAGAGAGAGAGAGAGAGAGAGAGAGAGAGAGAGAGAGAGAGAGAGAGAGAGAGAGAGAGAGAGAGAGAGAGACAGAGAGAGAGAGAGAGAGTATGTTGTTGATTTACCTTGCATAAATTCAAACTGATTTTCAGATATTTCAGTTTCTTCCTATATCGTTTTATCACTCACTCTCCCATATTCTCATAGTATGGCTAAGTAGTTTAATGGCCCTGTAATTTGTACATTGCTGGATGTCTCCTTTATTTTTGTATACTAGTACTAAAGTACTGCATATCCACTCATCTGGCATTTGTCCCTCTTCCATAATTATCAGTGCCTGATAGTTAAGTATTCCTATTAAGGGGTTACATAGGTCTTGCGGGTAAAAAAGTGACTTTTAAAGAAATTATATCTTGAAAACTAAACATGCTTTTATTTATAATTGGAACATGTAAAAGTACAGTACTTAAGGTACTCTCAAAAAAATTTTCAGACAAAAATATTCATTTGTAGAGTTGACTGCAATTTTTCAACGGCCCTTTTTTTGCGGTGGGCAGCATAACTAAGTCCAGTCTCATCTGAAATCAAAAAATCAAAAAGTTTCTTGTAGTTTATACCTCTGGCTAGTGAATTGAACAAAGGAATTTAAAAAGAAATGAAATTTGAAGATTTTACATAAGTTTAAACACATTTTCGACCCCAATTTTTCTCATTTTTTCAAAAATGACCATTTTTAAAGAAGTTTTTTTTTTCATGAAACAAAAACGACTTCACCTAATAAAAATTCCTTCGTTCATTCACTAGTCAGAGGTATAAACTACAAGAAAATTTTTGATTTTTTGATTTCAAATGAGACTGGACTTGGTTATGCTGCCCACCGCAAAAAAAAGGGCTGTTGTCGAAAAATTGCAGTCAACTCTACAAAAATGTATATTTTTGGATGAAAATTTTTTTTGAGAGTACCTTAAGTACTATACTTTTACATGTTACAATTATAAATAAAAATAATTTTTAGTTTTCGAGATGTAATTTTTTTAAAAAGTCACTTTTTTTACCCACAAACCTATGTAACCCCTTAATTTATATACCATCTTATGATACAATGTTTTTTTTAATCAAATGTTCTAGTTTCTAAGACTTTACTTTGTTTTTGTTAGTGTTAAATAGATAAAATAAATAATACACAAGTCCATGTAAATAAACATTTATTAAAACATAACATATTATAGGTTTAAATACTCCTCTAATGATACTGGTTGAATATTAAAAAATTGTGCTGTTTCACTTCCATATAAAATTGTATGACAGTTACATAAAAGAGCAGCTGTTTTAAACATTAACTCAACTTCCTGTAATAATAGTTTTGATTTTTCTTGAAATCTAAAAATGCAAACTGAAAAATAATTTTCTGGAATCCCCATTCACTGCTTGTCGAGTTACACTCATACTTAAATTAAAGTTCTGTTGTTGCGCAGTGATTTCTCGGCCAGGGTAAGGGGGCACAAGAGTAGCTCTCGGATTCCATGTGCTTGATCTCCATAAATGACATATATACAATCTGGAAATGTACATTTTCGTTCCAACTGAGTGTACAACCCACTTTGTCCAAAAATAAATGCATCATGCCTATGCCCTGAATATGCCCCCAGAAGACTTACAATAATTCCATCAGGACAAATAAGAGACTGATATTTTAAGCAATGGACTCGTTTGTGTCCAGAAGAATATTCTTCTTGTAACTCAGTTGGCCTACATATTGGCCTAGCTGTGCCATCAATAAAGCTCCAACAATTTTGTACTGCAGCTCCCTTTGCTGCAATTGACTACAAATTTATAAAAAGCTGAAATATTTTACTAGAATACAAATTAATTTTACTTACATAAGAATAGGCACTTAGTTTTTCCCTGTTTAACCATGGCAAGTTTCCCAAATCTCTTAACAGATAACCATGATTCCTGTAAATATGGTTATTAACATAATTACTAATTTCAGATATTGATGTAGCGGACCTTCGGAAAAGTTGTTCCAAATCGCAAAGCCTACTTGGATATGATAATCTTCTTAGTAAAATACATAGTCCTTCGAGTCCTATAAATAGTATAAAAACCTTTATTATAGAATACAGATGAGTAAGCAACAAACTTGCATACATACCTCCAGATGAATGTCTAGACCTTGTCTTTATTTGTTCAGGAATTCCCAATGCCACTGCCAATCTTGGAAGATCTTCTCTTTGAAACCTGAAGTTGAGCTTTACATATTTGTCTTCAATATTGTCTAAATCAAACTGTAAAACTGGATCTTGAATCGGATTTACTACTGAATTTGCAAATATATCATTTAAAATTATTCCCCTTACTAAATTGTGGTCAATACCATTTCGCCCTCGACCCCTTCTGATAACGTTATCTAATGCATCTTTGTACCTCTGATTGTACTAAAATTTCTATTTTGATATACGAAAATTAAAATAACGTTGTGAAGTGAGGTTATGTTTAAATAACGATAACGATGAAACGAAAAACCTACTTAACAGGCTGCAAAAACTCTGGTCCTGGATTCCGTGCACTGTAGATATCTACAGTCGCCTTCTATCGATGTCACGTGTCATGAAAATATTTGAATTTTTAGCTTTAATTGAATTATTTTCTAGTTTTGCTAGGTTATACTCTAATTGATGCTTAAGTGACACTTAGTAAAACAAGAAAATATTTGAATTAAAACTAAAAATTCAAATATTTTTATGATAATTGCCATCGACAGAAAGCGACTGTAGATATCTACAGTGCACGGAATCTAGGCCCTCTGCTTTTTAACGTTGCCGTAATCGTTATGCTTAATAAAGTTAACCATAGCGGAACCAAAATCAGCGGTTATTTTAAGGGCCGGTTGTTCGAACGCTAATCAAAAATGGAATCAACTGATCATTATCAAATATTTAATTACTGTCACCAATAGGGCTTTTCATTCACAGTCATTTGTTTCGAGCTTCTGTCATGTGTCACATAATATTAATATATCTACCTCATACGTTATTGGTATATAACATTGATACAAACCAGAGACGTATGACGTAGATATATTAATATTATGTGACACATGACAGAAGCTCGAAACAAATGACAATCGATGAAAAGCCCTATTGTCAATGTCAACTTTGTTTGGGTTGCTGAAAACATAATTGATTACAATTATGAGATTTATTAATAAATTATGTTAAGAATTGTAATATTAATTAATAATTCATAATTAATTAATTAATCAATTATGTTAATTATCATAATGATAATTAACATAATTGGATTACAATCAACTGATTGACGTACGAATAAGGGGTGTTGTTATTTGATGGTTGTTAAGGGGACTTAATTATAATCAACTTCTTGATTAGCGTTCGAACAACCGGCCCTAAGAGGTGCAAAATCTCTCTAATGACTGTGAAATAATTCCTTAATTGTTATAAATAAAGTCGCTACGATTTAAGAAAACAAAAACAATTATCTCGGCTTCAGTTGGTCGTAGAAAATTTTTATTTTGTTTTGAATCTTTAATTTGTCTTCAGCAACAATAATCTGCAAGTTAGAAACTCATAGGATGTACAGGGGCGGCTTCAGTTCTAAATGTTTATAACGAAATTTGCCCCCTTATTTTCAAACCAGAAATAAGAGGTTGAAAAATGTTTTACGCATTTATTTACATCAGAATATGAAACTATAAGTCTATAGAAGGAGAGTGAATCTTGGATTAACTCTCTACGATTTTTTTTTTTCAAAAAGTTATAGCCTTCTACATTTGACCCCTTGGGATAAAAGTTATAATATCTAAGCAACAAGTTTAAAAATCGGGCTCTATAAATTTTTATGTTTGGTATTGAAAGATCTTTATTTTAAAGCCTTAAAAAATAAATTAAAAGTTATTTTTACAATAAATAATGCAATTGCAAAAAACGGCCATTTTGGACCTTTCGCAGGCTGTTTTGCAATAATGTATTAACAAAAACATAGTTAAAAAACTGAAAAATAATCAGGGTTTGCTTAATAAAAATTGTTGTAATGCCATCCATTTTCAAGATACAGGGCTGCATCTTGAAATCTATAAATACTCTTGAAGAAAACAAAATTTTACACATTTTCGATGATTTTGCCGAAACTACTGGCAACATTGTAATAAAATTTGGCTGGTTTTAAGAGGTAGTTATTGTGCATTTTTAGACATACAATTAAGAATTTTATATTATCATTGGCGCGCATACGGATAATGGTCTGATTTTTTTAAAGAAAAAAACAGTGCGCCACTGACATATATCAAATTAACAATCATTTTTTAATTCCTCGTCCAATTTATAACAAAACAAAAAATCTATCTTCCCTTTTTTTCATACATCGCGCCGTTTTCATGCAAAAAATAAAATATCTTAACGCTTCCAAAGTATTCGAATCAAGTTTTTCTATGGATGTACGAGTATTAGCAGATGTATAGAAACTTACATAGAAGTTCGAATACTTTGTAAGGGTTAAGATGATTTATTTTTTGCATAAAAATGGCGTGTCGTATGAAAAAATGGAAAGATAAATTTTTTGTCACAAATTGAACGAGGAATTCTAAAATGATTGTTAACTTGAAATATGTCAGTGGCGTACTATATTTTTACTTTAAAAAGTTCAGATCATTACCCGTATGCGCGCCAATGATGAATATTCTTCTTGATGTGCCTATCCGAGATGAATGTTGGCGATCATCATGGCAATCTTCACTTTATCTGCAGCAACGCGGAAAAGCTGCACAGATGTTGTGTTGAATCAGGTTCTGAGGTTCTTTAACCAGGATGTTCTTCTTCTTCCTGGACCTCGCTTTCCAAATATTTTTCCTTGCAGGATGGCTTGTAGGAGGGCATATCTGGATTCATTTCGCATAATGTGTCCAAAGTATTCCAACTTTCGAGATTTGATGGTGGTTAGCACTTCTCGGTTCTTCCCCATTCTTCTAAGGACTTCCTCATTTGTGACCCGATCAGTCCATGGGATTTTCAGAATTCTCCGTTATAGCCACATCTCAAATGCTTCCAATTTTCGACACATATCTCCCTTTAAGGTCCACGATTCAACACCATAAAAAAGGACAGAGAAGTCGTAGAAAATGATTAATATAAAATTCTTAATTGTATGTCAAAAAATGCACAATAACTATCTCTTATCGCCAAGTTTTATTACAATGTTGCCAGTAGTTTCGACAACATCGAAAAAAATGTGTAAAATCTTGTTTTCTTCAACTTCAACAATCCTGTATCTTGAAAATGGATGGAATTACAATAATTTTTTATTAAGCAACCTCCAATTATTTTTCAGTTTTTTACCTATCCTAGTGACGGTGTTACCTTTTTTGATATACACCATGTATAAAACTGTATCAAAAAGTAAAAAAATGCGGTTTTTTATTTTTAAAAGTACGGTTCACCAATTTTAAAAATCTGAAAAAATTCAGGGTAAAATATTATGCAAAAATACACGTTATATATTTTTTTCGTGAGAACGAATATCTTAGTTATTTTTTATACTCGTTTTAAATTTTAAAATCGTCCTAAAATTTAAATTTCCCGCCAAAAATTAAAAAAAAATTTCTCAGACAGAACTTTTTGAAACACAACTTTTTTATTTAAAGTTTTTCGCTACCTCTCAATTCGGTTGAGATAAAAAATAAAAACATAAAAAGCCTAATTAGGCTCTAGGTGGGTCACGTGACCACCTAGGGGGCTAAAAATTTCAGAAAGTCAGTTTCTCTATATGTGCTAAACAGTGACCTATATGGAATTCGAATCGAGATAAGGGCATTTTTCATCATCTTACCCGGCTAGGCCCTTTAATTTTCTATTTCCAACAATCGTTTTTTCCCATTATAGCGCTATCTATCCGTAATTCGAAAAAATGGGGGCTTTTGTTAAAGATTTTAAAGTAACCCCCAACCCACCTCCGTGGGTGTCGTGTTTGGTGTAGTTCGATACATTTTTCAAAAATATTGTAGTTTTCAAAAATATTCAGTATTTCAAAAATATTGTGTTTTGTAGTTTTTCGATCTGATGTTCATTTCATGAAATATCGGTTCCTATTTAAAATTTACCCCCATCCCTCTCCATGGGGGTCGTGTTTAGTATCATTTGATAGAATTTTGAAAAATATTGAACACATATTTTTTAAATCAAAAATGAATAACCATTTTCAATTTCGTTGCATTTTTTAGTTTTTCGATGTGACGTTTATTTCTCGAAATATTCGCTTTTTTATTTAATAAAACTATTTAATAAAACAGGAATCTTATGAATATTGCTATCTGATCAATCAATGATCAATAAGCAAGTTAGTTCTAACTACAAAATATTACAAAAAACATGTCTAAGGTCATATTCAACAATAATCCTTAGGCTCTAATACACACACCGGCAAAATTAGCCGAACACGTTAAAAATGGGACATGTTTGATGTCTCGTATTTCATAAACCACTGGTCCAATTTGAGTGATTCTTTTAGTATGTTATAGCCTTATTATTTAAGAATATCGGTGTAATAATATTGTTGCTAGACAGGTAAATGTCATTTTATACCGGGTGTAACAAGCATACTGTGTTTTTTTCTTAAAGTTCGGAACACCCTGTGGAATATTCCAGCATATATAAAATATTAAAATTAAAACTTGATTGTAGAATTATGCTTTCTTAACATATTCTTTTTTGATTCATTTGGTTATGTTGGAAATTAAAAAAGTTATGTGATTTAACAACTAACCATGTTTTTTATCAATAAATCCTCATAGTAGGGGAGAAAAGTATGCTTTTGCAATTACTCGAGCGTTCTTGGGACCTGGAGTGGATTGTGAAGAGTGGGTGCTACAACCAAAAAAAGTTAAGTTAAGTTTTCCATGAAGTGTGGGACTCTCCATTTTTCAATTTAATTTTCCATTTCCACCAATCGTTTTTTCCGATTATAGCGCCATTTATCCATAATAGAAAAAAATGTTGCGAATAAAAGTTGCTTATTTTTACGTCAAGGATACAAATCTGCAATAAAAATTGGGGGCTCCTATTTAATATTTTAATGTAATACCCCACCTCCGTGGGGGGTCGTGTTTGGTGCCATTCGCTAGATTTTTGAAAAATATTGAATAGGTGTATTTTGCAGTTTTACGATCTGATGTTCATTTCGCAAAATATCGCAGGAATCGTATTTATAATTTTTAATTTACCCCCCACCCCTCTCCGTGGGGTGTCACGAGCCCCCACGGAGGTCGGGTGGGGGATTTAATTTAAAATCTTAAATAGGAGCCCCCAATTTTTATTGCAGATTTGGATTATTTACGTAAAAATAATCAACTTTTATTCGACATATTTTTTCGAATTATGGATAGATAGCGCTATAATCGGAGAAAAATGATTGTTTCAAATCGAAAATTAAATTAAAAATTGAAAAGTCCCCCACTTAATGGAAAACTTAACTTAACCTTTTTCTAATTTTAGCACATACTCTTCACAATCCAATAGGTCCCCATAACGCTCGAGTAACTGCAAATTTAGTATACTATGAGGATTTATTGATGAAAATCATGGATAGTTGTTATCGCACATAACTTTTTTATGAACTCACATAAGTAAATGAATCGAAAAGGAAAATATTAAGCAAGCCTAAGTCTACAATCTTGTATTAATTCTAATATTTTACATAAGCTAGAATATTCCACAGGGTGTTCCAAACTTTAAGAAAAAAACACAGTATGATTGGTACACCCGGTATAAAATGGTATTTACCTGTCTAGCAACAATATTATTACAAGGATATTCTTAAATAATAAGGCTATAACATACTAAAAGAATCACTCAAATCGGACCACTGGTTTATGAAATACGAGACATCAAACATGTCCCATTTTTAACGTGTTCGGCTAATTTTGCCGGTGTGTGTACATAATAGTATCACTAGCTAACGTGTACACTATAGCCGCACTTTGCTCTGCTTTTTCACTTAACGCACTTATTTAACTTATCACTAAACGCACTAAATCAAACGGCTTCGTTCTCTTAAGCCTTCTGATTTGGTTGGCGTTGTCTAGGAGTTTGATGGCCTCCACATTCACATGGTTGGAGAGCCTTTGTCCATGACTCTCGGCAAACTTACTTATTATCTGACTAACCGTATCCATCTGGAGGTCTCGATGAAGATCACAGTTTCTGAAGTACCATGGAGCGTTGACGATGTTCCTTAACACTTTATTCTGATATCGTTGTATGATTTGGATGTTACTTTCTTTTGTACAGCAGCCCCATAGCTGTATCCCATATGTCCATGTTGGTTTAAGGACTTGCTTTTACAATAACAATTTATTATAAGTAGACAGAGTGGATTTTTCCCCATTAACCAGTACATCTTTCTAAACTTAATTTCTAATTCTTCCTTTTTTTCTTGATATGCGCTTTCCAACGTAGCTTTGAATCTAATGTCATACCCAAATATTTTGTCGTATTTCCATAAGGTATTTGGTTTCTATTTATACTGACTGGGATATGTTGTTCTCTATTGTTAGTAAAATTGACATGAACAGATTTTCTTTCATTTAATTTGATACGCCGTCGCCTGGTCCAGATGTTAATTTGTTCAACAGAGTTTTGTAGCATAGTTGCTGCTTCCTCGTGGTTTTGTCCGACTGCTAGAATGCATGTGTCGTCTGCAAATGTCGCAATTGTGTTAGGTTCTAATGATGAAATATCGCTGGTATAGAGCAGATATAGCAGTGCCCCTAGGACACTTCCTTGTGGAACTCCAGCTTTAACTTCTCTTAATTCTGAATATGCTTCCTCATTTTTAACTCGAAAGTATCTGTTGGATATATATGATTCTATAAGTTCAGAATGTTGTTTTGGTAAGTAGCATCTCATTTTATGATATAATCCCTCATGCCACACTTTGTCAAAAGCCTGCGCTACATCGAGAAAAATTGCAGAACAAACTTTTCCTTCTTCTACTAGAGCAGTGGTGCTCATACTTATACTGCGTGGGATCGACCACATAAACTGCAAGCGTCCAGCGATCGACTGCTAGTAAAAAAAAAAACAATTTTGAAAAGACAAAACTTCATTGCACATTTCTATTTGATAAAAAGTTGTAACTTCAGAGAGTTGTAATTTTAAAGTCACGTTTTTCATCTTAATTAATTTTATTTGAATGTTGATGCATGGCATAGCATATCGTTTTTATATGATAGTACGTAATTACCGAGGGCCAAATGCAAGCATGATGAGAGATGTTCGTTAGTTAGCTGATTACGATACTTTAATTTCACTATCTACATTTGGGAAAATGGAGACTCATACAAGTACGTTGATGCAAAGAATGCTGTGAGCTGCAGAGATAGTTGGCTCAAAGATGGATATTTGTCAGACGATATGAAAGATCAAAATGTATCGGTCGCTCTGAACTTAAGGTGTATATCCGAAATTATTTTCAGTACCTCATTTTGGACGGAAATGATCTCCTTATTGAGAGTAATGGATACTTCAATGACAAATTGTTCCACATGTTCACAAGAAAATGGATTAGATAAGAATGTTGCAATATCTGTCACTTTTTGTAATCAGCGAAACGTCTTTCAAACTCGCTATAAACTGCTTGCAGCTCCGCGATCGACTTCAAAAACTTTGGCGATCGACAGGTCGATCGCGATCGACTCTTTGAGCACAGCTGTTCTAGAGCTTGTTCTATTATATATGTTATTCTATGCACCTGATCTATCGTTGAGTGGCTTTCTCTAAACCCAAACTGATGATTAGAAATTAGATTTTTTGCTGTATAATTGGTTTTAGTCTCTTCAAGAGTAATTTTTCATATAATTTCGACATGACGCGTCACATCGAAATTATTCGCTTTTTTCTTGTGAAAATTTGTGACCCACCCATTTCCTTACGCCCCGCTCAAACCGTCAGATTTTTGAAATATACACTGTCCTGTATGTACTTAACTTACCTTATCTTAATCTGAAGATTTCGGTTTTTAAGGATAGATTTTATTTTTCGGTCCTCCCTTAATGAACTTCCCTGTATAAAGAGCCAATATATGGTAGAGATACATTTACAGGGTACAAGGTTTCTCCCCGTGTGATAAACTGACGCGCTCGAGTAACTGCAAAAATCCCCGCTTGGGCTCCACTACCATAAGCAGTTATATATTTTTATAACACTTTTTGTTATGAATTATGACGATTTTTTAATGAATTTCTTTACAATAAATACTACTTTTAATTTCTTTACAATAAAAAAAATTAATAGTTTTATTTAATTTATTTTAGATTTTCTTCATACGAAAAGAAGAATGGAAATTATTAGAGGACTACTTCCTGGAGATTTAGGTCATAAAGAAAAAGTAAAGAAAAGTTTGAAAAAACATGTAAGAACATACCCTGAAGAAAAATCATATCAATGTGAGATTTGCCTCAAGCAGTTTACTCAAAAAAGCATGTTAAAAGTGCACATGAGAGTTCACACTGGAGAAAAATCTCACATGTGTGAACTTTGTTTTAAACTATTTATTGGTGCAAGTAACTTAGAAAAACATCTTAGAACCCACACTGGAGAAAAACCTTATCAATGTGAAATTTGTGTCAAGCAATTTACTCAAAATATTAATTTAAATATGCACATGATGGTCCACACTGGTGAAAAACCTCACAAATGTGAAATTTGTTCTAAGCTGTTCACCCTAAAGTCTAATTTAAAGACACATATGAAAGTTCATACCGGAGAAAAACCTCATACGTGCCAAATTTGTTTTAAGCTGTTTACTACTACAACACATTTGAAATTACATTTTAGGTCACACTCTGGAGAAAAACCGTATGAATGTAAAATTTGTCTTAGACAATTTTCTGCAAAATCTAATCTAAATCAACATTTGAAAGTTCATGCTGGGGAAAAACCTCATAAATGTAAAATTTGCTTTAAAGAATTTACTCTAAAATCTAATTTAAGTCAACATATGAAGTTTCACACTGGAGAAAAGTCTCACAAATGTGAAACTTGTTTTAAAATGTTTGCTAATTTAAGTGACTTGAAAACACATATTAGAATACACACTGGAGAAAAACCATTTCGATGTGAAATTTGTGATAAGGCATTTGCGATAAAATCTAATTTAAATAAACATATGAAAGTTCATAGTGGTGAAAACATCAAAAATGAAACATTGTAGATCAATCTCTGATGTGAAAAGACTTTGAAAATAGTAGTAATTACAGTGCAGAGATTCTAAACGTGCCGGTGGGGGATGGCGTGTATATGCACCGTATTATGGTCGGTGTATGAGAGAGAAAGTATTCGAAATAATGAAATAACACATTTTATATTATTTGTTTTTTCATTGTTTCGAATACTTTCTCTCTCATACACCGACTATAATCAGGCGCATAGACGCCATCCCCCACCGGACCGTTTAGAATATATGTGCACTGTATGTGATCTGATAATTAAATTTTTTTTATATCTAATTGTTTTATTTAATTTAAAACATAATAGAGATGGCATGATGGAACAGGAGCAGGTACCACGGAATAGGTTCCAATCGTCTATTCCACACACCAGTGACAAAAAGTCGACGGCATCGGTTTCGATTCCAACGGCTCCGCATCGACCGCAATCCGCAATTTACAATAAACTCGAACTGTATTCTCGCTCGAAATAGATTTTAGCACAGCCATTTAGACATCGAAAGAGCCACCGTAGTAAGCCACAGGGAAAACGCATCGGTTACGGTCGTTTCGATTAGGGATGGCATGATAGAACTGGAGTGGGTACGTCGGAATATGTTTTAATCGACTATTCCACGTATTACAAGTGATAAAACTTTGACGGCAGAATCGGTTTCGATTCCAGCGTCGGAAGTAGTTGAGTACACTTTCCGGAACGACTGGGCAAGAGATTTAAAATGAAACTTGAACTGATCTCTCGGAATAGGTACCATAGAGAAACGAATCGGCGGCGTCTGTTTCGATTCCCACATCTCACATCTGTTTAATGTGATGGGTTTAAAAGAATTTCAGGTCGATACGGCTGTAACAGATTTCTAATTTTTGGAGGGTACAGTTGTCATTTAAAACTGTTAAAATTTTGACTCTGTCGCATTATGTTCTTATTTATATGACTATAATCTAATCGATCCTATCTTCTGTAATAACATAGTGTCTTCATTTTCCATTTGCATAAACGAATTCTGAATAAACCACGACTTTAGGTAATTTAAAAACCCATAATTACATGTAAGAAAAATTTGTTTTAATAGTTATATAGATTTACGAATTGTAGGAAAAACATGGTAAGAAATATAAATAAATATAAAAAAAATTAAATAGATACATTATCTAGATTAAAAATACAAAATTATAGGTAAAGTTTGTTTAGCAGTAAATGGTTGACTTCAATTAGTGCGGTCGTAAATATTAAATTTATCTGACTTGGCCCATTGTTAAGACCGGTGCGGAGCGATAAGCAAACGAGGTAGACAGAGTTGGTCTTTTGACAATTAACACTGACTAGACGGTACTCCTATAATAAAGCAAAGGATCCACAAAATTTACAATAATTACGACGACAAAAACAAAAAAACGGATGTAAAATATATTGCTTTGCCTTGTATACCCGAAATTAATGTTTTCAAATAAATTAAATCTATTTTAATTGCTAAGATTATAGAAAAACAAACATTCAAACATATTTCTTTACCCACTAGTTTGATCGTTTAAATTTGATGCAGCGCAAACAATAGTGGCGCAACTAGGAACAAGCTAGGGCGATCGATGTATGTATCGTCTTTTCACCTCGGAATCAGAAACTCGCATTAGGTTTCTGGAATATGTTGAGTTCCCAACCTATTACCGAAAAATGCTATTCTGTACCATCTCTAAAACATAATTTTAACTATATCTCCCTTTGACTGCGGGAACCGCATATTTGCGTAATTTCAGTAGTGCACGAGATGTGCGGGAAAGGCATATATGCAACAGGGCTAACCGCTTCGCTGCGGTTAGCGATTATTTGCGTATAGACAAAATATAACGTAAACAAAATATAAAATATATTATGTCATCAGATGGTTTCTGAATGAATGGGCGTGAACCGCCCACCTAAAGTGCCTCGAGCGCGATGAGGTTCCCGCAGTCAAAGGGTTTAAATATTAACTATCAGCTGGACTAATGAAGAACCAAATGGATTATATATAAGCAACCTACTAGATTGACATTAATCTTCTTTAACCCCTTCGGTACGGTGATGCACCCGTGTGCACCATGCTTGACTGTCCGCTCAGTACGGTGATGCACACGGGTGCATCATGAGTTTTCGTTCGCCATATACAGCGGTGCCACCATCTGCATCATATTTCAGGTATTTTTGTTCCGTCCGAATTACCTTATTCAAATCTAAAAGTGTGGGAGGTGAAGTTACTGTGCTGCTGTTTACAACTTGCCTTACTATCTCTTGCAAGATTATTCGGATGGAATTTCCCAAATTAGGAGACTGGGACGATATCAAGCACAAAATAATTTGGAGAATTCCATCCGAATTATCTTGTTTATCTTTTTTAATAATTTTTGTTTAGTTAACTCGCATACTATGTACAATAATAAATTTAATAAAAATAGTTTTATTTCTAAAATTAGTGTTATTATTACATTAACTTTAATTATTTGTAGTGTGATACTGTATTTTAACCGACCGCGCGAAGCCGCTCGAATCCGTAGGTATATAGGAGCCGACTTGCCGAATGACGGTCCGGCCCGAAGGGGATAAGGGCACTTAGACGCTTGATATTTTTTATAAGATATCTAAGAACTCCAGTTAAGTAGAAATAGTGAAAATGTGAATATTTCCTTCTGTAATTATGTAAATATTATTTTTTGTTGCGCTACTTCCTGTTTCACCGGAAAAACCCATAACTAAGTTTTAGTTTAAATAAAACACCCTGTATATTTTTGTAGGTTAAATAACTTGTTATTCCTAATTCATATATACCAAGTTATTTTATTTGCATATTGGCAAAGTTTATATTTAGAAACCTACACCTGTAGTATTTCTTCTTTTTTATTGGGTCGAAACATTTTATGGGGTCTGAAGATGGGCTGAAATTTTAGAGCCGAAATTGGCCGTCCGTGAAATTTGTTTTAAACTATTTATTGGTGCAAGTAACTTAGAAAAACATCTTAAAACCCACACTGGAGAAAAACCTTATCAATGTGAAATTTGTGTCGAGCAATTTACTCAAAAGATTAATTTAAATATGCACATGATGGTCCACACTGGTGAAAAACCTCACAAATGTGAAATTTGTTCTAAGCTGTTCACCCTAAAGTCTAATTTAAAGACACATATGAAAGTTTATACCGGAGAAAAACCTTATGAATGTAAAATTTGTAAGATCCACAAGGAAAAGAAAATGTTTTACCTGTAGTTGGCTGTATACCATTAATCACAAAAATTGGAAAAATCCTTTGTAAAAGGTATAAAATTTTATTAAAATCCCTTTAAAGGGATACATCACAACAAAACGTTTTCGATTTTTATAAAAAATCATCAGTGTTAGATCTAAAAATAAGTATAACCGATTTAATGAATGTAAAGTTGGTATTTAAATTTTGACTAAGGTTAGAACAAGTTGGTTATACTTACAAACTGGATTCTAGCTGAGCCACCAAAGAAAAATATTCGGGTAAAAACCCTTTAAATATAACATAGATGCGTTAAAAGTGCATACTTTAATAAAATGACTTATGATGGTCACATGGCAACTAGGATAATGCCCTAAGGTAATGTATTGAATTTCCCAACACGTGGGATGCAAAAATGAGTTGTTTACATTTACATTCCAATGGCTTAATGCAAAATGAGTGCTGTTTCTGAAAGGTGTCAAAAAACAAACCGACAACGTGACGTAGAAGTTGCCCTGTATTACCACAGCCAACTAATTGTAATAAAAGATTTTTTTTTTAATTTTCAACAGTAATAACAAACATCAACAAAGTTGTGGCTATAATAACATTTAAGTACCTTGATTATGTAAGATGTAGGTAGAATATAAATGATTTTTATAATGCAAATAGAGAATTAGCCAGAATGTATGCAGCCATCTATACATAATTTAAATAAAGTTGAATTAATTAGCGAATAATGGATCCATTTATGTTAAAGAACATCTGATAAAATTTGTCTTAACAAAATCTAAATCAACATTTGAAAGTTCATGCTGGGGAAAAACCTCATAAATGTAAAATTTGGTTTAAAGAATTTACTCTAAAATCTAATTTAAGTCAACATACGAAGTTTTACACTGGGGAAAAGTCTCACAAATGTGAAACTTGTTTTAAAATGTTTGCTAATTTAAATGATTTGAAAACACAATATTAGAATACATAATGGAGAAAAACCATATCGATGTGAAATTTGTGATAAGGCCTTTGCCATAAAATCTAATTTAAATAAACTTATGAAAGTTCATAGTGGTAAAAAGATCAAAAATGAAACATTGTAGATCAATCGCTGATATGAAAAGGCCCGCGCTAAAAAGCTGTTCGCGCGATGGGTGCCTCGTTTGCTGACAATCGACCAAATGCGAAAACGTGTGACCATTTCGGATACGCTTTTGGCGATGATACGGCGCGATCCAAAGGATTTTTTTTCGTCGATTTATCACCGTTGGTCAAACCTGAAACCTGTGCATTATTACACACCGGAAACCAAAGAACAGTCGAAAC
Source organism: Diabrotica virgifera virgifera (assembly GCF_917563875.1). Classification (NCBI taxonomy): domain Eukaryota; kingdom Metazoa; phylum Arthropoda; class Insecta; order Coleoptera; family Chrysomelidae; genus Diabrotica; species Diabrotica virgifera. Next base: position 146,806,124 of record NC_065448.1, on the reverse strand, counting down.
AGTGGCGAAGGTCTGTAGAAGAAGGCAAACAGTGCACATTCGGCCGGCAAAGTGATGGCGACTGTTTTCTGGGATGCGAAAGGCGTCATCCATATAGACTACTTGAAAAAAGGAAAAACAATCTATTGCGAGTACTACGCAGCATTATTGGATCGATTCGATGCCGTATTGCGTCGAAAACGGCCCGGTTTGGCACGCAAAAAAGTGCTCTTTCACCAAGACAACGCCCTGGCTCACAGATCGGTCGTCGCCATGGCAAAATTACACGAATTGGGCTATGAATTGGTTGAAAACCCACCGTATTTCCCAGATTTTGCTGCCAGCGACTGTTTCCTTTTTCCCAACCTAAAAAAGTGGTTCGGCGGACGACGTTTCGCAACAAAAGATGAAGTCGTCACTGAAACGTCGGCCTATTTTGAAGAGCTCGAGCAAAAACACTATTCGGATGGGATAAAAAAATTGGAACATCGTCTTACTAAGTGTATCGAGCTAAAAGGGGACTATGTTGAGAAATAAATTGATTTAATCCCAAAAAACTTGTTTTTTCTATTATCAAAGGCTAGTTTAATATCAATTAACCCTTGTATGAAAATTTTTCAGAAGACTTAAAAATCTTTCCATTAATAGTTGGGTATTTAGAGGTAGTACTATATTTTATATAAGTATTATGGGTTATAATGCATGTTTCTGAAGACAAAAAAATACTAAACATTACTTAGTTTTTTTGATATTAAGTTTTTAATTTTGTGGACTTATGTTGTTTTCGAAATTAATCATAATTTTTAATGTTTTTAGCAGTGTTTCAGTGAGAAACATGTCAAAATACATAGAAACTTAGATATACAGGGTGTTTCATTAATAATTGGAAATATTTTAACTGTAGATTTCTGAGCTCAAGAGATTAATTTAAATATGCACATGATGGTCCACACTGGTGAAAAACCTCACAAATGTGAAATTTGTTCTAAGCTGTTCACCCTAAAGTCTAATTTAAAGACACATATGAAAGTTCATACCGGAGAAAAACCTCATAAGTGCCAAATTTGTTTTAAGCTGTTTACTACTCCAACACATTTGAAATTACATTTTAGGTCACACTCTGGAGAAAAACCTTATGAATGTAAAATTTGTCTTAGGCAATTTTCTGCAAAATCTAATTTAAATCAACATTTGAAAGTTCATGCTGGGGAAAAACCTCATAAATGTAAAATTTGCTTTAAGGAATTTACTCTAAAATCTAATTTAAGTCAACGAAGTTTCACATTGGAGAAAAGTCTCACAAATGTGAAACTTGTTTTAAAATGTTTGCTAATTTAAGTGATCTGAAAACACATATTAGAATACACACTGGAGAAAAACCATATCGATGTGAAATTTGTGATAAGGCATTTGCGATAAAAATCTAATTTAAATAAACATATGAAAGTTCATAGTGGTGAAAACATCAAAAATGAAACATTGTAGATCAATCTCTGATGTGAAAAGACTCTGAAAATAGTTGTAATTACAGTGCACAGATTCTAAACGTGCCAGTGGGGGATGGCGTCTATATACTCCGTACTATGGTCGGTGTATGAGAGAGAAAGTATTCGAAATAATGAAATAATATATTTTTTATTATTTGTTTTTTCATGATTTCGATTACTTTCTCTCTCATACACGGACTATAATCAGGCGCATAGACGCCATCCCCCACCGGCACGTTTAGAATATGTGCACTGTATGTGATCTGATAATTAAATTTTTTCTAATTGTTTTATTTTATTTAAAACATAATTTTAACTATATCTTTTAAAATATTAACTATCATCAGATGGACTAATGAAGAACCAAATGGATTATATACGAGTATATAAGAAACCTACTAGATTGACATTCTTCTTCTTGTGGTGCTTTCTCCTTTAGTGGAGGTTAGATTAATATTTTATACTGGATATTTTCTCACTGGCAAATCTGTCTGTCCAATGCGGCTCTAAACAAAGATGTTGAATCAAGGCCGGTCCAGTCTCTGATATTTCTAAAGACCGCTTTACAGCTTGCAAGAAAACTTGCTGCAATTTCTTGCATGCAAGACTTTCATGCAAGTCTATTGCATGGTCTTTTACAGCTTGCAACCCGGCTTGCATGCAATTTGAAAGTTTTACCCTTAACCTAACTTGTAAACTTTTGTTTTTTTTTTAATTACTTTATTGCTGTTTATTTAACTTGGTAAATTTCGAAATGCCAAGACTATCAGAAATAACCAAATATAAAAAGGCGGTAGCAGCAACTTTGTATTGTTATTGCTGCAGCCAGCCTTTTAGTCACTAATTTAGAACGCCGAGATCGGAGATGGTGAGTAAGATCTTAGTTGAACAAGAAGAGGGGTCATAATGTATCTCCAACAGAAGAATTTATCCAAGTAGATGATGAAAATGACTCTAATTTTCTAGGAATGAATGTACATTTTAATAAACCCTTGGGAAAAATTGAACAATTACAAAGAAATCTATATTTCGAAATACTATTTCTGCGAAACACAAATTAATTATTATCCTAAGGTACTTAGCTAGAGGAGAGAGAGCTTCCGTAACTTAATATCCACAGAGAACGACAGTTCTCACCAGTGGCGCACAACACCCCTACAAGCGACACTATATATACACGAAATTTTCGATTTTCTAAACCTGACTGAATTGAAAATTGGGCCAAATCCCATCTTAAAGTTTAGGAAAAGACTCGTCCATCCATATGTTACCTCTCCATTTTGGTCCAAGGGTGTGGATTTTACGGCCCTTCCCATTTAAAGCCTGTTTTTCGTTCTCGTCCCCAAAACTCCCAAAAATTTCAAAAATTTAAGCCCGACCTTTGCGGCTTCTGATAGCACAGATCATTACCTTTCCAACACATGTTTAATTTTGAAAATCGGTTATACCATTCAAAAGTTATCGAGCTCAGAAATATGACTCAATTTTTATTTAAAAAATGGTGTGGATATGTATGTATGTATGTATGTATGTATGTATGTGTGTGGAAAAGTTACACCGATCTGAATTTTTTTTTCTGTGTTTCAAGAAGGTGTGAGGGCCGATTCAGAACCGGTCTAATTTTTGACTTCTGACTACCCGTAAGCCAGCTAGAGGACTAGGTAGATACAAAATAGCATATTTTTTGGGCGTATATATCTTAGGTTCAAGGAAAGACAGGAAAACCGCAAATACACCAAATCAATAGGGTTGAGTTAAGCTTTCAAGTGGCGCCTAAGCGATCAAGCTGAGACATACACACTGCTCGCCATAGCCAAAAAACTGAAAAATTAAACTTTGAAAATTTTGGTTTTTCGACAATTACTCAAAATTTCAACCTACGAATTGCACCAATAACTGAGCGTTTGTAGAAGGACTCAGGACGCGTCTAACGGTGTATACCTCATATCTGGGAAAATTCGAATTTTTAAGTTATAGGCTTCATAAGTATAATCAAATCTATTTCTTACGGGAAAAACGGTTTTTCAAGCTCAATAATTCCTGTAATACGTTCAGTTATCATACTCGATCTTGGATGCTGGTCAGATACTACTTGTCAATACGTTTCAAATTCATGTTTAGTGATCAACATCAGGTAAACCGTTCAGAAGTTATAGAGCTCCAAAAGTATAATTAGTCCAGGAACTGAAATTTTTCACTTCGCAATTTTTACAGAATGGATAGATTTGCTTGAACATTTGACAATAAGTAGTGGATAGTCCAAGGATCAAAATCTATATGATGCCGAAAGACGCTTTTACCATGGGGTTTGTTGCCACCTCATCTCGAGGGTGGAAATTTTGTATTATATTTTGACCGCAAATGCTGGTAAAAATATTAATTATAAGCAAAAAAATGTTCATTATACATTTTTTTGATAAAATTAATAGTTTTCGATTTATTGGTTATCGAAGCTGTTAGTTTTATATCGAAAAAATTACCAGAGAACGGCAGTTCTCGCCAGTGGCGCAGAAATACGCCCCCCTACACGCGACACTATTATATACACAAAATTTTCAATTTTCTAAATCTGACTGAATTGAAAATTGTGCCAACTCCCATCTTCAAGTTCAGAAAAAGACTCACCCATTCATATGTCAACCATCCATTTTGGTCCAAGGGTGTCGATTTTACGGCCCTTCCTATTTAGGTCTGTTTTTCGTTCTGGCCCCCAAAAACTTCAAAAATTTAAGTCCGACCTTTGCGGCTTCTAACAGTACTGATCATTTCTTTTCCAACGCATGTCTAATTTTGAAAATCGGTTATACCATTCAAAAGTTATAGAGCTTAGAAATGTGACTTAATTTTTATTTAAAAAAGGGAAAATGTTTGTGGATATAAAATATATGTATGTGTGTTTGAAAGTTAAACCGATTTGATATTTTTCCTCTGTGTTTGAAGAGGGGGTCAGGGTCGATTTAGAACCGGTGTAGTTTGTGACTTTTGACCACCCATAAGCCAGCTATAGGACTTGGTAGGTACAAAACGGCATATGTTTTGGGGGTATATATATTCGGATCAAGAAGAGCCAGGAGAACCGCAAATACATCAAATTAATAGTGTTGACTTAAGCTTTCAAATGGTGTCTAAGCCGTCAGAATCAGACATACACACGGCTCAGTATAGCCGAAAAACTGAAAAACTAAACTTTGAAAATTTTGGTTTTTCGACAATTACTCAACATTTTAACCTACAAATTGCGCCAATAACTTAGCGTTTATAGAAGTACACCAGACGAATTTAACGGTGTATACCTCATATCCCGGAAAATTTGAATTTTTTAGGTTATAGGCTTCATAAGTATGATAAAATCTATTTCCTGTGGGAAAAACGGTTTCTCAAGTTCAATAATTCCTGTAGTAGCTTCAATTTTCATACTTGACCTTAGATCCATCAGATACTACTGGTCAATACGTTTCAAACTCATGTTTACTGATCAAAATCGGTTAAGCCGTTTAGAAGTTTTTAAGCTACAAAAGTATAATCCAATTTACGATTATTCCCGAAATGGTTTATGTAGTTGTAGTGGTTACGACGCTAAATTTGATCTGGCAACGATAAGTCATTGATGTCGATATTTTCCTTGATGCTATCGACTCGAGATAGTGCATCTGCCACAATATTTGTTGAACCAGAAATGTGCTGAATGTTAGTGCAAAACTATCCTATATAGTCTAAATATCTAAACTGTCTAGGACTACATTTATCTAGCTTCTGAGTAAAGGCGAAGGTGATTGGTTTCTGGTCTGTATATATCGTTATGTCCTTGCATTCGATCATATGTCTGAAGTGTTTTATGGCTAGATATATAGCTAATAGTTCTCTGTCGTATGCACTATATTTCTTTTCGCTAGGCGAGAATTTCTTAGAAAAAAAAAAACTAAAGGTTTCATACCTGTATCCGTTTTTTGTTGTAGTACAGCTCCCGCACAAAAATCAGAGGCGTCACAAGTGATGGAGATATCAACATCGTTTACAGGGTGGCTCAGTAAAGCAGCGTTAGCTAAACTGTTTTTGCAGTCGTCAAAGGCTTGGATTCGCTGTGGTGTCCATTCGATTGGTGCTTTTCCTTTGACATTACCTTTTAGGGCATCATGTAGTGGTGCTTGTAGCTCAGCTGCATTGGGTATGACCCTTCGGTAGAAGTTTAACATACCTAGAAATCTGCGTAGGTCTTTCACTGTTTTTGGCTGAGTGAGATTTTGTACAGCTGCTACTTTTTCTTGTGGAGGTGTGAGTCCTCCGTCTGATACTGTGTATCCCAAAAAGGTAATCTCGTTTTTGCCGAATTGACACTTCGCTGGATTTATCACAACGCCAAACTGCTTGAGCCTTTTGAAAATCTCTTCCAAATGCGACATATGCTGCTCTTCGGATTCTGATGCAATGAGAATGTCATCGACGTAAGCGTAGGCGAAGTCTAGACCACGTAAAATCTCGTCTATGAAACGCTGGAATGTCTGTCCTGCGTTTCGTAAACCAAAAGGCATATATAAGTATTCGTACAGCCCAAATGGTGTGGTAACGGCGGTTTTTGGTATGTCATCGGTGGCTACTGGTATCTGGTTGTATGCTCTCGCTAAGTTTAGTAGTTTTTTTACGGTTTTCGTCAATATTTCTAAAACTATGCTTTAGCGTAAGGAGTGTTCTATAGAAAAATGTTCTACATAAAATTTAAAACAAAAAAGGTTCTATACATAATTGTTATAAAATCAACGGTTCCAGAGTTACGGAGGGTGAAAAGTGGAGGTTTTCGATACTTTTTACATTTACCGATTTCTCCCCCCTCTCCTCCCCAAACCCGACGCTCAAAATGGTGTGACTTTTTTCTGAACATTATGTGGACCATATAAAACAATTTGGTGTTGGAGGATAACTTTCATTTTGAATGTCTGGGTTTTTGGTATAGTTATATCATAAATATTGCCCAAAAAATATAAAAAGTATCGAAAACCTCGACTTTTCACCCTCCGTAACTCTAGAACCGTTGATTTTATAACAATTATGTATAGAACATTTTTTGTTTTAAATTTCATGTAGAACATTTTTGTATATAACATTGTTTATGCTAAAGCATAGTTTTAGAAATATTGACGAGAAACTAAAAAAAACTACTAATTTACCTTCTTCTCTCCCAGCTCCCTCCCAAACCGGACGCTCAAAATGGTGTAACTTTTTACTGAACAATATGTGGACCATATTGAACATTTTGGTGTTGGAGGAAAACTTTTACTTTGGATGTTTGGGTTAGGCCTTTTTTTGGACCAGTTATACTATACTACCTCCGTAACTTTGGAACCATTCATTTTAGAAAGATTATGCATAGGGCATTTTTTATTTAAAATTTAATGTAGAATAATTTTGTATAGAAGGCTGTTCATGCTAAACTGCATAGTTTTAGAAATATTGGCGAAAAACTTAAAAAAACTACGAATTTACCGATTTCTCCCCTCTCTCCCCCCAAACCCGACGCTCAAAATGGTGTGACTTTTTTCTGGACATTGTGTGGACCATATAGAACAATTTGGTGTTGAAGGATAACTTTCACTTTGATGTCTGGGTTATGCCATCTTTTGGATCAACTATACTATACTATTAAGTCATTTGAGAATATTTCGATCTGCAGCAAACATTTGCTACTCTCACATAGCAAAAGATACAGACGGTTTTTGGAGTGGTACCCGGTTTTGTCCAACTCTCTCCTAATACATCGTTGAATATATTTATCTTTGAAATTTTCTGCGAGAGGATAAAACAAAACGCGCCTGTCAGACACGTATCGTTTGCGCATCTGACACAGAGGTGTGAATACGATAATAAAGAGAGCGACTGAAATAGAGGATGGTCTTGTAGGGAGCTTTCAACTTATATTTTCGGAGAAATCAAGGAACTCCATATTAGGGCACTATTCCATATTTGGTTACTTTCCTCTATTATAAACTGGACGGCCGATTTCGGCTCTAAAATTTCAGTCCATCTTCAGGTCCCAATAAAATGTTACTTACTCACTAAAAAAGACTACAGTTGTTGTAGGTTTCTAAATATAAATTTTGCCAATAGGCAAATAAAATAACTTGGTATATATGAATTAGGAATAACAAGTTCTACAATCTACAAAAATATACAGGGTGTCTTATTTAAACTAAAACTAAGTTGTGGGTATTTCCAGTGAAACAGGAAGTAGAGCCACAAAAACTGATATATAAATAATATACAGAAAGGAATATTCACTATTTGTACTTGCGACTGGCATTTTCAGATCTTCTTCTAAATGCGCTACAACCCTTTGTAAGTCTTGGCCTGCTTAACAATGTTCTTCCATTCTGCCCTGTCGGATACTTTCCTTCGCCACTGCCTGGTGTTTATGGTTTTAAGATTTTCCTCTACATCGTCTATCCATCTTTTAAGGGGCCTTCCTCCTCTTCTATTTCCTTGGGGCTTCCATCTCTGGATTACTTTTATTATCTGACATTCGTTCTAAATGAACAATAAGTTTAGTCTTTGTGACTTTACAAATCGTTCATTTTAATTCTCCACGAACCATCGATAGAATGGGTTGGTTCAAATATCTTTCTTGGCGTTATTAGATATTTTATAATAAATATCATGCGCTATCTAGTGCCCTTAACACGTTGGCTACCAACGACACTGTTAAGATTCTGCATTGTGATACCATATGTATCACAAGTGATCAACTTTCTTTGTTTATTATGGCACACTTACATGTATCCAGTATCTGGCGCCAGTCGCACTGACACGACAGCGCTGGCATGGTACTGGTATCATGTAAACACTTTTTTGCGCCAGTTTAGCGCTGTCTCGAATAGAAAGCTGGTCTATTTTTCATGTCAGTGAGACTGGCGCCAGTTACTGGATACGTAAACGTGCCATTAAGTCTATGCACCCATTGCATAGACTTAGGCCCGGCGCAAATTGAACCTAAGCCAGATACAACCTGCGCCGGCGGGCCGGGTGACCCGTGCATTTATTTTTCTAGCGTGCCGCATATTGAACCCAACCCAACCGAGACGGGCAAAATCAGTGCGGACATGTAACGGTTACTTTTGATACCGGTTCTCAGTGGTACTGAGTACAAATATTGATTACAAAATACTGATGTATCTGATCCTTGTACTGAATTGAGTAGGCAACTTAAAATCGGTATTTCCGTACTTGTAACTAGTAACGTTTTAAAAATATCTTACACGTCCCTAGTAGTCGTAGCGGTATGACTTTCGAAAACATCGAATTTGATCATAAGCGGGTGCATAAAAAGATATATTACACTGAGTATTTTATTTCTGCACATAATACCTACATATTTAAAATAATCTCTCCCCTACTGCTCGGTCATAACCCATATTTTGCTGCTCGGATCACAATCATTTACAATTACTGCAGGATCGCAATCATTTACAATTACTGCAGATCATAATTCATAATCCCTCCGGTACTGGTCGGTCATAAAAAATAACACTATCTGCATATTTCGTTTGTAATTTTTAAGCATAAACAAAAATGTAATATGTAATAAACAAAAATGTAATATGCCGACAAGTTGAATTTGAGGGTAATACGATATTTTTATCGATGACGGTTTTAAGTAACATGAATAATTTTTCACCTTATTTTTCTAATAATGTGTTTTTGTAAAGGTATAACTTTGATTGCGCGATAGGAGTTGGCAACGTTGCGCTGAGTGTGTAAATATTAATTGTATTTTGCTCCTGCATTAAACCCGTTTTTCGCGAAATGCAGAGTAAATCAATTACAGCAAACGCTGCCTGTTTTAGTTTCGTGTTTTCTTCTCTTAATGTTACATTCTCCTGGCGTAGCTCTCTTATTTCATCTCTATATTCTTTCTGCTCTCTACGCATCTCGCTAAGTTCTCTTGATTGTTCCTCGATTTTTAGACTTACTCCTGCCATCATTTCCATAATTTTTTGTATATTCTCCTCCATTTTCTCCTTTCTGTAGGAGGGAGATCTGCTTATTTTTCGCCTTTTGTTAAAAGCCCGTTCCAATTCTTCCTCTTTTCTCTTCTTGTCGTTTTCGTCTGTCGTGGTACCGTCACTTTCTGTTCGAAATAATAGCTCTTCGTATTTTTTATCTTCTCTGCTCATTACAACTGGTTCGTTTTACTGCGATAAAGGTCTCGTTCGGACTATCTCCGCGGAAACTTAACCTTTCTCAGTGTAGCGTCTTACTTTTTTTCTTTTTTTTTTTTTGATAAAATTATATTGAGATATACTATATCGCTCCTCCCTACTTACAGGACTTCCCTGTCGACTTGGCAACACCGCGTTCCAATCAAACAAGAATCCACTTCGAATATCGATGACGTTTTATTTGTTTATGTGTTACGCTTACCTTTGATTTTTGCCAATTTGGAGCACAATTTCAATATTTAGTTTATTATTTTTCGTTCGGCGCGAAGATTACTCACTTAACTTCACACTTTAGCGTTTGCTGTAATTGATTTACTCTGCATTTCGCGAAAAACGGGTTTAATGCAGGAGCAAAATACAATTAATATTTACACACTCAGCGCAACGTTGCCAACTCCTATCGCGCAATCAAAGTTATACCTTTACAAAAACACATTATTAGAAAAATAAGGTGAAAAATTATTCATGTTACTTAAAACCGTCATCGATAAAAATATCGTATTACCCTCAAATTCAACTTGTCGGCATATTACATTTTTGTTTATTACATATTACATTTTTGTTTATGCTTAAAAATTACAAACGAAATATGCAGATAGTGTTATTTTTTATGACCGACCAGTACCGGAGGGATTATGAATTATGATCTGCAGTAATTGTAAATGATTGCGATCCTGCAGTAATTGTAAATGATTGTGATCCGAGCAGCAAAATATGGGTTATGACCGAGCAGTAGGGGAGAGATTATTTTAAATATGTAGGTATTATGTGCAGAAATAAAATACTCAGTGTAATATATCTTTTTATGCACCCGCTTATGATCAAATTCGATGTTTTCGAAAGTCATACCGCTACGACTACTAGGGACGTGTAAGATATTTTTAAAACGTTACTAGTTACAAGTACGGAAATACCGATTTTAAGTTGCCTACTCAATTCAGTACAAGGATCAGATACATCAGTATTTTGTAATCAATATTTGTACTCAGTACCACTGAGAACCGGTATCAAAAGTAACCGTTACATGTCCGCACTGATTTTGCCCGTCTCGGTTGGGTTGGGTTCAATATGCGGCACGCTAGAAAAATAAATGCACGGGTCACCCGGCCCGCCGGCGCAGGTTGTATCTGGCTTAGGTTCAATTTGCGCCGGGCCTAAGTCTATGCAATGGGTGCATAGACTTAATGGCACGTTTACGTGTTTACGTATCCAGTAACTGGCGCCAGTCTCACTGACATGAAAAATAGACCAGCTTTCTATTCGAGACAGCGCTAAACTGGCGCAAAAAAGTGTTTACATGATACCAGTACCATGCCAGCGCTGTCGTGTCAGTGCGACTGGCGCCAGATACTGGATACATGTAAGTGTGCCATAATAAACAAAGAAAGTTGATCACTTGTGATACATATGGTATCACAATGCAGAATCTTAACAGTGTCGTTGGTAGCCAACGTGTTAAGGGCACTAGATAGCGCATGATATTTATTATAAAATATCTAATAACGCCAAGAAAGATATTTGAACCAACCCATTCTATCGATGGTTCGTGGAGAATTAAAATGAACGATTTGTAAAGTCACAAAGACTAAACTTATTGTTCATTTAGAACGAATGTCAGATAATAAAAGTAATCCAGAGATGGAAGCCCCAAGGAAATAGAAGAGGAGGAAGGCCCCTTAAAAGATGGATAGACGATGTAGAGGAAAATCTTAAAACCATAAACACCAGGCAGTGGCGAAGGAAAGTATCCGACAGGGCAGAATGGAAGAACATTGTTAAGCAGGCCAAGACTTACAAAGGGTTGTAGCGCATTTAGAAGAAGATCTGAAAATGCCAGTCGCAAGTACAAATAGTGAATATTCCTTTCTGTATATTATTTATATATCAGTTTTTGTGGCTCTACTTCCTGTTTCACTGGAAATACCCACAACTTAGTTTTAGTTTAAATAAGACACCCTGTATATTTTTGTAGATTGTAGAACTTGTTATTCCTAATTCATATATACCAAGTTATTTTATTTGCCTATTGGCAAAATTTATATTTAGAAACCTACAACAACTGTAGTCTTTTTTAGTGAGTAAGTAACATTTTATTGGGACCTGAAGATGGACTGAAATTTTAGAGCCGAAATCGGCCGTCCAGTTTATAATAGAGGAAAGTAACCAAATATGGAATAGTGCCCTAATATGGAATTCCTTGATTTCTCCGAAAATATAAGTTGAAAGCTCCCTACAAGACCATCCTCTATTTCAGTCGCTCTCTTTATTATCGTATTCACACCTCTGTGTCAGATGCGCAAACGATACGTGTCTGACAGGCGCGTTTTGTTTTATCCTCTCGCAGAAAATTTCAAAGATAAATATATTCAACGATGTATTAGGAGAGAGTTGGACAAAACCGGGTACCACTCCAAAAACCGTCTGTATCTTTTGCTATGTGAGAGTAGCAAATGTTTGCTGCAGATCGAAATATTCTCAAATGACTTAATAGTATAGTATAGTTGATCCAAAAGATGGCATAACCCAGACATCAAAGTGAAAGTTATCCTTCAACACCAAATTGTTCTATATGGTCCACACAATGTCCAGAAAAAAGTCACACCATTTTGAGCGTCGGGTTTGGGGGGAGAGAGGGGAGAAATCGGTAAATTCGTAGTTTTTTTAAGTTTTTCGCCAATATTTCTAAAACTATGCAGTTTAGCATGAACAGCCTTCTATACAAAATTATTCTACATTAAATTTTAAATAAAAAATGCCCTATGCATAATCTTTCTAAAATGAATGGTTCCAAAGTTACGGAGGTAGTATAGTATAACTGGTCCAAAAAAAGGCCTAACCCAAACATCCAAAGTAAAAGTTTTCCTCCAACACCAAAATGTTCAATATGGTCCACATATTGTTCAGTAAAAAGTTACACCATTTTGAGCGTCCGGTTTGGGAGGGAGCTGGGAGAGAAGAAGGTAAATTAGTAGTTTTTTTTAGTTTCTCGTCAATATTTCTAAGACTATGCTTTAGCATAAACAATGTTATATACAAAAATGTTCTACATGAAATTTAAAACAAAAAATGTTCTATACATAATTGTTATAAAATCAACGGTTCTAGAGTTACGGAGGGTGAAAAGTCGAGGTTTTCGATACTTTTTATATTTTTTGGGCAATATTTATGATATAACTATACCAAAAACCCAGACATTCAAAATGAAAGTTATCCTCCAACACCAAATTGTTTTATATGGTCCACATAATGTTCAGAAAAAAGTCACACCATTTTGAGCGTCGGGTTTGGGGAGGAGAGGGGGGAGAAATCGGTAAATGTAAAAAGTATCGAAAACCTCCACTTTTCACCCTCCGTAACTCTGGAACCGTTGATTTTATAACAATTATGTATAGAACCTTTTTTGTTTTAAATTTTATGTAGAACATTTTTCTATAGAACACTCCTTACGCTAAAGCATAGTTTTAGAAATATTGACGAAAACCGTAAAAAAACTACTAAACTTAGCGAGAGCATACAACCAGATACCAGTAGCCACCGATGACATACCAAAAACCGCCGTTACCACACCATTTGGGCTGTACGAATACTTATATATGCCTTTTGGTTTACGAAACGCAGGACAGACATTCCAGCGTTTCATAGACGAGATTTTACGTGGTCTAGACTTCGCCTACGCTTACATCGATGACATTCTCATTGCATCAGAATCCGAAGAGCAGCATATGTCGCATTTGGAAGAGATTTTCAAAAGGCTCAAGCAGTTTGGCGTTGTGATAAATCCAGCGAAGTGTCAATTCGGCAAAAACGAGATTACCTTTTTGGGATACACAGTATCAGACGGAGGACTCACACCTCCACAAGAAAAAGTAGCAGCTGTACAAAATCTCACTCAGCCAAAAACAGTGAAAGACCTACGCAGATTTCTAGGTATGTTAAACTTCTACCGAAGGGTCATACCCAATGCAGCTGAGCTACAAGCACCACTACATGATGCCCTAAAAGGTAATGTCAAAGGAAAAGCACCAATCGAATGGACACCACAGCGAATCCAAGCCTTTGACGACTGCAAAAACAGTTTAGCTAACGCTGCTTTACTGAGCCACCCTGTAAACGATGTTGATATCTCCATCACTTGTGACGCCTCTGATTTTTGTGCGGGAGCTGTACTACAACAAAAAACGGATACAGGTATGAAACCTTTAGTTTTTTTTTTCTAAGAAATTCTCGCCTAGCGAAAAGAAATATAGTGCATACGACAGAGAACTATTAGCTATATATCTAGCCATAAAACACTTCAGACATATGATCGAATGCAAGGACATAACGATATATACAGACCAGAAACCAATCACCTTCGCCTTTACTCAGAAGCTAGATAAATGTAGTCCTAGACAGTTTAGATATTTAGACTATATAGGATAGTTTTGCACTAACATTCAGCACATTTCTGGTTCAACAAATATTGTGGCAGATGCACTATCTCGAGTCGATAGCATCAAGGAAAATATCGACATCAATGACTTAGCTCTCGCACAAGAAACTGATCCAGAACTGCAAATTTTTTTAAGTGAGAAAACATCACTACAAATGAAGAAAATACGCTTTTCCGAACAAAACGTGAGTTTGTACTGTGACATATCAACATCTACAGCCAGACCATTTGTACCGAAACCACTTCGAATGGCAATTTTTCGCACCATGCATAACCTAGCACATCCCGGAATCAATAGTTCTGTGAAGATGATCACACAGCGATATGTTTGGCCATCCATTAAATCAGATGTGAGGAAATGGACTCGAGCGTGTATACAGTGCCAAAAATCGAAAATATCGCGCCACATTGTTTCACCTACTGGAAGTTTCCTACCACCTTCCAGCCGATTCGAACATGTCCACATAGACATTATAGTGATGCCGGTTTCAGAAGGAAACAGATACTGTTTAACATGTGTCGATCGTTTCACACGTTGGCCAGAAGCTTTCCCGATGCCTAATCAAGAAGCAGACACAGTAGCCAGAACATTTTTTTCTGGTTGGATAGCTCGTTTCGGCACTCCCAAGCGCATCACAACAGATCAAGGTCGACAATTCGAATCGCATCTCTTCAAATCAATATGCAAATTAACTGGAACTACCCATTTAAGGACAACCGCCTATCATCCGCAAGCAAACGGTATGGTAGAAAGGTTTCATCGACAGTTAAGCAATTCGATGTCATGAAAACATCCGATGGACCGAAAGCCTACCTGCAGTGTTACTGGGCATACGAGCAGCGTGGAGAGAAGATTTAGGTACTTCAGCCGCCGAACTCGTGTACGGAGAACCATTGTGTTTGCCAGGTGAACTATTGTTTTCGTCACAAAGAAACACCGACGACAATGCTCACATTTATCTAAAAACGCTTCGAAACCATTTCGAAAACCTCCGTCCTACGCAACCGTCGCATCATGGATCCAAAAGTACCTTCATTTTCAAAGACATGAAAACCACCTCTCACGTTTTCATCCGCCGTGATACAATCAAAAGCAGCTTAGAAAACCCATATCACGGTCCTTTTCCAGTTGTTAAGCGAGGTGATAAGACTTTTGTCGTCCGGGTAAACGGGAAGGAATCAACAATTTCCATAGACAGATTGAAACCTGCTTACGAACTTCACGACTCTACCCATCACGAAACAAAAGAAATGACCAGCAAAACAAACAACAACAGACCGAAGAAGAAAGCAAGATTTACTGGAACTTACCAAGAAAGTGTTAGTTCAAAGTGAATCGAGTGATTTTTTTTTCTTTTTCCTTGTATAAACTTTGCATTATTTTTTTTTTACCTATTTTCATTTTTTATTATGATATGTATATTATGTATTATTTTATTGACTTGGTCACTCGGAAGGGGGGTATATAGCATTACGCTATAATTACTATTTCTGCTAATTATATTATCTTATTTCTTTTATTATTTTTTCTCAAAAACCAAACAACGTTAGTCATTCGAAATGCACATTCAAATATAAAACATGGTTTTAACCTGTCACCATCTGTTTTCTCATCCACATAAAGTGTGTCAACAACTCACTATGCATTCGAGTGTTTTTTGTTGTAACTGTGAGAGCATACACCAGACCTAATAAATGATTTATTAGTCAGTCATCTGGTCAAAAGGGAAGAACGATAACAGTAATCGTTGTGGTATTTCTTTTTAGTAACAACTCGACAGGCAGCCGCTTTGAGTCGCACCAAACGCTCTCATTTTTAACAATCGACCTTTCTTCCGAGAGACCTAAACAAAACACATTTTCGTTCCAATAATAAAATTACCGTTTGTTTTATTATATTCATTTTTTAATTAAATTCCGCAACTCACCCATCGGAATATTTTCATTTCTATAAAGGTATTATTTAATATCCCCAAAACAAAATGGTATTCCATAATTGGCGACTTTCCTCTACAAGTAATTGTAAGGCTTTTACAGTCTAATTGGGTACTATACTAACCAAATGTTTAATTTTAATAGCATCTAATCTGGAAAGCTCAACGTAGGTGGCGCTTGTGTAGTTGGAGGTCACGTCAACTATTCAAATCAATCTTTTAATTTGAGTCTTTGAATTTAATTTGAGAAAATAAAATGCCTCAGTGTTGTGCTTATCGAGAACATCAGGATAAAGGTTTCCCAAAGATATTCTGATGAGAAAAAGTAGAATGTAGCAACAAGAAGGGATAAATATCTGCCGACAATAAATGCACATTTCTGCAATAAACATTTTGTTGAAACAAATTACGTATTGCCCCTGGATTCGACTGTAAAAAATCGAATACTTCACTATAAAACTCAGATCAACATAAATATTTTTATTTTGGTCTCAGCTGTAGAAATAAAATTATTAAGACGATGATTAATATAGCTTACCCTTCGATACGGGCTTCCTTTTTTCCAGTAACTCTCGCATTCCAGCAAAAATAATATCGAAAGAAAATGGAAGAACTGAAATTTATTAATGAAAAGGCGCTTCAAGATATTAATCAATTACGAAATGAATTAAAGATCTCCAACGAAAGAATACAAAAATTAAAAAGAGAGGGAAGGAAAAATATTGTGATTCAAGGACTGCGGATTGACACCGATCAACCACTCTTACTAGGGAATGAGGTAGAAAAATTCATAGAAATGGAAATGCGAGTAAATGTAAACGTTAATGAAGCAAGAAAGCTGGGAGACAAAATATATTTGGTAGACATGGATAGCAAGACAGAAAAGACCAAAGTAATGCAAAATAAGATGAAACTCGAACAACTGAGCAATAGAATATACATAAATGATAATCTGACGAAGGACGGAAAGGGAAATAATGGCCAAAATAAGAAGAATTGCTAAGGAAGAGAAAATCAAAGGAAATAGCACAAAAACAGGGTACCAAAGACTGACAATAAACAATGAATTATGGAAATGGAAGAAAGAAAAGGAGCAGCTGGAAAGAATAGAGGATTACAGTATTAGGAGACCCAACAAAGATGACCCAGCAAAGAAAACGGAAACGAGAATCGAAAAAAAAAATAAACGAGATAATGGCAATAAAGAAGAACTAGGATCATCCAAGGAAGGAAAACTGAAGCATCTAGTAAACGAAGCCAAAAAATATAAATTTGATCTTGTGGCAACAAGAGACTAAGCAACTGGGACAGGGCAGTTAGGAAATAGATATGGCTATATAAATAGTGGAGGCTGTTAAATGGCTTCCTTTTTTCCAGTAACTCTCGCATTCCTTCTCCTCAATTCGTTTTTCAATGTACAAACAGTTCAAGATCCGTATTTTTTGCCATAATTTATTATTTATTAAATCGTAAACAAAAACACCATATACAAACTTCACGAATTGTCAAAACGTTGACCCCAACTACACTAGCGCCGCCAAGCGGGAGCAACGGCGTACATAGCTGCCATTCATGCTGAAAGTGGCTATATGGTTCGAATTTTCTTTAACCCATTTATGGCCCTCTTTATAATTAAAAACTCTCTTTTTCGGAAAAGTTGCCTTATCAGTGAAGACAATTTTACATGCAAAAGATGAGTGTTTCCAGTTTTAATTTTAGACGAAAAGTTTTAGGACAGTATAATAGAATATGGGAACATATAATAGAATATGTTCCCAACAAAAAAAATCATTTGGCAGTAGGTTAGGTTAGTGGCACCGGTATAATCGTTGTCAATGTAAAATATTAAAGATAGTTTCCATAGTTTTATTTAAAAAAATATGTTATTAATAAATTTATAATTAAAGCCTTAATACCCATGCTGTAAATAATATCATTTTCCATGTTTTGATGAGTAATACTTAACTCCATTGATTTTTGAGGCTCTCGCATGCTTGGCCAATAGTGCATTTACATCAATTTTATCTGTTGCCAATCTCCTAGAAAAATAGAGGCATTAATAATTCTTTCTATATGGTTTATGAAATTCAAATTTACAACATTATACAGTTTTATATATATTTTATATGGAACGCCTCAATTATCTCCGAAACAGCTTGCATAATTAAATATTAGATTATTAAAATGTAAGTTATTCTAGCACCAAAAGATACTCTTGATTTAAGTCGGTAGGATAAACCATTTTCTAGAAAAGTAAATTTGAAAAATTTTCGGTTTTTGAATTTGAAAACAATTTATAAGAAAAACGGTTTATTTTACTGACTTAGTGCAACAGTAACTTTTAGTACTCAATAGGGGAGAGTTGGACAAAACCGGGTAGGTATCAATTATCTCCGAAACAGCTTGCATAATTAAATATTAGATTATTAAAATGTAAGTTATTCTAGCACCAAAAGCTACTCTTGATTTAAGTCGGTAGGATAAACCATTTTCTAGAAAAGTCAATTTGAAAATTTTTCGGTTTTTGAATTTGAAAACAATTTATAAGAAAAATGGTTTATTTTACTGACTTAGTGCAACAGTAACTTTTAGTACTCAATAGGGGAGAGTTGGACAAAACCGGGTAGGTTGATAAAACCGGGTACCCCCTAATTCTTCTGTCTGCTCGCTATCTATTAGACAATGTTAAAATTACTGTCCCTTTACCACCAACAGTCGTGTGTATTCATTTCTACCTCATTTGAGTAATCTGTGCCGGAGCAGTAAGACCTCGCACCTGTTTTTTGATGCAGGAAACTCGATTTTTAAGGTACGTTTATAGCTGTTTTCTCCTCTAATGAATAACTAATGGCCATTTCAAAATTTAATACATGTAACCTAGTATATTACCCTTAATTTGGCCAAAAATTTTGAATATTATTTCATAACTTAAAAATTTAAATAACATTTAATGTCTTGTTTACGAGTTTGACAAAACCTGGTAGTCTGAAAATCGACAAAACCAGGTACCCGATTTTATCAGACCCGTTGTTACTTCCAGTTTCTGCCGTGGTTTTTTTGCTTTTAGTTAACTTCTGTTGAAGAAGCTAGTAGGAAAAATTGAAAAAATCTCCAGTCGAAAAAAAATTAAAATTAAATGAACTGGACAAAAAAAAAGAAAAAACGTGGTAAAAAGGGCTGCACCAAAAACAAAATTTTGGAGAGTTTGGAGGAAGAAAATAATAACACGATGCGTGTCTATATTACAATTAACTATTTTCAAATTATAATGCGAAGAAAGGCTGGATACAATGTGTGTCTTGCACCAAATGGGCTTATGACGCCTGTAGTGCCTATGATGATGTAGATGAAGTTTTTATTTGTGACTTCTTCATAGATTTTCGATTTTTGTTCACATACTTTTAATAAATATTTTATTTTCTGTCCATTAGTCTTTTTACATGGTAATTAAGTTACTATCCGGTTTTATCATACCGGTTGGACAAAACCGGGTATTTTGCAATATTTTCATAAAAATAAAAAAAATTAAAAATCTAAGAATATTTTTAAAATTGACATTGGCATATCAAACTTAAGTCATTTGAGAATATTTCAATCTGCAGCAAACGTTTGCTACTCTCACATAGCAAAAGATACAGACGGTTTTTGGAGTGGTACCCGGTTTTGTCCAACTCTCCCCTACCTCATAATTTAATAATCTAGTGTCAAAAATGCTCAAAAATTAAAGACAAAAAAGTTATGCGATAAAATAACTGTTGATCTACCCAAAACAAATGCATATGACCAATACTATACATTTGCAATTGATGCAATCGATTCATCTCTGGAAGATTACCAGTTTTCGTTTTTCTAAATAGTTTTTTTTTCAAATTCAAAAAACCAAAAATGTTCATCGATTTTTCTAGAAAACGGTGTATCCTCCGAATTAAAGCAAGAGTACCTACCTTTTATACTATAATACCTCATGATTTAATAATCCAGTGTAAAAAATCCTTAAAAATTAAAGACAAAGAAGGTATGTGATAAAATAACAGTTGCCCTACCCAAAACGGATGCCTATGACTGGTACTAGAAATTCGCAATTGATGGAATCAATTTATTTCTGGAAGATAAATAAGTGTACCAGTTATCGTTTTTCTAAATATAAGCGTTCTGGGGGTATTTAAAAAAACTAATTACAAGGCCCTAAGTAAAAGAGCTCTAGCTCCCTAGCATTTCCGGACTAGGTGAATTGGGTTAAATTGTCTTAAAATTATCTCAGGAATCTCCAGTCTTCGTTTGTCAGAAGAGTTTCTGGACACCCTGTATAATGGTGTAAACTATTCAATGGCTGCAGCTGTACTGTAAAGGGCTGCACCCTCTACTGTACAAATGCTAAAATAATTAGGTATAAAAAAACCAATTTTGTTTTTAGGTATAATTAACTTTGTATTGTTATACCACATGATACATAACTTTAATTATGAATTAATGAAAAATTTAACACCTTCCCTGCATTATGAGACAAATAGGCCTCGTATTACACCAACAGTTGACTGCATAGACAATATGTCATAATTTATCTCATTTTATTTTAAGAGATATTTTCAGTTGGCTGTATAATTCAAATATTTGTGCAGTTTTTAAATAGTAAATGTTGAAACGAAACATTTTATTTGTATTATAGCTTCAGCTTTCCGAAAGTTGTGTCACACTCCTGCTTTTGTATGGTAAGTATATCGATACCTCAGTTCAATAGTGTAACAAGTCAAAAAAATTCAAATTTTAGTTATTGCAATCATGGCATTCGCAATACATATATCTCTACCAATTTCAATACTGACATAAGTTGAAATTCGGCTTTTAGTTCATAGAGGACGTAATCAATTTATGTAACAACTCCAAATTTATAAATGTTTTAGTTCAATAGTGTAACAACTTGACTTGTTACAGTATCGAACAAGAAGGATTTTTCTTTCAATGTGACACACGGTTTCTTAGTTGTTACATCTTGATCTAAAAATGAGTGAATTTAACTTAACTAATATGAACAAAAAGCTTTTTAACTCCTGTGGTGCATTCATATTACATTTGGCAAGAAGCAGTATTCAAGAAATCAACGAAAATGCAGTGGTCATAAAGTTTCTCACATTCCCAAACAAGACCAATGCAACTTATGTACTAGTTACACAAATGGAAATGGAAATGATGAACAGAAAAATGACCTGAGAAGCAAATGAAGCGCATTTAAGGGAGAAAGATTTAAGCCTACAAGAAAAGATTCAAGATTTGCAATCAGGTGAAAACGTTCAAGTGTTGTCTTTCGATATTCAAGCCGTTCTCTCTACTCCTTGTGGTGAAATTAGTAGTGTCTATTATAAACGAACACTGTCTAGTTACAACTTTACCGTGTTTGACATAAAATCAAAAATTGGATAGTGCTTTTTCTGACATGAAGGAATTGCAAAGAGGGGGACCAATGAAATTGGTAATGGTATCTATAATTTTTTGAAAAGTGAAGCATGCAAAGGAGAACCTGTCATTGTCTACTGTCTACTCTGATAACTGCACAGGGCAAAATAAAATCAAGACAATTACACACAAATTTTTAGAGAAAGGTCACACACAAAATGAAGCATAGCATGCATGCCACCACAGAAAGAGAGAAAAAGCGTGTTATTAAAAGGCAAATCAGCAAAAAAAATGGGATTCTCTACAATGTGAATGAAATTTGCACTCTCAAGATATTTATGATTTATAGTCACTAAGTAGCGAAATGAGTAAAAATTTCAGTAAAAATACGGAAAAAGAAAAAGTTATTTGGAATGACTTAAAAATTATCAAAATAGTAAAAATGCACCCGATTATAATTTTTTATAAAACTTCTTATACACAAAATACTTTCAAGACTATTGACATCAAACAAAATAATAAAGAACTTAGGAATCAAGGACAAAATAAGAAAATCCAGTTAAAACCAGTCTTCAAAAAAAGCCCTTCAGTCGATAAAAATGAAAAGAAAGATCTAGTGGATCCTTGTGAGGAAAATGCCATTAGACAGGTTTATTGACCATTTTAGCCACATTTGCCAGAAAAAGATGGAGTAGAGGAGGGGCCTGAGTCCGACTCTGAATAATTTGTATTTATTTAATTTTGTTTCAAATTAAAAGTTTAATTTTCTAACAAATTAATTTTATCTCAAATCCATAGTCACTAGACAGACCTCTATTACAAAAAGTAGCTAATTTATGTCGTAATTCAAGAAAAAAGTTTAGTTCAATAGTGTAACAATGTCACTAAAGTTTAAATTTCAGTTAGTTTAAACAAATATATAAATATTTTCATGCACTAAAATGTTCTACAGTCCTATAACACTAAATTACTTATTTTCGTTCATAAAAAATGAAAATTGAAAAAAATATATAGAATATAACATACGAAATTTCTTTGTCTTCGTTTTCTCTCTCAAATATTCTAATTTTGGACTTGTTACGCTATTGAAGTGAGGTATCGATATGTCCAATATTATATTCAATAATAATTTGACCTCACATATATCTCTTATTTTCAACGGGCACTCGGGCACCCTTTAATCACTGGCACCCTTTAATCACCTTTTATATCACTGGCACCTTTTAAATGGCTTTACCTTTACGAGTCATATATGGGCTGTAACACACTGTGGCAAAGGTTTACTACAGGACATATGAGTCATAATGCAGTCAACTTATAAAATATCCTTAATGCAGTGAAAGTGTTAAATATCCGCCACCATCAAGTCAAACAGAAAAAGTGTAAAGTGAAATACATACTTTATATAAGGTGATATCTCTGGAACACTCCACTTTTCCTTGGCAGCAAATAAAATTTTGAATCTCTCATTTATATTTTCAGGCAAATTACTCTCTTCAAATGCCCAAATAAAATTAGGATTAGACTTTCTGTCTATGATGGCAATACCATAGAGCATTTCTTCATCGGGCACCATACCTTCTGGTACAGAGTCTCTCCAAGCTTGTAAAAATTCATTTAAATTGAACTTGCCAGTTTCATGTAGTAAAACTTTTGCAAAAAATTTGCAAACTTCATCTTCCTTATACTTATACAAAGCTATACCATCAATTTCCTTTGATTCCTCTGTATATTTATCAAATAAATGTGAAACAACTTCTTTGGGAGCTAATTCTTTTAAAGAATCAACTGTTTCTTTGAAGTCAACTTCGTCTAACTCCCATGAGTTTTCTTCTAGTAATTTTAACATATAGGACAATATTCGAAAATGATATTCAATATCCAAAGTTCTTATTTTACCACTAATTTCTACAACAGTCATCGTGCTTAATGCTTCCTTTAATTCACTTTTAGAGGCCTGAATTTTATCACACAAATCATCAAAACTGTAAAGATTTTCTTTGTTTACCTCAAACTCGTGTTCTGGACCTTTGTAAGGGAAGGATTTAAGTAAATCGTCTAACTTCTTTAAATGTGGTTTGCCTACTGATGCTTCTAGATACTCATAGAATATCCCTTTTACCTTTACTCCATGAACTGTTGAACTCAAACTATCATCAATATCTTTGGGAAATTTCATATCATTTACTAATAATAAACTGTTAGAAGTCTCTGCTTCAACTACTTGAAATGTCTGTGTTTCAGAACAGATTACAAGTTCTTCATCTTTTTCTCCTTTAAAACACAGTTCAGAGCCTTCTGTTATTTCTTGTAATAAACGTGGATCCAACTGTAATAAACGAAAGTTATGATTGTATAAATTTTGTTCAGTAAAATATATTGCTTGGGATAAAGGTTTAATATCATCTTTAGAGAGCTTTGCCAAAGACAAAATGTTTTCAACTTCTTTTAAACATCTTCTGCAAAAATATAAAATTTTACATATTTTATCTTACAAATCATTAAATCATAACAATAACTTACTCTTTTTTGGTATTAATCATATTCTTTTAGTTTGAATATTTTCTATATAAAATAATAACAAATAATAAACTTCAATAACATTTCATTCTAGAAATTTGGCGGGAAAATGTCAATGAACTGTCAATACGGAACTGGGAAATGTCTACAGTCGTAGCCACCTTTACTTTACAAGCCATGAAGTTGAAACTTGGCAACATCTAAGCGTAGACCGGTTAATTCTGACAGTTCTCATTTATTTTTAAATGTTTTTAAATAATATTCACAGTATTTACAGAAAAACTCAAACATTTTACAATATTTCGTGCTCCAAATTATAAAGAATATTAAAAGGTATGTATTAAGATGATTTTAGTTCAATATAATATATTTTTATATAATATATTTTATAGTATAATATATTTTTATATAAACTTACGTGCATATAGAAATGCGTCCACTTAAAATTTTTGTCATTTTTGATGTCTTATATTTACTGAACCTGTTGGCCGATTCAAGTGATTTTTTTAATATGTTATAGCCTGAAATTGGGACTATAAATAGTCCCAATCTTGAAAAATTATTTTTGCAGCACAATTGTCACCTGAAGCTGTTATCATGTTTGGTAATGAAAAGTATACAACATGAAGGCTTTCATTTAAATTTTGAATTTGAGTGTGAATGTGGGGAAAATGCCTTCAAAGTTTATTCTGCTATTATAAAAATTATGTGTAATATTGTTTTAAATAATTATACAAAAAACAAAAATAGCAGCCATCAAAGTGATGAATTTTCAAAAAGGTACCTATAAAAAGAAAAGTAATGCTAAGGGGAATAACAAAAAAAGAAAGTTATCGACTCTAAACCCCAACACTTCACATCAAACCATGTGAGAAATTGTTGTTATAGTTATTTCTAGCGATATATTTGTATATAATTTAAAATAAGATATTATTTATTTAAAATAAAGTATTTTACACATATTCTTGTTATTGGTTTTTTTTGTATAATAATAATAATATATTAAAACCCAACTATAGACTCTGGTTTTCTTAATAACATTCTGTTTTGTTTTGATTAATTCGCTTATGTTGGATAATAAAAAAAGTTAGCTACTTTAACAACTGGATTTTTGTTCTTTATCAATTCAGGGTGTTTCTAAATAAGTGCGAAAAACTTTAAAGGGAAAGGAACAAAATGCAAAAGTTTGACGTCTGTCAAAATTTTCAGTGTATTTTAAATGCAATCATTTTTTTCGAATCCTGAGAAAACTAATAAGTATTTTTGAAAAATTTAAACGCTGAATGAAAGATTACTTTATTACCGAGGGCGAAAGTCCCTTAGAATGAATGAAAAGTTGTTTTTGAATGACATATTTGAAACTAAAAATCACACTAAATTTTCTTAATTTTTCGCCCCTGTAACTTATTAAAATAAACATAGAAGTTTTCAGGGACTTTCGGCCCTCGGTCCTAACGTAATCTTTCACTCTGCGTTTAAATTTTTGAAAAATACTCATTAGTTTTCTTAGGATTCGACAAAAATTAATCCCATGTATATTCTTGTTATTGGTTTTTTTTTTGTATAATAAACGTTACTTACAAGGAAGTACTTTTAATTTTATTTTGTACAAACTTCTAATTAATAATATTTTCTTGTTCGACTCAAAAAATACTATAAATTTTACCAGAATTTCTACTTTAAAATTGTGTTTTCAAAAGCGGTAGTCCGAAAGTCGGACTACGCACGTCATCAATTGCGATGTTGCCTTTTTCTCTTCATGGCTTGTTAAGTAAAGGTGGCTATTGGCTGTGAGTTTCGACGGTAGCGCTATCTCGCGGTTTGAAACTTTAATTTTCTGATAAAATTTATGTATGTGAAATATACAAAACGAGAAAAATAGATACTTATCTAGAAAGACACAAATTATGATCTGAAATATTATTGTAACCTGATTACTAAACGAATACACGAATTTTTTTATTTTATTCATTATAATTTTAATATTTAATATATAAGTTCGTGAGACTGGATGACTGCTTACGCAAGAGACCATTGAGAAAAAGAATAAGTTTATATATGAATTATTTAACATTTTAAAGGTTACCTCTGTTTATTTTTGTGTGCTTACTGCTTTGCTTATTAAAATTTGTAATTTGTATCAATTGTAATTTGTTTGAATTCTATCAAAATAAATATTAAACATTATACTGGATTCAGTCTTATTTCCCATGATATCCAATTTCAATCAGCAACACCAAAAAAGGAAAGGATTTAGTTGATACAGGACATGTACGCAATGTTTCCGAATATAATAACTGCATCCAGTACTGTTATATTCAATATTTTTACATGAATCAATACAACAGCTGCAATATCTTGTTTTCTTTTTTGAAAAATCCATATTACCCGCCATTTCAGTTTGTGAAGTTTATCAAATGCACAAAACAAAACTGCCAACTGCCACTAACACAGCGTTGCCACATTTTATTTAGAAAATCTACTGTTAAGTTTAGCTTACTAAAATCTACTTATCAAAAACTAAAATATACTATAAAACTTTATTAATATATTTGTATATAATTTATGACTTTTTATAATAAAAATAACAGCTGACTAACTAGAAATTTTTTTTATTTAGCTAATGCCTCGACAACTAATGGGCATTGGCATGGTACCATGATGGTACAGTGGATTTTACCAATTAGGTAGCTAGTGTTAAGTCGACTTTACATTACATGATTTATCATGTGATTTGTCATATGATTTGGTCATGGAGTAAAATTTACATGTTTACACTGTGTGATTTGTCATATGATTTTGCCATAAGCATTGCATGTGTTTTATCATAAGCATTGTCATGCGGCTCGTCATGGGCAAAATCATATGATAAATCACGTGATAAATCATGTAGTGTAAAGTCGACTTTATGTGTAGTGTGTGTGTTGAGTAAGTGTCTTGTTACTTTGCAAAGTCGATGTCATTGTCTTTGCAGAGACGCTAATTGTATCCGAACGTCTGCGGTCCCTCCGGTGGGTACCGATCCCACAAGGATAGAAACTATTTTCATTTATTAATTTATAATAAACGAAAAATTCTCTACCCTGGTGAGATTCAAACTCACGACCATTCGGACCTTTCGATCCAAAGGTAGGCGCTCTTACCACTGAGCCACAGAGGGAGTTTAACTAGAAATTAATATGACTGTTTGTAAACAAAAACCAAACTTTTTTATATTTTAACTGGGGAACAAAATGACCAACTATAATTAATTTTTATCAGTTTCATATTTAATATTTGTATATAATATTTTGTCATCCACTGATTTTAACATCTGCATATCTGGATCACATTCTTCAAACAATTATTTCGCATTTTACATTAGAAACACGCAAACACAACATTTGTTGTTTTGCAAAGTTACATATATTATAATTAGGCCCGGTCTTTTCACCTCCGAATAAATATTTATTAGGAAGTTTATCCGGCAGATTACATGTAAATCTGTCAAATAAACCTCCGAATAACTTTTATTCGGAGGTGAAAAGCCCGGGCCTTAGATATTTTAGTTTTCCATCGTTAGCTTCTAACAGGCTCACCGACCACCGAATACCAGGGGTGGGATTCTGTGTACGTATCGCTAACGCCTATCGCTTTCTATCAATGTCAATATATTTGAATTTTTTAGTTTTAATTCAAATATTTTCTTGTTTTACTAAGTGGAACTTCAGCATCAATTAGAGTATAACCTAGCAACACTAGAAAATAATTCAATTAAAGCTAAAAATTCAAATATTTTGATGTTCAAATATCGATTGAAAGCGACATGTAGATATCTACAGTGCACAGAATCCAAGCCCAGAACTCTTCAATAATACCTGAAATAGGTACTGATTGCACTGCTACTTGAAATCTGCAAGTTTGTTACACCAGAATCCAGTTTCATTTCTGTTTAATATTCATCATCTACGTCCTGGGGCTAGATTCCGTGCACTGTAGATATCTACACTTCGCTTTCTATCGATGTCAATTGTCGTGAAAATATTTGAATTTTTAGCTTTTATTGAATTATTTTCTAGTTTTGCTAGTTGATGCTGAAGTGACACTTGTAAAACAAGAAAATATTTGAATTAAAACTAAAAATTCAAATATATTGACATTGATAGAAAGCGGTCGGTACACAGAATCCCACCCCTGAATCTTATTTTCGGTAATGACATTGGGAAATTGTAACAAAATGTCTAAAAATTAATTTAGAAATGGGGTAAATACTATTAAAAAGCAAATTTTATTTTAGTCATAAGAAAATGTTGAAATATAACAAAAATCTACTAAAAAATATTGCCTACTAGAATTTTTTAAAAAATATCAAAAATCTACCAAAAAAGTAGAAATCTACTAAATGTGGCAACGCTGCACTAACAGCTGTGGCGAAAACCGTCAAATCCCCTCTCCTCTACCCATGGCGCGCCATTTAAATTTATCAGATAAATGCACAAAACTGCCACTAACAGCGCTGGCGAAAGCTGTCAAATCCCCTCTACCCATCGGCTCATGGCCAATGCTACAGTCCTTAGACAAGGAAAGAGAGCTACAGTCCGTTTCGGGCCCTGATTCTAATTCATTTCGACAGTCGCAATTTCATTTCGACACCGCCATGACAGCCGGAGAGTATAGCGATTCTTGGGGATATTAACCTTATCATGTTGAGACTGCTCAGAATTTGGGTTGGCGCTTCGGTTTCTTGGATTTTGTTGATAGTCTGGGAAAATTATCGAAAAAATACCATTTTTGGGAAAAATTATTTACCAGCTATTTTATTGCTAAAATCGAATCTTAAGATTGCATATATTAGTAATATGGGGTATGACAAGTCCGCAGAAAGTGTGTTATTTTATTTATAAACAAATTAGCACTCCTAAATCTTCTTTTTTTTTCAATTAGTGGTCTGTAACTCCTATAATTTTTCCTTTGAGCCAAAAACACTCAAATAAAAATTCACCGTAATTTAGTTCTGCACAAAGTTATTTTTTTTCCGATTTCCTTCAACAAAAATTTTACTCAGAAAATCCGAGTTTTCCCAAAAAATCTGCCATTTTCAATTAAAATTTTAGGGAAGTACCTAATTATTTATCAATAATTAAATAATTGAAGACATGAAAAATTTATTATAGTAGATTATACAGAGGGGCTAAATTATGGAATAAATTCATTTCTTTAAAACGGACGATTTTGGAGCAAAATCCCGAAAGAGGTCGATTTTTATTTTTAAATTACAATTTTTTGGCATATATTTCATACTAGTGACGTCATCCATCTGAGCGTGATGACGTAATCGATAATTTTGTTAATGGGAATAGGGGTCGTGTGGTAGGTCATTTGAAAGGGCGTTTAATTCTCTATTCAGTAATATAAACATTAATATCATTAGGTATTTATACAGGGTTGCCAAAAAAAATTTTGAATTAAATTAATTGGCGCAAAAAGAAGAATGTATGTAATTTATTTAACTCAAAATACATTGTACTGCTGTCAGAAAATAGAAAAAAAGGTTTATTTCACAAATAAACATTTCTTTTCGCTTAAATTAAATCACAAACAGCCTCCCTCCTACCTATTGGCAGTTTGAACTTTTAATTTAAGCTAAAAGCAATGTTTATTTGCAAAATAAACATTTTTTTCTATTTTCTGACAGCAATAGAATGTATTTTGAGTTAAATAAATTACATGCATTCTTCTTCTTGCGTCAATTAATTTAATTCAAAATTTTTTGACCCATGACCCATTGTTTTCATTTGAATGAGCTACAACACGAACCCATATTCCTATTTAAAAAAATAATTACGTCATCACGCTCGGATGGATGACGTCACTAGTTTGAAATATATGCCAAGAAATTTAATTTAAAAATAAAAATCGACCTGTTTCGGGATTTTTCTCTAAAATCGTCCATTTTAGAGAAAATGAATTTATTCCATAATTTAGCCCCTCTCTGTATATCAGGAGACCGGCGACAATCTAACCAATAGTTTAGCAATAATTAAAATGTTAATTAAAAAATTTCGGTCGAAATAATATCCAGAAAGATTATGATGGTTATGATACACCAGAATAACTATGATTTTCATATAAAAAAGCACTATACAGTGGAACCCCGATAAGTCGGCCCCCGATAACCCGGAAGTCCGGCTAACCCGGACCGATTTTCATCAGATAAACATTTTGATTTTCAATATTTTGTATTTTTCAATTTAATTGTGGCTTATTTCCAATCAAAATAGTTAATTACCAGACAATCCTTTCAACAATAAAAATGTATGTAATATAATATTTGAGAGATAATGTGTCTAGACTCTCTGTGTCGTGTACTTATGTGTGTAATTTGAACACGAGATTAAAAATGACTCATAGTACACGCCGCAGAAACAACAGCCAGCTGTCTGAAGTATCTATTCCTTTTTATTTCAAACTGTCAGCATTGTTTAGGAAAGACTATTTAAAAAATTCTTTTATAAACAATGGTCTTTAGTATTGTGTGTCTGGTATTGTTCTGCTTACGTTTGGGTTTGGTGTTTTTTTTAGTAATTTTAATGAGTAGGTAATACTGTGCATATTTATAAATATATTTCATGTTATTTCAATTCTAACGGAGTTTATCTGTAAGTATACCGTATTTTATTAATTTTTACCATATTCTCCGGCTATCTCGGATTTTCGATAACCCGGATCGGTCGTGGTCCCGATTAATCCGAGTTATCGAGGTTCCACTGTACCTATTCAACGTACCTTACAGGATTGAAATTGGACCATTTGAGCGGTCTCAGGAATGTTATAAAGAAACAATTTTTTGGCTTATAAACAAATAGAACCCCTCAGAAAATATTAGATTAAATTAAATTAAGTTAACGCTGTTGAAAAGAGCACGGCTTCTGTGTCCTTTTCGAAGAAAAACAAATTGAATTGCGAGGAGTGATTCCAGGTATAACCGGTCAAATTTGACCGGCATTTGCGACAGAGTTATAAACAACAGGATTTTAATCTTTGAACCATTAGATACCTTTTAATTCCGGTCCTCTTTGTACATACAAATTTTCATATCTTCAAGACACTCATAACAAAAAAGATTTATGTCACTGTCACCAAATTATTTAATTATTGATAAATAATTACTTCCCTCAAATTTTAGTTGAAAATTAAAGATTTTGTTTGGAAAACCCGAATTTTCCGAAGAAAATTTCCGTCGAAGGAAATTGGAATAAATTATCAATGTGCAGAATTAAATTACTGTCAATTTTTATGTGAGTGTTTTGGTTTAAAGTTAAAATTTTCGGAGTTATAGAGCAATAATAAAAAAAAAAGATTTCGGAGTGCTAATTTGTTTATAAACAAAATAGCACACTTTCTGTGGACTTTGCACAGCTATATTACTAATATAGGAAATCTTAAGATTTGATTTCAGCATGTCCAGCAATAAAATAGCTGGTAATTAATTTTCCTTGTTTTTTACTAATTTTCCCAGATTATTACCTCACTTGTTTCATACAAGAATCTACAGGTCGAGCAAGTCTCGTAAATTTCACGATTGCGAGCCACGCTTCACGCAACCGTGTTTGCGTACTTGTGTTTCGAGTTGCGTGGTCGTGCGGAGTTATATTTACCAAATTTAAATGTAATCGTTTCTACTGATAATAATATACTATTCTCAATATGGCTACTGGGTGTAAAAGATAAATCTTATTCTATCTGTTCTTCATGAGTTTTAGATAATTTTAGTTGTATTTCTTTGTAATTTTGTGTTGTACAAAGATTAATTTAACATTTTCTCTGGAAGTATTAATTTAGAAAGATAATATGCTTCATTGGTGTTGTGTTTTGAAGTGTGAAATGCAAAGTAATTGTGATAAAGTTCACTTTTAAACTGAACTAAATAAGGTATCTGAGAGACAACAATGGTTAAATGCAATACAATGTACAGGTTTTACTAGCGAAATGAAAATTTTCCTGTCCTGTCTGCTGTAATCATTTTATATCTGGTAAGTTACAATTACAACAGTAACGATTTTTGAAGATGTTAACATTTTAATCTTATAGGAAAATAGGAAAACCAGCCGACTTAATCGATAATAACAATCTCCAGATTGGGTTCCTTCAATAAATATGGGCTATAAACACAATGAAATAAGTTCCCCAAAATCTAAAATGGAGTGCTATCAAAGGAGAATTAAAGGAAAAAATATTCATATTGAAATTATTTATAAGGCACTGGACTGTCTTAAATTCTACAATAATACTAGGTGGGTAAATGATTTTAGACATTTTTCATTAAGAGTAGATTAAGATTAAGTAGATTTTCATTCAGTAGATTTAAGACTTGTTTACACGGGTAGAGTAATGATGCAAGTACTTGATAGAGTAGAGTAACTCTACCTGTAAAAATGCTCAGCACAGTAGAATAGCTGGTAGAGTGTATAGTTGGAGTTAAAGTAGAGTGACTAGCAACCTATGGCAAAGTAACTACTCTATGACCACCACTACTGCCAAAATGTCTACTCGGCTGCACACTCTACCCATGGAACACGCTCAATTATGGCAGAATAGAGTAGGTAGGAGAGTACATGGGGGCGCTGTCATTCTGGCTGGAATTGTGTTTTGTGTAAATAGTGAAAATGAAGTTCACCGAAGATGAAACTTTAAAACTTGTAGAGCTATAATACGGCGAATACCAGTGTTTATGGAATTTGGGTAGTGTATACTACAGAAATAAAAGTTTGCAGCAAGCTGCGGAGGATGAAATCATCGAAAGAATGGCAAAGGAGGCTTTGGAGTAAACGAGCTTAAGCAAAAAATTAAGAATTTAAGGTGCACTTATAATCAAGAGTGTTTAAAAATACAAAAATCGGTTTCACTATACTAGCATCAGTACTATACTTGTACTCTCCTCATGTGAATGGTATCAAGCCATTTTTGGTAGAGTACTACCGCTACTCTACTCTCCTCAAAACTCTACCCATGTAAACAAGTCTTTACAAACAGTGGAAAATGAGGTAGCTAGTAGAGTTGTAGTAGAGTAAAATATACTGGTTTAGCAAATTACAATGTTTTAAGTTAATACAGTAGCGATCAACAGGTAGCCAAAACGTGTTCCAAGATTGCCACTGTAATTTTGAATATTTTTTCGAGGTATTTGGCACACGTATTCGTAAAATAATAAAGAATGGCGGTACAGAGCCCAATTTGAAAAATATATTAATATGTGGAAATTACTCTGTAATTATACAATATTTAAAAAAGAGCCTGTACCGCCATTAAGAAGAACAAAAAAATACACTTTCTTCAAATAAACTTTTTTATCTGATGCCTAGATTTTGTGTAATTTTGGAACTACTAATGAAATAAAAAATTTTAGTAGTTCCAAAATAACACAAAATCGGATAAAAAAGTTGTATTTGAAGAAAGTGTATTTTTTTGTTCTTCTTAATGGCGGTACAAGCTCGTTTTTTTATATTGTATTTAATTACAAAGTAATTTCCACATATTAATATATTTTTCAAATTGGGCTCTGTACCACCATTCTTTATTATATTAAGAATATGTGTGCCAAATATCTCGAAAAAATATTCAAAATTACAGCCGCAATCTTGGAACACCTTTACGCTACCTGTTGATCGATACTGTTACCTCTTAAGATAGTTTTAATAGTTATTTATGATATAAGTATTAAAAGTACAATTTTAAGACGCGCATGTGAAAGTTAACTTGAAAAAATAATTTTATTAATGTTTTGACTTCCACATCAGATGTCATTGTCAAAATACAAAATATTCATTATTATTAAGTTTATTCTAGCAAACAGTCAAACTAGTCAAAAACCGTCAGCAAACAGTTGGTCGGTAAAAGAACATAATACAGTCACCAGTGCGATCCCCTCTACTCGCGCTGGTCCACTATTCGCTGATGATTTCAAACTGTTTGAAACTGATGCTAAAACAAACCTATTATTATTATGCATATCATTATCTGTAAATAATATTTCTTCTGATTGTTAATTGTAAAGGATAGAAAAATTACCATTTATTTTATTTTTTTTTTAGAATCAGCTGAGAGAAG
Source organism: Diabrotica virgifera virgifera (assembly GCF_917563875.1). Classification (NCBI taxonomy): domain Eukaryota; kingdom Metazoa; phylum Arthropoda; class Insecta; order Coleoptera; family Chrysomelidae; genus Diabrotica; species Diabrotica virgifera. The sequence goes on along the minus strand of NC_065448.1, from coordinate 146,772,088 downwards.
TGGTCTACAAAAAACCAGGAAGGAAACGGAATATGTGGCTACGAAAGGCAAAAGAAAGGTTTACAAAGCAAATGTGACACATTTTTTTGAAATATTTAGGAATATCAGTAAATTGCATTAAAAAATGTATGAAAAGATTTTGTTCAATAAAAATGTTTATATTTATCAAGGATGTATTATTTGGTATGGCCACATATCGTCAGTGATGTAATAATACATCCTATCTGTTTTTTTCATGAGTTTTGTAAGAGAGACTAAAAACTTGTCTTAGGGTCACCTCCTGTTTTCATATGATATTTGTTTTGTAGTAAATTAAACTATCTATGAACTACAAAACAAGTCAAAACTTACATATGAACACAGGAGGTGACCTTAAAACATGTTTTTCCATCTCTCATACAAAACTCATGAAAAAACAGATAGGAGGTATTGTCACATCAGCAAGGATGTACAGTGATGAGTGCCCTAATAACCGGCAAAATATGGGCAACATATTTAGTTGTGAGATAAAAAGAAATGAAACTAGTCGAGCTGGGAAATTTAGCGAAATTAACCTTTAAATTTACGTTATATTGATCCCACCTTTACACATATCGGAGGAGTATGTCAACTAAAACTGTCACTGTGACAGTGGTAGTTTCCAAACTCGTCTGATATGTCTGAAGGTGGTACACAATCAATACAATCTAAATGTATAAGTTAATATCGCTAAATTTCCCAGCTCGACTAGTTTCATGTCTTTTTATCTCACTACTTAATACATCTTTTGTGCTATTTTGCCGGTTATTAGAGCGCTCATCACTGTATTTCTGGTATATCCAGGGAATGTCTACAAAATATATTTTGAATGTCCAGAGAACATTCGTGGACATTCATGGAATGTTCCAATAAGACATTCAGGTAATGTTTAAAATGCTGACACAGGATTTTCCTGGGATGTTCAGGGAACATGTTTTCGGGGATATTCCAGGAATTTTTCAATGTCTGTGTACCTTGTATGGACCTATATGGAATATTTTGGTGTTATTACCGCCGCACTCCACTTGCGATTTGTAATCAGGAAGATTGAACACATTGTTTCAAATACAAGTCAATCCATTTGTGACTAAATAATCATGGATTGACTTCTATTTGAAAGAATGTGTTCAATCTTCACAACTACAAATCGCAAGTGGAGTCCGGCGCTTAGGGCTACTTCCTCTTTGGTATTATGTATTATACTACAGAAATCAGGAACTTTCCTTCTAAATATATGTATGCATCTTGGCCATCAAACATATTCTTTGAAACATTTTTTTAAGGGGTTACATAGGTCTTGTGGGTAAAAAAAGTGACTTTTTAAAAAAAATATATCTCGAAAACTAAAATTTATTTTTATTTATAATTGGAACATGTAAAAGTATAGTACTTAAGGTAGTCTCAAAAAAAGTTTCAGCCAAAAATATTCATTTTTGTAGAGTTTAAGTTTTTTTTGCGTTGGCAGCATAACTAAGTCCAGTCTCATCTGAAATCAAAAAGTTTCTTGTAGTTTATACCTCTGGCTAGAATATGAACGAAGGAATTAAAAAAAATGAAATTTGAAGATTTTACATAAGTTTAAACACATTTTTGACCCCAATTTTTCTCATTTTTAAAGTAGTTTTTTTTTATAAAACAAAAATGACCTCATCTAATAAAAAATCATTTGTTCATTCACTAGCCAGAGGTATAAACTACAAGAAACTTTGATTTCAGATGAGACTGGACTTGTTATGCTGCTCACCACAAAAAAGGGCTGTTGTCGAAAAATTGCAGTCAACTCTACAAAAATGAATATTTTTGGCTGAAATTTTTTTGAGAGTACTATACTTTTACATGTTTCAATTATAAATAAAAATAATTTTTAGTTTCCAAGATATAATTTTTTTAAAAAGTCACTTTTTTTACCTGCAAGACAACAACTTGTTGATTTCAAATTGTAACAGTTGTTTTGCAAAGTATGCTGCCCTCTTGTATTTTCTGTGTTATCTTCATCATACGATTACTTCATCTAAAAATTTTCTGCGAAAAAAAAATAAAACAAAAGTTTAACCACAGAATCAAGTTACACAAATTTTCAAACACCTCACCTGACACGTGTCAGCGTCTCAAGTACGATTGCGCGAATTGGTAAATATAACTCCGCACGACCACGCAACTCGAAACACAAGTACGCAAACACGGTTGCGTGAAGCGTGGCTCGCAATCGTGAAATTTACGAGACTTGCTCGACCTGTAGATTCTTGTATCTTTCATTGAGTTGATGATTCATGTTGTGGACATTCTCAATTATTATATTTCTAATTTAATACTATTCTATCTAATTCCTCAAAACAAGCAAATTTCAATTAAACCCAGCTATATTATAATACCTTTTGATTTAGTTTTCCTTGCAAGAAATAAACAAAACACATCTAAACTAAACCTAACCTCGCTTTTGGCCATTCATTCATCTCCGTGTCAAATAATTTCGACAGTCGCCATATTGAAAGCGACTTGTTTTTGGTCGAAATTTGATTTAGAAGGGCCCTGGCCCCTGATTCTAAATCAAATTTCGACCAAAAACAAGTCGCTTTCAATATGGCGACTGTCGAAATTATTTGACACGGAGATGAATGAATGGCCAAAAGCGAGGTTAGGTTTAGTTTAGATGTGTTTTGTTTATTTCTTGCAAGGAAAACTAAATCAAAAGGTATTATAATATAGCTCATAGAGGTATATATTAACATAGAGGGAGCCTACCTTCCGCGCTTCCTGACGACAAGACCTCAGGGACTGGTTTGCTGCATCTCCTTCTAACACATTGTATCGAGAATCTATAATGACATTCAGTGTGAATATAGGCACGGAAGAGGAGGACAACTGTAGCAGCTTTACTATGCGTAAGAGTGAAACAGCACTAATCCAAATAAAAAAGATGGTGTCGTCACTTCGCTCTGAATGACACTCTCTCTATGCTAATATTTAACTCTATGATATAGCTGGGTTTAATTGAAATTTGCTTGTTTTGAGGAATTAGATAGAATAGTATTAAATTAGAAATATAATAATTGAGAATGTCCACAACATGAATCATCAACTCAATGAAAGATGTGAGGTAATAATCTGGGAAAATTAGTAAAAAACAAGGAAAATTAATTACCAGCTATTTTATTGCTGGACATGCTGAAATCAAATCTTAAGATTTCCTATATTAGTAATATAGCTGTGCAAAGTCCACAGAAAGTGTGCTATTTTGTTTATAAACAAATTAGCGCTCCGAAATCTTTTTTTTTATTATTGGTCTATAACTCCGAAAATTTTAACTTTAAACCAAAACACTCGCATAAAAATTGACAGTAATTTAATTCTGCACATTGATAATTTATTCCAATTTCCTTCGACGGAAATTTTCTTCGGAAAATTCGGGTTTTCCAAACAAAATCTTTAATTTTCAACTAAAATTTGAGGGAAGTAATTATTTATCAATAATTAAATAATTTGGTGACAGTGACATAAATATTTTTTGTTATGAGTGTCTTGAAGATATGAAAATTTGTATGTACAAAGAGGACCGGAATTAAAAGGTATCTAATGGTTCAAAGATTAAAATCCTGTTGTTTATAACTCTGTCGCAAATGCCGGTCAAATTTGACCGGTTATACCTGGAATCACTCCTCGCAATTCAATTTGTTTTTCTTCGAAAAGGACACAGAAGCCGTGCTCTTTTGAACAGCGTTAACTTAATTTAATTTAATCTAATATTTTCTGAGGGGTTCTATTTGTTTATAAGCCAAAAAATGGTTTCTTTATAACATTCCTGAGACCGCTCAAATGGTCCAATTTCAATCCTGTAAGGTACGTTGAATAGGTATAGTGCTTTTTTATATGAAAATCATAGTTATTCTGGTGTATCGTAATCTTTCTGGTTATTATTTCGACCGAAATTTTTTAATTAACATTTTAATTATTGCTAAACTATTGGTTAGATTGTCGCCGGTCTCCTGATATACAGAGAGGGGCTAAATTATGGAATAAATTCATTTTCTCTAAAATGGACGATTTTAGAGAAAAATCCCGAAACAGGTCGATTTTTATTTTTAAATTAAATTTCTTGGCATATATTTCAAACTAGTGACGTCATCCATCCGAGCGTGATGACGTAATTATTTTTTTAAATAGGAATATGGGTTCGTGTTGTAGCTCATTTACAAAGGCGTTCAATTCTCTATTCAGTATTATAAACATTAATATCAATATTTATACAGGGAGGCCAAAAAAAATTTTGAATTAAATTAATTGACGCAAGAAGAAGAATGCATGTAATTTATTTAACTCAAAATACATTCTATTGCTGTCAGAAAATAGAAAAAAATGTTTATTTTGCAAATAAACATTGCTTTTAGCTTAAATTAAAAGTTCAAACTGCCAATAGGTAGGAGGGAGGCTGTTTGTGATTTAATTTAAGCGAAAAGAAATGTTTATTTGTGAAATAAACCTTTTTTTCTATTTTCTGACAGCAGTACAATGTATTTTGAGTTAAATAAATTACATACATTCTTCTTTTTGTGCCAATTAATTTAATTCAAATTTTTTTTTTGGCAACCCTGTATAAATACCTAATGATATTAATGTTTATATTACTGAATAGAGAATTAAACGCCCTTTCAAATGACTTACCACACGACCCCTATTCCCATTAACAAAATTATCGATTACGTCATCACGCTCAGATGGATGACGTCACTAGTATGAAATATATGCCAAAAAATTGTAATTTAAAAATAAAAATCGACCTCTTTCGGGATTTTGCTCCAAAATCGTCCGTTTTAAAGAAATGAATTTATTCCATAATTTAGCCCCTCTGCGTATAATCTACTATAATAAATCTTTCATGTCTTCAATTATTTAATTATTGATAAATAATTAGGTACTTCCCTAAAATTTTAATTGAAAATGGCAGATTTTTTGGGAAAACTCGGATTTTCTGAGTAAAATTTTTGTTGAAGGAAATCGGAAAAAAAATTACTTTGTGCAGAACTAAATTACGGTGAATTTTTATTTGAGTGTTTTTGGCTCAAAGGAAAAATTATAGGAGTTACAGACCACTAATTGAAAAAAAAGAAGATTTAGGAGTGCTAATTTGTTTATAAATAAAATAACACACTTTCTGCGGACTTGTCATACCCCATATTACTAATATATGCAATCTTAAGATTCGATTTTAGCAATAAAATAGCTGGTAAATAATTTTTCCCAAAAATGGTACTATTATTTCGATAATTTTCCCAGACTATCAACAAAATCCAAGAAACCGAAGCGCCAACCCAAATTCTGAGCAGTCTCAACATGATAAGGTTAATATCCCCAGTTGCTGTCATGGCGGTGTCGAAATGAAATTGCGACTGTCGAAATGAATTAGAATCAGGCCCCTGATTCGGCCCTGGGCCCTGATTCTAAATCAAATTTCGACCAAAAACAAGTCGCTTTCAATATGGCGACTGTCGAAATTATTTGACACGGAGATGAATGAATGGCCAAAAGCGAGGTTAGGTTTAGTTTAGATGTGTTTTGTTTATTTCTTGCAAGGAAAACTAAATCAAAAGGTATTATAATATAGCTGGGTTTAATTGAAATTTGCTTGTTTTGAGGAATTAGATAGAATAGTATTAAATTAGAAATATAATAATTGAGAATGTCCACAACATGAATCATCAACTCAATGAAAGATGTGAGGTAATAATCTGGGAAAATTAGTAAAAAACAAGGAAAATTAATTACCAGCTATTTTATTGCTGGACATGCTGAAATCAAATCTTAAGATTTCCTATATTAGTAATATAGCTGTGCAAAGTCCACAGAAAGTGTGCTATTTTGTTTATAAACAAATTAGCACTCCGAAATCTTTTTTTTTTATTATTGCTCTATAACTCCGAAAATTTTAACTTTAAACCAAAACACTCACATAAAAATTGACAGTAATTTAATTCTGCACATTGATAATTTATTCCAATTTCCTTCGACGGAAATTTTCTTCGGAAAATTCGGGTTTTCCAAACAAAATCTTTAATTTTCAACTAAAATTTGAGGGAAGTAATTATTTATCAATAATTAAATAATTTGGTGACAGTGACATAAATCTTTTTTGTTATGAGTGTCTTGAAGATATGAAAATTTGTATGTACAAAGAGGACCGGAATTAAAAGGTATCTAATGGTTCAAAGATTAAAATCCTGTTGTTTATAACTCTGTCGCAAATGCCGGTCAAATTTGACCGCTTATACCTGGAATCACTCCTCGCAATTCAATTTGTTTTTCTTCGAAAAGGACACAGAAGCCGTGCTCTTTTCAACAGCGTTAACTTAATTTAATTTAATCTAATATTTTCTGAGGGGTTCTATTTGTTTATAAGCCAAAAAATTGTTTCTTTTTTAACATTCCTGAGACCGCTCAAATGGTCCAATTTCAATCCTGTAAGGTACGTTGAATAGGTATAGTGCTTTTTTATATGAAAATCTTAGTTATTCTGGTGTATCATAATCTTTCTGGTTATTATTTCGACCGAAATTTTTTAATTAACATTTTAATTATTGCTAAACTATTGGTTAGATTGTCGCCGGTCTCCTGATATACAGAGAGGGGCTAAATTATGGAATAAATTCATTTTTTCTAAAATGGACGATTTTAGAGAAAAATCCCGAAACAGGTCGATTTTTATTTTTAAATTAAATTTCTTGGCATATATTTCAAACTAGTGACGTCATCCATCCGAGCGTGATGACGTAAATATTTTTTTAAATAGGAATATGGGTTCGTGTTGTAGCTCATTTACAAAGGCGTTCAATGCTCTATTCAGTATTATAAACATTAATATCATTATTTATACAGGGAGGCCAAAAAAAATTTTGAATTAAATTAATTGACGCAAGAAGAAGAATGCATGTAATTTATTTAACTCAAAATACATTCCATTGCTGTCAGAAAATAGAAAAAAATGTTTATTTTGCAAATAAACATTGCTTTTAGCTTAAATTAAAAGTTCAAACTGCCAATAGGTAGGAGGGAGGCTGTTTGTGATTTAATTTAAGCGAAAAGAAATGTTTATTTGTGAAATAAACCTTTTTTTCTATTTTCTGACAGCAGTACAATGTATTTTGAGTTAAATAAATTACATACATTCTTCTTTTTGCGCCAATTAATTTAATTCAAAATTTTTTTTGGCAACCCTGTATAAATACCTAATGATATTAATGTTTATATTACTGAATAGAGAATTAAACGCCCTTTCAAATGACCTACCACACGACCCCTATTCCCATTAACAAAATTATCGATTACGTCATCACGCTCAGATGGATGACGTCACTAGTATGAAATATATGCCAAAAAATTGTAATTTAAAAATAAAAATCGACCTCTTTCGGGATTTTGTTCCAAAATCGTCCGTTTTAAAGAAATGAATTTATTCCATAATTTAGCCCCCCTGTATAATCTACTATAATAAATCTTTCATGTCTTCAATTATTTAATTATTGATAAATAATTAGGTACTTCCCTAAAATTTTAATTGAAAATGGCAGATTTTTTGGGAAAACTCGGATTTTCTGAGTAAAATTTTTGTTGAAGGAAATCGGAAAAAAAATAACTTTGTGCAGAACTAAATTACGGTGAATTTTTATTTGAGTGTTTTTGGCTCAAAGGAAAAATTATAGGAGTTACAGACCACTAATTGAAAAAAAAAAGAAGATTTAGGAGTGCTAATTTGTTTATAAATAAAATAACACACTTTCTGCGGACTTGTCATACCCCATATTACTAATATATGCAATCTTAAGATTCGATTTTAGCAATAAAATAGCTGGTAAATAATTTTTCCCAAAAATGGTATTTTTTCGATAATTTTCCCAGACTATCAACAAAATCCAAGAAACCGAAGCGCCAACCCAAATTCTGAGCAGTCTCAACATGATAAGGTTAATATCCCCAAGAATCGCTATACTCTCCGGCTGTCATGGCGGTGTCGAAATGAAATTGCGACTGTCGAAATGAATTAGAATCAGGCCCCTGATTCTAAATCAAATTTCGACCAAAAACAAGTCGCTTTCAATATGGCGACTGTCGAAATTATTTGACACGGAGATGAATGAATGGCCAAAAGCGAGGTTAGGTTTAGTTTAGATGTGTTTTGTTTATTTCTTGCAAGGAAAACTAAATCAAAAGGTATTATAATATAGCTGGGTTTAATTGAAATTTGCTTGTTTTGAGGAATTAGATAGAATAGTATTAAATTAGAAATATAATAATTGAGAATGTCCACAACATGAATCATCAACTCAATGAAAGATGTGAGGTAATAATCTGGGAAAATTAATTACCAGCTATTTTATTGCTGGACATGCTGAAATCAAATCTTAAGATTTCCTATATTAGTAATATAGCTGTGCAAAGTCCACAGAAAGTGTGCTATTTTGTTTATAAACAAATTAGCACTCCGAAATCTTTTTTTTTTATTATTGCTCTATAACTCCGAAAATTTTAACTTTAAACCAAAACACTCACATAAAAATTGACAGTAATTTAATTCTGCACATTGATAATTTATTCCAATTTCCTTCGACGGAAATTTTCTTCGGAAAATTCGGGTTTTCCAAACAAAATCTTTAATTTTCAACTAAAATTTGAGGGAAGTAATTATTTATCAATAATTAAATAATTTGGTGACAGTGACATAAATCTTTTTTGTTATGAGTGTCTTGAAGATATGAAAATTTGTATGTACAAAGAGGACCGGAATTAAAAGGTATCTAATGGTTCAAAGATTAAAATCCTGTTGTTTATAACTCTGTCGCAAATGCCGGTCAAATTTGACCGCTTATACCTGGAATCACTCCTCGCAATTCAATTTGTTTTTCTTCGAAAAGGACACAGAAGCCGTGCTCTTTTCAACAGCGTTAACTTAATTTAATTTAATCTAATATTTTCTGAGGGGTTCTATTTGTTTATAAGCCAAAAAATTGTTTCTTTATAACATTCCTGAGACCGCTCAAATGGTCCAATTTCAATCCTGTAAGGTACGTTGAATAGGTATAGTGCTTTTTTATATGAAAATCATAGTTATTCTGGTGTATCATAATCTTTCTGGTTATTATTTCGACCGAAATTTTTTAATTAACATTTTAATTATTGCTAAACTATTGGTTAGATTGTCGCCGGTCTCCTGATATACAGAGAGGGGCTAAATTATGGAATAAATTCATTTTCTCTAAAATGGACGATTTTAGAGAAAAATCCCGAAACAGGTCGATTTTTATTTTTAAATTAAATTTCTTGGCATATATTTCAAACTAGTGACGTCATCCATCCGAGCGTGATGACGTAATTATTTTTTTAAATAGGAATATGGGTTCGTGTTGTAGCTCATTTACAAAGGCGTTCAATGCTCTATTCAGTATTATAAACATTAATATCATTATTTATACAGGGAGGCCAAAAAAAATTTTGAATTAAATTAATTGACGCAAGAAGAAGAATGCATGTAATTTATTTAACTCAAAATACATTCTATTGCTGTCAGAAAATAGAAAAAAATGTTTATTTTGCAAATAAACATTGCTTTTAGCTTAAATTAAAAGTTCAAACTGCCAATAGGTAGGAGGGAGGCTGTTTGTGATTTAATTTAAGCGAAAAGAAATGTTTATTTGTGAAATAAACCTTTTTTTCTATTTTCTGACAGCAGTACAATGTATTTTGAGTTAAATAAATTACATACATTCTTCTTTTTGGGCCAATTAATTTAATTCAAAATTTTTTTTGGCAACCCTGTATAAATACCTAATGATATTAATATTTATATTACTGAATAGAGAATTAAACGCCCTTTCAAATGACCTACCACACGACCCCTATTCCCATTAACAAAATTATCGATTACGTCATCACGCTCAGATGGATGACGTCACTAGTATGAAATATATGCCAAAAAATTGTAATTTAAAAATAAAAATCGACCTCTTTCGGGATTTTGCTCCAAAATCGTCCTTTTTAAAGAAATGAATTTATTCCATAATTTAGCCCCTCTGTATAATCTACTATAATAAATCTTTCATGTCTTCAATTATTTAATTATTGATAAATAATTAGGTACTTCCCTAAAATTTTAATTGAAAATGGCAGATTTTTTGGGAAAACTCGGATTTTCTGAGTAAAATTTTTGTTGAAGGAAATCGGAAAAAAAATAACTTTGTGCAGAACTAAATTACGGTGAATTTTTATTTGAGTGTTTTTGGCTCAAAGGAAAAATTATAGGAGTTACAGACCACTAATTGAAAAAAAAAAAGAAGATTTAGGAGTGCTAATTTGTTTATAAATAAAATAACACACTTTCTGCGGACTTGTCATACCCCATATTACTAATATATGCAATCTTAAGATTCGATTTTAGCAATAAAATAGCTGGTAAATAATTTTTCCCAAAAATGGTATTTTTTCGATAATTTTCCCAGACTATCAACAAAATCCAAGAAACCGAAGCGCCAACCCAAATTCTGAGCAGTCTCAACATGATAAGGTTAATATCCCCAAGAATCGCTATACTCTCCGGCTGTCATGGCGGTGTCGAAATGAAATTGCGACTGTCGAAATGAATTAGAATCAGCAGGCGGATCACGAAACTCGACTCGACTAAATCGACTTAACTCGTTATCGAGTCTATTGAGTTGTTCACGAACCTCGAACGAGTAGAAAATCGAGTTTCTCGATTGTACCTAACTTCTGTTCAGTTTATGTAGGCAACCGAAGACTCGTTCAAAACGTTTATTTTCGTTGTTTAAGGTTAAAATAATTGTCGTTATTGTTGTTACGGTTGATTTAAATTGAAATAACAATGTCAACTAGACCAACCCCAAAACAGTGGGAAATTTTATTAGATTCATTTTTTCTGGGCTATACCAAAATTAAATTCCTCTCCCAAACACCTTTGATATGACCCTGTTGCGTAAAAACGTAAACTACATACACAGAACTATACTTTCTACAGTTATTCCTCTAGCTACTCTTCTCTCTGCTACATGATGGCTTACAAATTGGATGAGTATTGATGCTAAGTCCTTAGAGAGTCTGAATAACTCTATAAATCTATTTTCAGGCAGTTCAAATGCCTGAGTTCGAATGCAGTTTGTCTGAGTTATCCACGTTTACGAACCAATGCAAGATTTTCTTGCCTTCTTTGAATTTTCAGTAAATGTTCTCGAACAATTGGCAGCATACTTGTTATTTTAATTAAGAAATTAACAAATTTGGTCCACAAATATAGAGTTTTTATATAAAATAAAAATTTCATTTCCTATAAAACACACTAATAATTACTAGCATAACCTTCAAAACTGGTTAACTCGACACCTTTAGGGTTGTCGAGAGATTTTGGTCACAGAATAGAAAACAAGTTCTTGTTCAACAAAACTTGTTCTTTATTCTGTGTTTTGGTAGAGTCGAGTCGATTTATCGAGTGTCGTGAAACAAAGTTCCCGATTATCGAGTTAACTCGATCGACTAAAGTCGATAATCGAGTTTCGTGATCCGCCTGCAGGGCCTAGATTCCGTGCACTGTAGATATCTACAGTCGCTTTCTGTCGATGGCAATTGTCATGAAAATATTTGAATTTTTAGTTTTAATTCAAATATTTTCTTGTTTTACTAAGTGTCACTTCAGCATCAATTAGGGCCGGTACTTTATGTCCCGGTTAAACCTCGGTTAGCTAACCGGGGTTTAATCGGGACAGAAAAGTACCTCATAGAGCCTCTTGCGTTGTAATAAAAGCAATTATAATTATCATTATAATTATTTATGAATATAATAATAAGTATAATTGCGTTTATGTCTATGTTATGCATATATTTCTGTCCCGATTAAACCCCGGTTAACTAACCGGCTGTTAACGGAGACATAAAGTACCGGCCCTTAGAGTATAACCTAGCAAAACTAGAAAATAATTCAATTAAAGCTAAAAATTTAAATATTTTCATGACACGTGACATCGATAGAAGGCGACTGTAGATATCTACAGTGCACGGAATCCAGCCCCTGGCCCCTGATTCTAAATCAAATTTCGACACTAAACAAGTCGCTTTCAATATGGCGACGGTTGAAATGCGATTGTGCGAGCCTTGTGGATTTTAGTTGAACTAACGAAGTGACGTCATGAAATAGCGACTATCGAAATTAATAGCGACTTTAAAAAGGGGTGTTGATATTATAATTTCGACTGTCGAAATCATAGAAGAGTGGGTGGGGTAGAAAGGGAACTCTATAGGCAGAACTGGTCCCGTATTCCAACACCATCGATATTTTTGGAAGCCAACTAAGCGTTTTAAATTGGAAGATTTCTGTAACGATTTGGAAGATCTCTGTAACGTTTTGGAAGATATCTGTACCGTTTTGAAAGCTTCGCTAGGCATACCAAATTCTATAATGTGCACGTTATTAATTTTTAGTTTTTGCAATAAAATATTTTTATTACAGAAACCATAAAAATAAAAATAATTATTGCAAAAACAAAAAATTAATAACATGCACAAGCATAGAATTTAGCATGAGCAGCGATTATATTTAAAAAATGATAAGTATGTATGTAAGAACAATAATGAAACCAACAAATGACAGTAATAATTATTATTTATATAAATTTTGACATGAATTCATTGTTTTCATAACATATAATGTAAAATAATTGTCTTTCTACCTTAGGAATTATTAACATTACCTGAAAACAACTAGGTACAGTTGAGGGAAGAAAAATAATTTATACACTGAAAAAATGTCTATTAATAACTAAAATATGAAACATTCACTTCACTAATCACTTGGGTACGGGATAAAAACTTAATACACAAATATAAAATTGATATAAAACGCATACACAACACAACAATTACAAAATGACGCACTCAATTCAATACAAGACAACGTTGCCGTATTTTATTTAGGAAATATATTGCATGTTTGGCTAAAATCTACTAAATCAAGAATTGAAACTTTATTAACTTATTTGAATATAATTTAGGTTTTTTTATAATAAAAACAGCAGCTAACTTAACTGGAAATAAATAAGTATAACGTGAATGTAAAAAAAACAAACTTTTTTTACATTTTAACAGGGAAACAAAATGACCTAGCTTAATTAATTTTTATCAGTTTTATATTTAATATTTTTATATAATATTTTGTCATCCATTGATTTTAACATATGCATGTCTGGATCAAATTTGGTACAATTCCCAACCTCATTCTTTGACAAATAATCATGAAAATACATTTTTTTCTACAACCGTGTTAAAAATGCAATTTTTAGCACTCCATACGAGCGTTAAAAATGCTACTTCAAGGAACTAGTACTTTAAAAATTTTAAGGCACTGCAGTTCGTATTGACCGTATAGGCAATTTGATGTAATGTCAAAAAAATATAAAAATGGAATGTCCGTCAAGTTCAAGTAAAAGTTTTTGTAGATATTGTCCTGTAATTACGTTTGTAGAAAAAATTTTGTATGATATGCGTGTTAAAAAGTACATGTTTAAGGCACTCATGTGAATTTGCAGAACTCGCTTCGCTCATTCTGCAAACTTTCACATGCGTGCCTTAAACGTGTACTTTTAACACTTATATCATAAATAACTATTTATTCAAAAGTTTATTGCGATCATCAGTTGTAATACGATTAAAACCGGAAAAAAATCTTTCTCATTTTACGTTAATAGAAACGGGTAAACACATTATTTTTGCAAAGTTACATTTTACATACATATTTTATTTTCCGTCGTTAGCTTAATTTTAATAGCCTCACCGAATGTCAAAACTCTTCGTTATATAAATATTACCCGAAACACTACTGCACTGCTGCTTGAAACAAGAAAGTTTGGTATCAGACTCCAGTTTCATTTCTCTAATCTCTATGTATTCATACCTACGTCCTGAATCTTATTTTCGGTAATGACATTAGGAAATTGTAACAAAATGTCAAATGTAAATACTATTAAAGAGTTAATTTCATTTTAGTCATAATGCATAGCACAGAAAATGTTGATATACAGTTATGAGCGCGCTAATAACCGGCAAAATAGCTCAAAAGATGGAAAACATAATACATTGCGAAACAATAAGAGATGAAACTAGTGGAGGTGGAAATTATCGTTATAAACGTCTAAAATACCATTACATTACATAGTTTCCCACCTTTAGACGTATCAGAGGTATGACAACTGTCACTGTGAGAGTAGAATTTTATAAAATACTCCTGTCACAGACGTCTACAGGTGGAAAACTATGTAATGTAATGTTAATTAATACGTTTATAACGATAATTTCCACCTCCACTAGTTTCATCTCTTTTTGTTTCGCAATGTATTATGTTTTCCATCTTTTGAGCTTTTTTGCCGGTTATTAGCGTGCTCATCACTGTATACCAAAAACCTACTAAAAAATATTGCCTACTAGAATTAAAAAAAAATATATCAAAAATCTATCCAAAAAGTAGAAATCTGCTGAATGTGGCAACGCTGTTACAAAATAAACACAACTGTCCAACTCAAAATTCAATTGTCAAATATTCTTCTTCTTTTCAATTAGCCTTGTACCACATATATTAGCGATCCACATTATGTGTCGCCATCTCTAATTCCGGAAGCTCACTATATATATGGAACCAATTTTTTCCATTGAGTTCGCAGGGCATGGTCGAAATTATTTGACACGGAGATGAATGATTGGCCAAAAGCGAGGTTAGGTTTAGTTTAGATGTGTTTTGTTTATTTCTTGCAAGGAAAACTAAAGCAAAAGGTATTATAATATAGCTGGGTTTAATTGAAATTTGCTTGTTTTGAGGAATTAGATAGAATAGTATTAAATTAGAAATATAATAATTGAGAATGTCCACAACATGAATCATCAACTCAATGAAAGATGTAAGGTAATAATCTGGGAAAATTAGTAAAAAACAAGAAAAATTAATTACCAGCTATTTTATTGCTGGACATGCTGAAATCAAATCTTAAGACTTCCTATATTAGTAATATAGCTGTCTGTGCAAAGTCCACAGAAAGTGTGCTATTTTGTTTATAAACAAATTAGTGCTCCGAAATCTTTTTTTATTATTGCTCTATAACTCCGAAAATTTTAACTTTAAACCAAAACACTCACATAAAAATTGACAGTAATTCTGCACATTGATAATTTATTCCAATTTCCTTCGACGGAAATTTTCCTCGGAAAATTCGGGTTTTCCAAACAAAATCTTTAATTTTCAACTAAAATTTGAGGGAAGTAATTATTTATCAATAATTAAATAATTTGGTGACAGTGACATAAATCTTTTTTGTTATAAGTGTCTTGAAGATATGAAAATTTGTATGTACAAAGAGGACCGGAATTAAAAGGTATCTAATGCTTCAAAGATTAAAATCCTGTTGTTTATAACTCTGTCGCAAATGCCGGTCAAATTTGACCGGTTATACCTGGAATCACTCCTCGCAATTCAATTTGTTTTTCTTCGTAAAGGACACAGAAGCCGTGCCCTTTTCAACAGCGTTAACTTAATTTAATTAAATCTAATATTTTCTGAGGGGTTCTATTTGTTTATAAGCCAAAAAATTGTTTCTTTATAACATTCCTGAGACCGCTCAAATGGTCCAATTTCAATCCTGTAAGGAACGTTGAATAGGTATAGTGCTTTTTTATACGAAAATCATAGTTATTCTGGTGTATCATAATCTTTCTGGTTATTATTTCGACCGAAATTTTTTAATTAACATTTTAATTATTGCTAAACTATTGGTTAGATTGTCGCCGGTCTCCTGATATACAGAGAGGGGCTAAATTATGGAATAAATTCATTTGATTTTAGAGAAAAATCCCGAAACAGGTCGATTTTTATTTTTAAATTAAATTTCTTGGCATATATTTCAAACTAGTGACGTCATCCATCCGAGCGTGATGACGTAATCGATTATTTTTTTAAATAGGAATAGGGGTTCGTGTTGTAGCTCATTTACAAAGGCGTTCAATTATCTATTCAGTATTATAAACATTAATATCATTATTTATACAGGGAGGCCAAAAAAATTTTTGAATTAAATTAATTGACGCAAGAAGAAGAATGCATGTAATTTATTTAACTCAAAATACATTCTATTGCTGTCAGAAAATAGAAAAAAATGTTTATTTTGCAAATAAACATTGCTTTTAGCTTAAATTAAATGTTCAAACTGCCAATAGGTAGGAGGGAGGCTGTTTGTGATTTAATTTAAGCGAAAAGAAATGCTTATTTGTGAAATAAACCTTTTCTTCTATTTTCTGACAGCAGTACAATGTATTTTGAGTTAAATAAATTACATACATTCTTTTTGCGCCAATTAATTTAATTCAAAAATTTTTTTTGGCAACCCTGTATAAATACCTAATGATAATAATGTTTATATTACTGAATAGAGAATTGAACGCCCTTTCAAATGACCTACCACACGACCCCTATTCCCATTAACAAAATTATCGATTACGTCATCACGCTCAGATGGATGACGTCACTAGTAAGAAATATATGCCAAAAAATTGTAATTTATAAATAAAAATCGACCTCTTTCGGGATTTTGCTCCAAAATCGTCCGTTTTAAAGAAATGAATTTATTCCATAATTTAGCCCCTCTGTATAATCTACTATAATAAATCTTTCATGTCATCAATTATTTAATTATTGATAAATAATTAGGTAATTCCCTAAAATTTTAATTGAAAATTGCAGATTTTTTGGAAAAACTCGGATTTTCTGAGTAAAATTTTTGTTGAAGGAAATCGGAAAAAAAATAACTTTGTGCAGAACTAAATTACGGTGAATTTTTATTTGAGTGTTTTTGGCTCAAAGGAAAAATTTTAGGAGTTACAGACCACTAATTGAAAAATAAAGAAGATTTAGAAGTGCTAATTTGTTTATAAATAAAATAACACACTTTCTGCGGACTTGTCATACCCCATATTACTAATAAAGTAACGCATAAATTCGTTATTTCGTAAAGTGGTTACTTTAAGGAAAATTCCTGAAACACGTCGATTTTTATTTTTAAATTACGGTTTTTTGGCATATATATCATACTAGTGAAGTCATCCATCTGGGCGTGATGACTTAATCGATGATTTTTTTAAATGAGAATAGGGGTCATATGATAGCTCATTTAAAAGGGTATTCAATTCTCTATCCAAGAATATAAACATTAACATAATTATTTATACAGTGTGTTCAAAAAACATTTTTTAATTAAAATAAGTGAGACAAAAAGAAGAATATAATGTAATTATTTAATTCAAAATACATTTTACTACTGTCAGTAAACAGAAAAAAATTTTATTTGACAAATAAACATTGATTTTCGCTTAAACGAAATGTTCAAACTGCCAAGCGACAGGTGGGTGGCAGCTTTAACATTGAATTTAAGCAAAAAACAATATTTATTTCTCAAATAAACATTTTTTTCCTGTTTTCTGACAACAGTAAAACGTATTTTGAATTAAATAAATTACGTACATTCTTCTTTTTGTTTCAATTATTTTAATTAAAAAAATGTTTTTTGAACACCTTGTATAAATAATTAGGTAAATGTTTATATTAGTGAATAGAGAATTGAATACCCTTTCAAATGAGCTATCACATGACCATTCTCATTTAAAAAAATCATCGATTACGTCATCGCGCCCAGATGGATGACGTCACTAGTATGATATATATGCCAAAAAATCTGAATCTAAAAATAAAAATCGACCCGTTTCAGGATTTTTCATTAATGTCGCTGGTTTACGAAATAATGAATGTATGCGTTACTTTATGGACGCACTGTATATGCAATCTTAAGATTCGATTTTAGCAATAAAATAGCTGGTAAATAATTTTTCCCAAAAATGGCATTTTTTCGATAATTTTCCCAGACTATCAACAAGTTCCAATAAACGGGAGCGCCAACCCAAATTCTGAGCAGTCTCAACATGATAAGATTAATATCCCCAGTTGTAACTAATATCGAAATGAATAAGAATCGCTATATTCTGCGGCTGTCATGGCGGTGTCGAAATGAAATTGCGACTGTCGAAATGAATTAGAATCAGGGCCCGCCCATGTTTCGATAAAAATTAAGAAACGATGTTTGGCAGTGTTGCCATGTCCTTAGAATAAAGCTTGTCACACACGGTGAGCTATACTGAAAACAAAGTATGTAAATATTACATAGCATTTTCTACAATGCTTTTCAAATCAGACCATTCTTCAGCGTGCGCTGTTGAGACAGGCGTGCCGTCCACGTCGTAATATAAATCCAGCCTTAACCGCAACCGTTTATCATCATAGGACACAAATAAATATCTACGAAGAAAATAAAAAAAAGAGGCCAGTTAATCCGGAAAGAAGAAATTCTGACATATCCATTTAAGGGGTTAGAAAAGGAAGAGTAGGGAGTAGAGTTGTCAAGTTTGAAGTTTGTTAAATTGTTGTCCACTATTTAGTTTAACCTGCATACGTGTCTCACTATTTCAAACATATTCTTCAAAAAGTTCTGTGAAAATGGCACCAAAAGTAAACGTAAAAGAAAGATATAATGATGGTGAAGTGGATCTTAGCATGTCCGATTTAAGTGAAGTTCCGGTAAAAGAAATTTTGAGCTTAAAACCAGTTCACAGTTTAGACTTATCTAACAATACTTTAACTGTGTTACCTAAAAATTTTACTTCATTAACACATTTAACAACATTGGATTTGAGTAAAAACGATCTTAAAGAGTTACCAGAAGATTTTGGTAATTTAACAAAATTGAGACATTTAGATTTATACAGAAATCAATTGCAGCATCTGCCATTAAGTTTTAGCAAGCTTAAAAATCTTAAATGGCTTGATTTAAAAGATAATCCTTTAGTTCCTGCTGTTGCTAAGGTGGCAGGTTTGTGTATTAATACAAAAGAATGCCAGAACTGTGCAAAGAATATTGTAGCCTTTTTCAACAAATTAGAGAACCAAGTATCAGCTGATCTGGAAATGAGAAACAAAGATCGGCAGAAACAACTAGAGTTCAATCAAAAAAAGAAACAGGAAGAGAAGAATAGTAAGAAGAAAGAGAAACAAAAAGAAAAGAAATCCAATGTGAAAGTTGTTGAACCTACTAAGCAGAATCAAAAAGTAAGCAGCAAGGGGAAAAGCAAGAAAGTCAAAGAGGAAGATTCTATTTTTGGCTCAATTTTATCTAGCATATTGGGCTGGGCACTTCTCATGTTGGTACTTTATGTAGGTTTTATATTCTATAAAGTATATGGTTCTAAAAATGTTTTAGATTCAGCTAGGGATGTTTTTATTAAAGATTTACATAAACTTTATGATGATGCTCCTATTTGGTGGTTATCATCAAAGGAATATTTGCAAAATTTGTACAAAAATATTACAACTAGATAATATTTTTAATCTGTTAAATTAGGCATATTATTATCATTAATACATATTTCATTTAAAGTTCACTGTACAATACAGATATTTAAATTTAAGTGTATAGATCTAAAATGTGTTTGTAATAAAACCCCAAAAATAGACATTGTCATTCCTTTTGTGGGGTCTAAAATAATATGCAATGTATTAAATTTTGTATACATGTACTTTATATTTGTTTATGTAAATAAATATATTTTGAATTAGTTCTCTATAGTATTCAGAAATAATGACATCCTATTGCTTCTACCTATCTGTTGCAATTACTTTATTTTTATTTGTTTTCATTGCATGTTGTTTTAAATCAGTGCTTCCGAAAGTGGTCAATATCGACCCCATATGGGAACTTACAAGGGGTCTACGTGGTGAAAATATAAATTGGGGGCCAATGAAATGAAATTAAGGGTCAATGGCAAAAATTGATAAATAATTGATATAATTTTGACATTCAAAAAATTACAAAAATATAATATTAATATAAGGTCCATCTAAAACTGATTTCACTTGATTTTAGAGCATTTTAAATGCTTCTCACTCACACTGTACAGATGTAGCAGTTCTCTCACTCGCTTTCCACCATTTCAGAGGATCTTCTTTTCTTTTAATGTTTTGCTCCTCTGCATATTGTTTTGCTCCACTGATGGAAGTCACTAAAGCTGACTGGCTCTTTGAGATTTTTGCAACAAAACTTTTCCATATGGAATCTTCTTCACTATCTGAATCATTAGTAGTGACAACTGTAGGCAGTAGCTGTAGGATCAAGAGCCACTACGAACATTATGAATCCTTCACTTTCTACAATATTGAAATGGGTTGTGAATCTTTTTTCATCATATTCAACACTTTTCCATTTAGCATTTTTATCTGTGAATTTTGCGGTCATACAGACAAACTTAATAATATAAACTTGCATAGAAATCGGCCCACTTAAAAATTAGGTCATTTTTGATGTCTCATATTTCCTAAACCAGTTGGCTGATTTAAGTGATTGTTTGAGCATGTTATAGCCTGATTCTTTAATAATACCACTGTAATAATATTGTTGCTAAACAGGTAAATTTTCATTATATACCGGGTGTGCCAGTCAAACTGTGTTTTTTTCTCAAAGTTTCTAGCATTTATAAAATACTAAAATTAAAACTTAACTATAGCCTTAGGTTTTCTTAACATTCTGTTTTTTGATTCATTCGTTTATGTTGGATAATAAAAAAGTTAGGAACTTTAACAACTAGACATGTTCTTCATCAATACACGGTGTTTCTAAATAAGTATGACAAACTTTAAGAGGAAACAGTAGCGATCAACAGGTAGCAAAAACGCGTACCAAGATTGCGGCTGTAATTTTGAATATTTTTTCGAGATATTTGGCACACGTATTTGTAATATAATAAAGAATGGCGGTAAAGAGCCCAATTTGAAAAATATATTAATATGTATAAATTACTCTGTAATTAAATACAATATTAAAAAAACGAGCCTGTAGCGCCATTAACACATTCGCGGTCATGACTGCATATGAAGTCCTTTACTCCATAAGAATACATGTATAAAATGACAGCGTGTCCGCGAATGTGTTAAGAAGAACAAAAAAAGACACTTTCTTCAAATAAACTTTTTTATCCGATGCCTAGATTTTGTGTCATTTTGGAACTACTAAAATTTTTTATTTTATTACTAGTTCCAAAATGACACAAAATCTAGGCATCGGATAAAAAAGTTGATTTGAGGAAAGTGTATTTTTTTGTTCTTCTTAATGGCGGTACAGGCTCGTTTTTTTAATATTGTATTTAATTACAGAGTAATTTTCACATATTAATATATTTTTCAAATTGGGCTCTGTACCGCCATTCTTTATTCTATTCAAAATTACAGCCGCAATCTTGGAACGCGTTTTCGCTACCTGTTGATCGCTACTGTTTCTTCTTAAGGGGTAATTCTGCATGAAAAAATAATGACAGCTGGCTTGATAAACATATGTCAGCAAATGTTTCGTATCCGAGATACTGGATGTTGACTTTTTTCTTACAAACTGACGATTTATTTATTGCTTTAAAACCAGTTGAGATATGCAAATGAAGTTTGGTAGGTTTTAAGAGATAGTTATTGCAGATTTTTGGAGATAAAATTAGGAATTTTATATTCACCATTAGCGTGCATATTACACGTATGCGCGCTAATAGTGAATATTAAATTCTTATTATCTCAACCGTTTTTAAAGCAATCAAATAAATCGTCAGTTTGTAAGAAAATACGTTTATAAAGCTGTCATTATTTTTTCATGCAGAATTACCCCTTAAAGTTTGTCGCACTTATTTAGAATCACCGTGTATTGATGAAGAACATGTCTAGTTGTTAAAGTACCTAACTTTTTTATTATCCAACATAAACGAATAAATCAAGAAACAAAATATTAAGAAAACCTAAGGCTACAGTTGGGTTTTAATTTCAGTATTTTATAAATGCTAGAATATTCCACAGGGTGATGCGAACTTTGAGAAAAAACACAATTTGATTGGTACACCCGCTATACAATAAAAATTTACCTTTTTAGCAACAATATTATTACAGTCGTATTGATAAAGAATTGTTCAAAAAATCACTTAAATCGGCCAACAGGTTTAGGAAATATGAGACATCAGAAATGACCAAATTTTTAAGTGGGCCAATTTCTATGCACGTAAGTTTAGTTTGCATCAGACCTTTTCGAACAGTTGATTCGTCCAGCAGTTTCGGCTGGCTGAAACATTGACTTTTGCTTTTCCATCTTCATACCTATTATTAAGGGGTTTCAGCGCAGTCATAAATCTCATAACAAAAAAAGAAACAAACTGGATATCATTAACCGAGGATATTTGAGATTATATCCCTCCCATTAAATGTTTACCTATATGTAAATAAAAATTTATTTTTTGCTTGGTTTTTTTCATGTAACAGCAAATATATTTTGATCTGTTGATTTTTTTAGTTTTTCACACAAGTACATCACTGCTGTTACAAATTTAAATCTTTCAAAGTGAATAGCAGGGGGTCGACTTAAAATTAAAAAACATGATAAGGCATTCTGCACACGAAGCGTATCGTCATAGACGCGTATAAGTTTCGTCATGCAGCGACGATTCCTTTAGGCCTTAAAATCTGCGAACTATTCGATTTGCAAGCGGCATGTGATCGTCTTGTTTTAAGGTTTTCCATGCTTTTACGGTAGTTGCAAAGATGTTAAGTGATGAAGAGGACTTAGTTTTGTTAAATTATCTTCGCCACCGCAAAAGAAGAAAAAGAGGAAATTTTGGGTGCATCCTTATATCTACAAAAACTACAACAGAAGTTTATTTATTGCTGCCAAAGGGGTGTCGGAAGATGACTAAATTCCACACATTTTTCTGGAGTACTCTTGTTTGGTTGTTATTATATAAACACTGATAATTTTCAATCAGTTGGACAAATTTTAATATTTGATCCGCCATTCTCATAAAATTCCGTCAAAAAAGGTGTTTTAACACTCAAGCGTACTACAAGCGACTGCATCGTTGTACGCCTGGCGGTTTGAAGCTTGTCTGCGTTAACGATTCCGCGCCGCTTACGCTTCGTGTACAGTATTCCATAAAGACACAAGTGAGCAGCACGAGAGCGTATGCTTTTCGTACGTCGCATCTAATACGCGTCTATGACGATACGCTTCGTATGCAGAATGCCTAAGGGGTCTATGAGAGGAAAAAGTTTGGGAATCTCCGTTTTAAATCGTCTTGACTTTTTCGGTAAGATATATCCCAGAGAACAGCAGTTCTCCCTAGTGCAAGTTTTTGATCCAGTATATGTGACTGAATTGAAAAATGAGCCAAATCCCATCTTAAAGTTTAGGAAAAGACCTGCCAATTCCATATGTCAAACATCCATTTTGGTCCAAGGGTGTGGGTTTTACTGTCCTCCCAATTTGTGGTCTGTTTTTTGGTATCATCCCTAAAACTTCTCAAAATTTCGAAAATTCAAGTCTGGCCCCTGCAGCTTCTGATGGTATTAGTTAATACCTTTCCAAAGTTGCATATCTAATAATTATGAAAATTGGTTATACCATTCAAAAGTTACCGAGCCCAGAAATTTCACTCAATTTCTATTTAAAAAGGGGGAAATGTTCGTGGTTGGTGTGGAACAGTTACACTGATCTGAATTTTTTTTCTATATTTCAAGAGGGGGTCGGGGCCGATTTAGAACCGATGTAGTTTGTGACCTGTAGTCTATTCACTCATGGTAAAACATTGCAAAATCTCCAAATTTTAAAGAACCGCTTAGATTGACATGAAATTTGGCATACTCATAGCTAAAATGCCAAAGAAAAAAAGTGACATTGTGTTGATGTGCGGTTTTGCCCCGGGGGTGAGTTTCACTCCTTCTCGGGGGGTAAAAAAACATATATAAAAATTTTGTTCTATAGAGTTTTTTTCGCCAAGTCAATACTTTTTGAGTTAATTGCGAGTGAATATCTTCATTTTTCTACGGCGGAGCTAAAAAAGTCACTTTCACGCACGCATTTCGTTTCAGAAAGTTGCACTTTCCCGCACGGCGTGCGTGAAAGTAAATTTTCCCGCACGGCGTGCGGGAATGTAAAATACCTTGTAATATGGCCTTATAATATATTATAATACATGCAATAAACTAATATTTAGATATTATTTACTAATTTATTTCAAATTTATCTTATTGTGTTCATGTTTGAATGAAATTAGCGCAATAATTCGATGAAATAAAATTATTTTGACATAATATTTAAAAGTCAGATCAGTAGACAATTACAATGGTTTTGAATCGTCGTCATGGAAACCAATATCGTCGTCGTGGTAACCCATTATATTGAAAGTTTGGTTTTGACAACCTTGTCAAATAATTTATTTGTGTATTTTCACTTCTAAATAAAAATTGATATAACTCTATTTTTTGATCCCAAAGTTGCAAAAAAATATTTCTTTTTTTCTACCTAAAAAAATTCTCAAAAAAACATGAAAATCAGGCTCCTAAACCTATTTCCCCCCTTCAGGGGTAATTCTGCATGAAAAAATAATGACCGTTTGTTTTATAAACATACGTCCGCAAATGCTTCGTTTCCGAGATACGGGATGCTGAATTTTTTCTTACAAACTGACGATTTATTTGGTATTTTCTCCCCAAGCTAACATTTTAAGGTCCCTCTTGTTTTTTTTTTAAATAACTAATAGAAACCAATTTTTTTGCTTTGTTAGAACATTTGGCCTTAGAATAATTTAAACAATTTATAAAAACTTATATATTTTGCTCTTTTTCTTATTTAAAAAAAATAAATAAATTTTAAAAATCATTAGCGTGGATGTCCCCGACCTGATTTTTCAATGAATCCATAGCAATATTTTCATCATGGAGGTTTAATAACTTATTTTGTAATAGTTTACATGTACCCTAATAACCACTTATTCCAACCATACAACAACAGTTTTAAAATGTAATATAAATAACTTAATATGACAGCTTAAAGTTTGTCCCCAACTGTCCGCGTCATTAGCGTGGACCAACAGTTAACAGTTTAAAATTCCCGCGTGATATACCCAACCGGAAATTACCGTTTATATTTAAATTTCTATCCCCTCCAACAATACAGTTAAGGTATTTTTCCTGCGCAATATTTATTTAGTCTTCAGAGATACGCGTTAAAAAGTACGTGCACGTGGTCGTGTATTAAGCTTCGTCATTAGAGTGGAGGTAAGTTTTTCAGAAAAAATCAAAATTAAAAAAGTTAACTTATGATCATATTTGGCACTAATAAATAAGCTTTTAATTAGAATATCTTTCTTTATTCAAAAAATACTGAGGGAATTTTTATAAGAAAATATACACATTTTGTCATTAGAGTGGCTATTTATTTTCGTCATTAGCGTGCACAAATTAAACCACGCTAATGATGTTATGCCATGCTAATGATTTATTTTTTATCTTTGTAGATTACTTTGAAAAACTAACTTTGACTAGTAAATAATGGCACGCAAAAAGCAAAGTGAAGAAGAAAGAAAACGTAAAAAAGGGAATGCGAAAAAAAAAGCGAGACAAAAAATTAAAAATAACGCAGAAAGATATAAAATAGAGCAGGAAAAAAAACATCAAGTATATGAAAAAGCTAAGGAAAAGGGCATTGTTAAATTAAAAGAGGATTTAAGTCGCAGGGAACTAAAAGCAAAAAGGAAATCTTGGAAGGAGAATTCAAAAAAATATAGAAACCGGCAGAATATTTTCAAAAATTTAAATGACAATACACCTCCAGTCAGTGAGAATGGTGAGCCTGAAGAACAAAACCCAGAAGTAAATTTTGAGGAAAATGAACCGTCCACTAGTTTTGCTTCGTCATTTAGTAGTACACCTATTAGCAGTGTAAGCAGACAAAAAAGGGAAGGAAAAAGGGTTAAAAGACGAAACCAAACGAAATTATTTAGGGAACTAAAAAAAACTCAACAGGAAAATAAAAAATTAAAATGTAAATTTGAAATGTATAAAAAAAGATTTTACAGAGCCATTAAGAAAAAAAAGTCGGTTTTATCTCCTCAGTCAAAGGTTACAGAACTACTTAAAAATTCACCAACAGTCCCTAAGGAAGTAAAAAGACAATTACTTTTTGGAGAAGCTCTAAAAGAAGATCTTTCTTCTAAATTTTTATCCCTAAAAGATGACAAGTCCAAACAAATATTTACAAAGGCAATAGAGGGTCCCAACTTGAGAAAATATAAACTACTGAAAGATGCCAAACAATTCCTTCCTCCAGGTTTAAGGAGGGCCAATAGGAATAGAACAGAAGTTTTTAAATACGAAAGAAAATCATTTACTGGTTTTAGCTTTTTAAAAAAGACCATACATGACTTATACTTACAAGAAGAAAACTCTCGTATATGCCCTGGTAAAAAAGATACAGTTACAAGAAAATGCCAAAAAATGCAAAAAAGATACCTAAACAATACCTTAAAGAATTTATTTCACAAGTTTCAGTCAGAGTATCCATCATTAAAAGTGTCATATGCCTTATTTTGTAAAGTTCGCCCATTTTGGGTCATCTCTCAAAAATTAACGGGAAGGGATACATGCCTTTGTATACTGCATGAAAATGTAAAATTGCTTATAACAAGTTTATATACAAATAAAATAATATTGGAAAAGGACATAGATACACTTCTTGAAACTTTGTGCTGTTCAAAATACAATGAAGCATGTTTGGAACGAAAATGTGAAAATTGCAAATTTAAGAAGATATTCTACCATGTGGAAGATGAAATGTGGATAAGAAAATTTGAATATGAGAGGTGGATTACGCTAAAAGAAAAACGAATTAGTGTCAAAACTAAAAAGGACATTCTTGTTCAGATTACCAAAAAGGAGAAAGTGAGGTCTAATCCAGCAACACTAATTCAGAAATTAGAACTATATCAAAATAAAATTTTACGACATATTTTGACAATTAACCATCAATATTCAGTAATGAAGACATTAAAAGAAAGCCTAACTGAAAATGAAATTCTATTTCATATAGATTTTTCCGAAAATTTTCTCTGCAAGTATGCAAATGAAGCACAGTCTGTGCATTTTGGAGCATCCCGAGACCAAATAACACTTCATACTGGTATGATGTACCATAAATCAAAAAAAGAGGGTTTTTGTACCGTCTCCAAGTCCTTAAGACATGATCCTGCCTCCATAATGGCACATATGGAAATAATTATAAACCATTACCAGCATGAGTTAGAAACTGAATTTAAAACAATTCATTTTCTCTCAGACAGTCCAAGCAGCCAGTATCGAAATAAAAAAATGTTCTTTTACCTACAGCAAGTCTTACCAAAATTATTTCCACAAATCCAACATATTTCTTGGAACTATTCAGAGGCAGTACATGGAAAGGGAGCTCCAGATGGTATTGGTGCAACCATTAAAAGAACTGCAGATCAACTCATAACATTTAACCATGACATAAATAACTTTGATGTCTTTGTGGAATGTATTCAAGAAAACATCAGCAATATACATATCAAATGTCTTAATGAAAATAATATTGAAAAATTTGATGCTTTTCTGCCTCCACTACTAAAACCATATAAATGGACAATGCAAACACATCAAGTAACTTGGAATCACATTACTCGAGAGCTGAGTTTTAGAACTTTAAGCTGCTTAAATGCAGCTTTGAGAATTGTATTCATTATGCGATTGAAAATAAAGTAGCGCCGCTACAGTCTTCATATTTAAGTGAGGAAAATGACAATGGAAGAGCCACTGCTCGGCCTACAGGAATAGAAGAATTTAGTGAAGATACCTGGGTTACAGCTATTTTTGATAATGATTGGTATCCAGGTAAGAGACTACAGTTTTTTACTATACTGCTTTTCTTTACTTTAAAATTTAATTGTTAAATTTTATTAAGCTATACACTTTTTTCAGGAATCATTGAAAAAATTGATCGAAACATTATGACTGTTAACTTTATGATGAAAAATGGTAAAAGTTTTTTCTGGCCAGATATCGCTGATCGTCAAACTGTGACTACTAGAAATGGAATCTTATGTCAGCTAGTGCATCCACCTGAACCAGTTTCCAATAGATTCTACAAAATACAAGAATATGACTATATTGATAATTTATTTAAATCTTCAGTTTAGATGTTGTATGGTAAAGGAATGAAATCAAGTGAATGGTTTCACATAGCTGATGTTTCTTTTTTTATTATTTCTACATTTTTTTGGGGCAAAATGTTAAAATTAAATGTTCTTTTTTTCTTTTAATATAAGTTGATTTTTGATGTAAACTTAGGGGTTGTTTTATTTTTTATCATTAGAGTGGCAGGTAAATCATTAGAATGGACATTTTTTTTCAAAAAACCTATATATAAAAAGAATTAAGCTCAACTTTCTATCACATTTAATTAAGAACCTCTCAAAGTGCTTTATACATTATTTTCAAAAATTTAACAATATTTTTTTTTAAATCTAGTCAAGCCCAAAAAATTTATTTTGGAAGAAACACCCATTTATTGCTCTAAAACCGGTTAAGAATATGCAAATGAAATTTGCTAGGTTTTAAGAGGTAGTTATTGCGCATTTTTTGGCATACAAGTAAGAATTTTATATTCACCATTGGCGTGCATACGGGTAATATGACCCGTATGCACGCCAATGGTGACTATAAAATTCTTAGTTGTATGCCAAAAAAATGCGCAATAACTAACCCTTAAAACCTACTAAATTTCATTTGCATATCTCAACCGGTTTTAGAGCAATAAATAAATCGTCAGTTTATAATAAAAAATTCAACATCCCATATCTCGGAAACGAAGCATTTGCGGACATATGTTTATAAAGCAAACGATCATTATTTTTTCCTGCAGAAACCCCTTGAAGTTTGTCGCACTTATTTAGAAACACCCTGTATCGATGGAGAACGTTGCTAGTTGTTAAAGTACCTAACTTTTTTATTATCTAACATAATCGAATGACTCAAAAAACAAAATATTAAGAAAACCTGAGGCTATAGTTGGGTTTTAATTTCAGTATTTTATAAATGCTAAAATATTCCACAGCGTGATGCAAACTTTGAGAAAAAACAGTTTGATTATTAGTACACCCGGTATACAATGAAAATTTACCTGTTTAGCAACAATGTTATAACATTGATATTCTTGAAGAATAAAGCTATAACATTAAAAAATCACTAAAATCGGACAATAGGTTTAGGAAATACTAGACATCAAAAATGTCCCATTTTTAAAGTGGTGCGTTAATTTTGATGCTTAGTGTATTTTAAACTTTACTTCCCTATGGATGTCTTTGGATCCAAACACCTGCGACAGAGAGAAGTATGCTTTGTTAGCAAGCATTATCCGTTAACGCATTTCTTCCTCCTCGCTGCCATTCTCAGTTATCTGTACACCCAAGTATGTGAGCTTTTCTAGTACTTCTATATTAGCGTAGTCTATTGTTAAATTTTGCAAGTTTCGTTGGTTCCTTGCTTTTATTAGGGCTTTAGTTTCTACGTTGACGGCCAGTCCTATTTCTTTTGCATTTTCTTCAAGCTCCACATATAGTTCTATGACGGCTCTTGCAGTTCTTTCCATCAAGTTTACATCATCTGCGTACATTGCAATCTGCTTAGACTTATTAAACAGTAAATTTTTTGGGTTTACGGACCTTTTTCTGATGACATATTCCATACATATATTAAACAGAGTCGGTGCCAGCCCATCTCCTTATTTTAGCCGTTTAGTTATCTGGAAAACACTACCTGGGTAATTGCAGGGTGGATCGAGTAGCTCTGCGGTTACCACAGCCGGTCCCAAGCCCGGATAAAATGTGGAGGGTTGATTGGCAAGGTTAGCAACCTACCAATCGGAAAAACGAATACTGCTCAAAGAAACAATGTGAAGCCTCGGAACCGGACTGATCATATGAAGACGACCATGGCGAGAAATAAGGACAAAAGAAAAACATTGATGAGAATTACCACATGGAACATCAGATCACTCAACACTAGGGATCAAGAAATCACCCAAGTATTAAAAGAGAAACAAATAGATATATGCGCTATACAGGAAACAAAAAAGAAAGGAAAAGGACAATTAAGATTAGGCGAATATATATTAATCTACAGTGGAGTAGCAAAAGAAAACAGGGCCAAAGAAGGTGTAGCATTACTAATACATCAAAAATACCAAAATCACATCAATATATATCGGAAAGAATTGTCACAGCAAAAATTAGAATGGAAAAGGAAGACCTGAACATCATCGGAGTATACAGACCAGAAAATAACAAGCCTCAAACAACAAGGGAAATCTTTTATGACGAATTACAACAAGTAGTAGATCAAGTTAGAGGGAAAATGATAATACTTAGGGATTTTAACGCTCGAATAGGTAACCAAGTAATACCCGGAATTAAGCAAAAACACAATGAAAATGTTAAAAACGAAAATGGAGAACTGATGATAAACTTCTGCACAAATAACGAACTTAGAATAAACAACACATTTTTGACCACAAAGACCAACACAAATATACATTCAATAACACCCGTGGACAAAGATCTATGATAGATTATGTTGTAACCAACAGAGATCATTCCGTCAAAATAACTGTCGTGTTCAACTGTCGTGAACAAGTCGTGTTCGTTTTTTGGACTTCGTCCCAAAGAATTATTAATTTTGGCAGTTTTTTGGTACATTCCGGCCTTGTTTCCACGTGCAGAGTTTTATCAATAGTTTCTGTTTTGTGGTACTTTGCGGAAAACTAGAGTTTTGAAGACAGATTTGCTGTACAGAAAATGTCAGGTAACGGGGGCGCTCCTGGTCCGCCCTCGGTTAATTTAAATACTAATCAAAAATGAATAACCATTTTCAATATTCAAATTAAATACTAATATTCAAATAATTAATAATGATAATCAAATTAATGTTTCTTCAATGGATACAGTATCCTCAGGTTTCGAAAAATATGACTTTGATAATAAATATCAACCAACGGATGCAGGTCCGTATCAGGTATTTTTGGAACATACCGATAAGAATCTTGGTCGTCTTTTTCCTATCAGAATTGGCTTTTATTTACAACAAGTAATTGAATTTAGAAATGATGTTATTGATATTCATTCTGTAGGTTTAAAACGTGTTAAGGTAATTTTTAGAACATACAAAATCGCTAATTTATTAATTAATCACGAAATACTAACAAAAAATAAGTTGATTGCTTATATTCCAAAAATTTTCACGCATAAACGAGGCATAATACGTGGCGTTGATACCTTTTTTACTGAAGAATACTTGAAAAAAGCAATTAATTCTATAGTTCCCGTGGCGGAAGTGCGAAGAATGAAACGAAAAATTATAAACCCTGAAACCAAACAAGAAGAATTTGTCAATAGACAATTGGTAGTAATAAATTTTAAAGGTAATAAAATTCCGTCCTTTATTAATATAAATATGGTTAATTTCCCTGTAGAACCATACATCCATCCAGTTGTCCAATGTGGAAAATGTTTACGTTACGGACACAATATCGTTCAATGTAAAGGCAAATCTCGTTGTTCTCGATGTGCAAATGAGCATTCTTCCGCTGAATGTAATTCCGAGTTGCAAATGTGCGTTCACTGTAAATCTTCTGATCATCCTTCAATTTCAAGAGATTGCCCAATGTACAAAAAACAACACGACATAAAAAAAGTAATGGCTTTCGAAAATAAAAGTTTTAAGGATGCCGAATTATCGATTAACAATCCAGCTTATGCCAAAATTAATACCAACAATAGGTTTGATATATTAAATAATCTTGAAAATTTTCCCGATTTAGCACCAGCAAACAAAACAATTTATTATGCTCCTTTAAATAAACCAAAATCAAATTCAACCGCATTAGAATCAAAAACAATTAAAAGGCGAAGAACTGACACTTCTTCTCAGATTCCAAGCACTAGTAATTCAGATTTAGAAAATTCCCATCAAAAAAGACAAATTTCTCTTCCTCCATATACACCCGCTCCACAACAGAATAATTTCATGTTTTTTCGAGATAAACTTATCTCACAGATATATTCATTAATTACAAATATAATTAATAATCAAGGAAAATTTGAATTAAATAAAATCAGGGACAATATCATTACAATATTCGATAATAATGAAGATAATTTAGAATCCATTCTCACAGATAGTGAAAATGGCTACTAAAAATATTACAGAAAAACTAACTATATTACAATGGAATTGTAGATCCATTTATAGTAACAAAGGCAGTCTTATGCATCATATTAACAACTACCATACAGATATAATAGTTCTATCAGAAATATGGCTCACATCCGGTCATCATTTTAGACTTAACGGATATAACTTTATCAATAAATGTCGTGAAGATGGTTACGGTGGCGTAGGTATTTTCATCAGACAGGGAATAGATTACCAAGAATCCGAAATTAATAATAATTTCGATGACAGTATAGAAGCATGCGCAGTTTTTTTGAACAAAATTAATCTCTCATTAGTATCAATCTATAGATCATCAGATGTTAGAATAGAAATAAATGACTGGATCAACCTATTCCTTCAGTTTAATATTGCAAAAACTATTTTTCTGGGAGATTTTAATGCTCACCACGGTATGTGGGGGCCAATTGCAGACGACAGAAATGGTAGAATATTAGTGGAGGCCATGGATTATTGTGAAATAATTACATTAAATGACGGAACACCAACAAGAATATCCCCAACTAGTAATCATTCAGCCGTTGACTTAACTCTAACATCTCCCCTTTTAGCCGACCGTATAGCTTGGTCAGTAGATTCAGATTCATTAGGTTCAGATCACTACCCAATCAATATAGAAATTCAAATCAATCCCTCCTCCTTTGTCATCAACCCATCAACAAAATGGAATGACTCTCGTGCTGACTGGTCTGTTTTTGGAAATATTTTTGAATTAGAAATTAGTAAGCTCAATAATTTAGATAGGAATTCAACTTCGGTAGACAAAATCGAATTTTTCCTCAATGCAATCACGGTCGCAGCATCGAAATCTATGCCTATTAAGAAATCTTTCACACCTTCTGTACCAAGACCTTATTGGTGGGATGAGGAATGTTCTGCGATTGTTAAAAAACGAAAAGAAGCTCTCAGCGAGTTTAAAAAACAAGGTAATTTTATCAATTATCTACAATATCAAGACATTTCTGCTAATGTCAAACGTACGTTCAAACTTAAACAAAAAAACAGTTGGAAAATGTTTTTGAATAAATTAAATAAAAACACTCCTCTGACTGAGATATGGAACACTGTAAGATCTATTTGCAATAAACACCATCAAAAAAGAAAACCACAATTAGACGAAAGCCTTATTCAAAAAGTTCTTGATACATTGGCTCCTTCATCTGCTGCAGGTCCAATTTTTAACGACAACATTAATCAATTTCACTTCCATCAAGACTCAGACACCTTCTCAAAAAATTTTAGCTTTTCGGAATTAGAATTAGCCTTAAAAAAATCAAAAAATACTGCACCTGGACTTGACGGGTTTACTTATACGATAATAAATAAATTGCCTGAAAGTGGTAAACTTCTTCTCTTAGAAATTTTTAATGATTGGTGGTTGAAACAAAAGTATTCAGATAGTCTTAAAAATATAATTGTGTGTCTTCTAGGAAACCTAAGAAACCACCTGACTTACCTTCGTCGTACCGACCTATTTCATTGTTATCGTGTATTACAAAAACTTTCGAAAGGCTTATAAAATTTAGACTCGAACATTTTGTCGAAAACAGATCAATTTTACCAAAAAATCAGTATGGATTTCGTAGAGGTATAGGCACAATTGATGCAATCTCCCATTTAGTTACAGATGCTCAATTGTGTCTATCAAAAAATAATTACATGTTGTGTCTTTTTGTGGACCTTAAAGGGGCTTATGATGTGGTAGATTTGGAAATATTATATTCAAAAATGGTAACGTTTGGCATCAATAAAAGAGTCTCTATAAATATTTTAAATTTGTTTGCTAATAGAAAAGTATTTTTGCGAGATAGTCATAACGTTTTAATTTACATGGTCCAAGAGTACTTTACAACGGGCTTCCACAAGGCTCTATTTTAAGTCCCCTTTTGTTTAACTTATACACTGCAGACTTGCATGATTTGATGAGCGATGGCATACAAATTATTCAATACGCGGACGATTTATGCATTTATGTCACCCATAATACCTACGATCGCTGCATGATAGACTTAAGACGTACTTTTGACAGGTTACAAAACTGGTTCGACGATATGGGTTTTAGTGTTTCACCAGAAAAGACAGCTGTGATGTGTTTCACAAGGCACAGATATCAGTTAGTCGATAATTTCTCTATAGGTAAATACACTATTCCTATCGTAAAAGAATATAAATATTTAGGTATAATTATAGATAGTAAACTTCTATGGACCAGTCACATTAAGTATGTCAAACAAAGATGTGAAAAGGGAATTAATCTTCTGCGCTTCCTCTCCAAACAGAGCTGGGGCGCGGATCAACAAATTTCCTTAATGTTCTACAAGTCTTATATTCGCTCGATTTTGGATTATGGGTGTACTCTATATGGTTCTACCTCCAATACGAACCAACTTACCCTTGATCGAATACAATATAGAGCTCTGAAAATATGTTTGGGAGCAATGGCATCTTCACCAAATCATGCCATTCTGGCAGAGTCTCAAGAACTTCCTCTTAGTTTTCGAAGACAGTTTTTAGCAAATAAAAGTCTATTAAAACATAGATGTTACAACAGTGATTTGATCGCAAAAATTAACTTTCTTGTAATTGAGAATTTGACAAATCATTATTGGAAAAAGAAAAACTCTCCTCCTTTGGCAGATGCATTTATTGATACAAACTTATTTCAAAATGATATTGTTAAACTTAATAAAATACCATTGTATGCACACAGTTTCGATTCTATAATTGACAAACCTATCACCATATTCCCTCGGTATTCAGATTGTAATATCTTAAACCAAGCCATGATAAAATCCATTGTAAATGGTCTCGGGTCGAACTTAACTAAAATATATACAGATGGGTCAAAAACGGAGCTTAACACAGGTTCGGCATTTTTTGTTTCAAACATAAATCATATTGAAAAGTACAGAATCTCAAATTATTGTTCCATTTTTACCGCCGAGTCCTTTGCTATTGAAAAGGCACTAAAATGGTGTGCAACTCAAACATGCACGAATGTGGCAATAATTTCAGACTCAAAATCAGCATTACAAGCTATTAGCGGTCACCCAATAAACCAATTCCGAAATGCCTTAATTTTGAACATTAAAAAATTAATTATGGATCTTAAACAAAATAATGTAACTGTTTCGTTTATTTGGACGAAAGGACATTGCGGAGTCGAAGGTAATGAAATTGCGGATATAGCCGCAAAAAGTAGTCACAGTTGCCACCATATGGACAAAGTATTTAATTTAAAAGATTTGAATAATGCTCTCCAACCTAATATCAGAAGGAAATGGGAAACTGATTACAAAAGAATTGCAAATAAATCTACAAACCCTTATTTCAGAATTCACCCTACACTTCCAAAAGACATTCCTCATTTCACCTTTAATTATAATAGAGCACAAATGTCAGTATTGACTCGTTTAAAATTGAATCATGCTCGCTTTCCATCTCACTTATATAAAATTGGAATACTTAACTCTCCTGTCTGTAGTTGTGACAATGTATCCATTGGTGATCTAAATCATATATTTCTAGAATGTTCTCTGAACTCTCAATCTTCTTCAATTCTGTATCAAGAACTAATTCATC
Organism: Diabrotica virgifera virgifera; assembly: GCF_917563875.1. Classification (NCBI taxonomy): domain Eukaryota; kingdom Metazoa; phylum Arthropoda; class Insecta; order Coleoptera; family Chrysomelidae; genus Diabrotica; species Diabrotica virgifera. Next base: position 146,736,264 of record NC_065448.1, on the reverse strand, counting down.
ACGAGTGTTCATTGCCACTAAATATTACAGCTCTCCTTTCTTCCCCAGATAAAGCGGTACTAGATTCCATCATTAATTTTATCAGAAATTCAAAAATAGCGGTATAGTTTAGAAATAGACAATATGAAATCATTTAATGTAATTAAGAATTTACATGTTTTGTGGCAAATAGATTTTGTCTGATGCCAGGATCTCTCACACACACACAACCAACAGAGATATACATCCATCAAAAATAATCGACGTAAGATGCCTCAATTCAGCAGATGTAGGTAGCGACCATAGCCTAGTATTATGTAAAATAGGAATCACTATGAAATATTTCACACCTAAGAGGGCAGCACCAACACAAACAAAAATCAAAGTCGAAGGACTACATACGGAATCCACGGAATACTTATACATAGTGTGACCAACTCCAATTCAGTGCAATCCGGGACAAGGCCTAAAAAAATACCTGAAATCCGGGACTTTTCAATGAAAATCGGGCCATTTTTTAATATAGAAACTTAATATCATGGTTTTATTGATTATTTAATATTTTTATGTTGAGAATGATATTTGTATGAGATTAAACCACAATTGGTTGTAATGGTAATTATTACATTTTTGTTAGTTTTTGATGTTTCAACTTCCAATCGGGAAATCGTTCTCGAAAAAAGAAAAATTAGAAAATCAGCTGATGTTGGATTTCTATGTAAATATAAATTTAGGTGTATATAGAAATGTAATTATCATTACAACCAATTGTGGCTTAATCCCATCAAAAATATAATTGTCAAACATGCCACAAGAAAACAGCTTCAGAACATTATTATGCTGATTACTTCTTACTATCATATTTGTCGAACGATTAAATTTACTTAAAAATGATAAGAAAACCTTTAAAAATCTATCCATTCATATTTTAAATTGATCCCAACGAACAAAATATATTCATTGTTTACATTGCTTGTTTCTTAAAATATACAATTTGTCTTGCAATGAAATTTGCTTTATAACAATGACGGTGACTCACCATGAATTTTTTCGTCCCACCAATTCAGTTTCATGTGAGTTCTTAGAAGAATAGCGTATTCAAAATTTCAAAATAGAATTTTACCAAAAAGTTGAAAATTCGGATGGCCCGGAAGCCTTGTCCGGGACGCCGGGACACGACTTCGTAATTCGGGCCATGTCCCGGATTTTTCGGGCTAGTTGGTCACACTACTTATACAGGAAAAGAATATCAGAGAAGATTGCTGAGAATGGAATATTAGAAAACGATAACGTCGATGAAAGCTGGCAAAAACTCAAAGATAATATAATCGACGCTGCAACAGAATCACTTGGAGAGAGAAAAGTAACGAATACTCGCATATTAAAGAAGAAAACCCCGTGGTTTAGAAAGGAAGTTAAGATAAAATGTGAAGAAAAGAAGAAAGCCTTTTTACAATACAGAACAAAACAAACACAACAGGCATACAACCACTACAAACGAATCAGAAACGAAACGAATACTTTAGTGAGGCAAATAAAAAGGGAGCACTGGCAGAGTTTCTCAAAACAGATGGAACACGACTTCTACGGAACACAAAAAGAAGTATGGAGAATGATCAGAGGGCAAAGAAAGGAGATGAACGAATTAATAAAAGCGAAACACATTCAGAGGGAAACATGGGCAGACTACTTCCGATCTCTATTTGCTAAAGGCGACGATAATGAACCACCAACACCTGAAGTTACGACTAACGAAGAAATAAACATCGAGGAGGCAGAGGTAAAGGAAGCATTAAGAAAATAAAAAAATAGAAAATCTCCAGGAGAGGACAGAATATCGAACGAACTCCTAAAGTACGGAGGACAAGATCTAACTAAACAACTATTAAAACTAATAAAAAAATAATAGAACAAAACAGAAATCCACAAGATAGGAGATCAAGCATCCTAATACCTCTCTTCAAAAAAGGAGACAAATCAGACCCGGAGAATTACAGAGGGATTAACTTATTAAACACAACATTAAAATTAACAACAAAAGTGATAACAAACAAATTGAATGAAATTATAACATTAGCAGAAGAACAACAAGGTTTTAGGTCGGGAAGGTCATGCACTGACGCTGTATTTATAATGAGGCAAGTTCAAGAGAAATCGTTGGAATACAACAAACCTGCATATTTATGTTTCGTGGACCTTAAGAAAGCATTTGACAGGGTCACATTAAAGGACGTTATCCACTTGTTATACTCGAGAGAGGTACCTCTGGGAATAATTAAAACGATAAAAAACATCTACCAGAACAACACAATAAAAGTAAAAGTGGAAGATGAACTAACTGACCCAATTGAAGCCGGCAATGGGATAAGACAGGGGAATTCCTTGAGTCCTTTATTGTTCAACCTGATCATGGACGAAATAATAAAAAAAGTAAGAACTAAAAATGGATACCAAATGGGAGAAAAACAACTTAAAATAATCTGCTATGCGGACGATGCAATACTAATCTCTCAAAGTGAAGATGATTTACAACGTATGCTGCACCAATTCAACATAATCGCCAGAAAATTTAACATGTTAATTTCCTCAAAAAAGACAAAATGCATGGTTATAACAGCAGATCCAATAAGATGTAAATTGGAGCTGGAAGGTCAGATAATAGAACAAGTGATGGAGTTTAAATACCTAGGCATCACACTATCTAGCTACGGAAGACTCGAAACAGAAGTGGAAGATCAAGTGAATAGAGCAAACAGAGCCGCAGGTTGCCTGAATGACACAATATGGAGAAATGAAAATATCGGAAAAGAAATGAAAGGCAGAATTTACAAAACAGTCATCATACCAATAATGACATACGCGACAGAAACACGACCCGACACAGAGAGGACAAAAAGATTGCTCGAAACAGCGGAGATGAAAACCCTTCGAAAAATTGATGGTAAGACTCTATGGGACAGAGCTAGAAGTACAGATATACGACGGAGATGCAAGGTGGATAACATTAACAACTGGGTAAGAAAGAAACAGAAGAATAGAATGGAATGACCACATAAGCCGAATGACAACAAATAGGGTAGTCAGGACAGCGAGAGACGGTTCCCCAATAGGAAGACGATCAGTGGGAAGACCACGAAAACGATGGAACGACAATTTACTAGAGGCACATTGAAAAAACACGAGTCATGTCTACACAAAAAGAAGGAGAAGTTTTGTTTCTCTAGGGATATTTTGGACAAAGTAGATAATATAGTGTAACCTTGCAATAGTCCTTTTGTTCACTTGAATCACTTATGATATTAGTTTTTATGGAACTCCGATATCGTGTTGCTTCCGATAGTTTAATTCTAGGTGACTTGGGGTTGATAAGTGCTAATTCCTTATCTGCTTAGAAAAAACAGACAGAGTCATGTCTATACAAAAAGAAGAAGAAGTTATCTGGAAGGGATCTGTCAATTCATTTTGAACTCGTACTTGCACTTATGTGTGAGTTATGGTGGCTTGAACTGACTTTACCAATTCCCTTGGTAAACCGAATTCTTGCATAATTACATATATTTTATCTCTATGTATATTATCATAGGCTTGTCGAAAATCTACACAGATTTGGTAGATATCTATGTCGTGCTCCCAAGCTTTAGCTAATATTTGTTTCACGTTGAACAGCTGGTCAATAGTATTCGCGGTGTGCAAGTACTTGGAAGGGATACGCGAAACGATCGTGCGCGAATAGCGGAGAAAAATTGCAACTTTCTTAAATAATTCATATTGTCAATTGAAATTGTCAAATTGACGTACATTTCATACCTATTGTCATTTAAGAAGAAAAATTATATATTGCTCCACAATATTGATAATATGCAATTATTATATAAAGGTAAATTTAATTAATTGTATTTTGCTTGCAGTACTGCATTTTAATAACTAATTTTATTTACTACATACAATTAATTACGTTTTAATAACATAACCTAAATCTTATTTTTTCTTTTTATTATTTTTTTTGGACTATGGCCTTGACAATTATCCAGTAACCAGGACCATATGATTGGCCAATATAATTAAAAGTGCGAATAAAAGTGCAGAGCGTAGAAACCAGGTGTCGTTTTTCCGAACTTGCACGGTCCCAATACCGCCCTGGTATTCTCGTATGATTTGTTCTGTGAAATGGCTTAATCTCCGATTTATGATCCACGTAAATATCTTATAACTCACACAGATTAAGAATATGCCTCTAATTTTTATAGCTGAGTTTGTCTCCCTTCTTGTGGACTGGGGATATAATTGCTCTTTTCCAGTCTCATGGAATTTCTTCTGCGATAGCGGAACTAAGTGATGGAATCTCTATAAACGGAAGAATAGTAAATAACATAAGATTCGCTGATGACACTGTTATAATGGCAGACACCCTGGAATCACTACAAGATTTGGTAAATAGAAGTAACTATTATTGCATTAGATATGGACTAAAAATAAACAAGAAAAAAACTAAATTATTTATGATTGTCTCAAAACACAACATGGAAATGAAAGGTTAATGATAGAGCAAACCCAAATAGAAAAACTTAAGACATACAAATATCTGGGAACCTGGGTTGATGACAAAAATGACCAAAGCAAAGAAATTAAAGTCCAAATTGAAACTGCAAGGCAACCATTTATAATAATGAAGACAATGCTTACAAACAAAAATCTTCAGTTGTCTCTCAGATTGAGGGCTCTAAGATGCTAAATATTTTCTATATTACTATACGGAATGGAAGCTTGGACATTGAAGAGACAACACATAAGAAACATAGAAGCGTTCGAAATGTGGTGTTACAGACAGTGGGTTCAAAGGATTACCAATAGTCCAGAGAAATATGGATTTTCTCAGAACACTCAAATACATATCTAGGTAGCTGACTACTTTTTTAGTTATTGTGGACCTATAGGAAGAGAACCTACCTGTTTCTTGCCTAGAGTTCGCGTCCGTTTTTTAATTATTAACAATTTAGTGCAAAAAACGAGATATTTTCGATTTTTTGCATCCCATTAAAAAGCTAAATAGTTGACATACAACTGGACTGGATCCCGCGTATGAAAAAAAAGTTGATTAATAGCAAGCTGAAAATTTGTTAATAGCTTAAGGGTGTCCAGTCGGATAAACTTTGATATATGGGAACACTGGAACAGGGGCAGTTTTTATTGTGGAACAGGTTAAAAATTTGGAACGGTCACACCACGAAAACGGCACATTTATTTTGTCCGACAAAACAGACTTAAACTCTCCGAACAGAGATTAAACTCTCATGCAAAAATCAGACCGCTATTTATCACCAAATGGGCGTTTTAATGAGTGGAACATGTAGAATATGTCAAATGACAGGAATTATGACAGGTGATAAATAGCAGTCTGATTTTTGCATGAGAGTTTAATCTCTGTTCGGAGAGTTTAAGTCTGTTCTGTCGGACAAAATAAATGTGCCGTTTTCGTGGTGTGACGGTTCCAAATTTTTAACCTGTTCCACAATTAAAACTGCCCGTTCCAGTGTTCCCATATATCAAAGTTTATCCGACTAGACACCCTTAAGCTATTAACAAATTTTCAGCTTGCTATTAATCAACTTTCTTTTCATACGCGGGATCCAGACCTATTACAAAATTTGATTTTTTAGAACATTGATAAAGCTTCAAAATAACGATTTTTAATGTTAAAAGTCAATTTGTTGCTTCGCCAATTGCAAAATAAATGAAAATCGATATTTGTTAATAACTTTTACTAAATTTAATTTAGAATTTTAGGTTTCGCCCAAAGTTGAGTATTTTGGTACCTACTTAACAAACCCTCGAACTTTTAGTTTAAAAGTTATTATATTTGTTTATCCCAGAGAACTTTGATTTGCAATAACATAAGACAGAAAATAATGATTATAGGGCAATTCTGCGTATGAAAAATAAAAGTAGACGAGTGATAATATCAAAATATATTAAAAAAAGATAAAAAAATTAATTAATATAGTCAAATTTTTCTGAAATTTTGTAGTTTATAAACATTTTGTATATAAACTTTAAAAAAATATTGTACGTATAAACAGTCTTTTTATACATTCGAAAAGATAGTATTTTAACACGAATTTTCAAATAAAAAAATTTAGCCTGGGTTCATTTGGACCAAAGTTAGCCATGCGTTTTTTTTAATTCACAGCTAATTTGTATATGATAATTAAGGAATCTCATTGATGCCATTTTAAAGAATGTGGGTTGTATTTTTTGTTAAAAAATTTACACAAACATTGTACCTTCACAGCACCCTCTACGAATTTTCAAAAATGTAGTTCAAATGGTTACTAAGGGGCACCTACAAATCCACTGAGTTCAAATATCGAAAAAGCAATTTTAAACTAATACAATTTTCTGTATCTCCGGATCAACTCAATGAATTTTGATCTTTCTTTTTTTAATTTGCATGTAATTTCTAGGTACATTACAGTCGGAAAAAATGAAAGAATACCCATGAACGATCACATCAATCACATATTTTGTATTTGCTGTTTTTTTCCTTAAATAACAAACGAGAGATATAGATTATTAATAATCTGAATAATATGTGGTTGATATGATCATTCATGGGTATTCTTTCATTTTCCGACTGTACAAATATGCAGTTTGTTTATAAATTTATTAATTAATAAACAGTCTAATTTGTTTAAACAATTCTTGAAAAAATAATTTTTTTTCAAAAATCGATTTTTTTTAATCATAGTATCATAAAAAAGTGAAGGTACCCTTTAATAAATAAATTATTTTTATTAGATAGGTAATTATTTATTAAAGATAATTTATTTATTAAAGTATACCTTAACTTTTTCTATGATTAATAATGATAGTAGGATTAGAAACATGGATGTTTTGGAAAAAAAAATTTAAACAAATTATACTGTTTATTAATGAATGATTGTCTAGACAAATTGCATATTTGTAATGTACAGAAAAAATACATACAAATTAAAGAAAGATCAAAATCTATTCAGTAGATCCCGAGATATAGAAAATGACAATAGTTTCAAGTTCCTTTTTTAGTTTTTGAACTCGTGTTTTAAAACCACCAGTTTTAAAAATTTGAGTAAAATACCAGCTTTTCGAATATGTAAAATGATTTTTTATACGGACAATATTTTTGAAGTTATTCTAAATGTTTATAAACTACTAAATTTAAAAAATTTGGCATTAGTATTTTTGACTATAGGTATTAGATAATTTTGTTATCTATTTTTAATACATTTTGATAGTATCACTTTTCTACTTTCATCTGGCCTACGCAGAATTGCCATATCTTCATTATTTTATGTCTTATGTTATTGCAAAATAAAGGTCTCTGGGATAAACAAATAGAATAACTTTTAAACTACCCCCTCTGTGGCGCAGTGGTAAGAGCGCCTACCTTTGAAACGAAAGGTCGGGAGTTCGAATCCTACCAGGGGTAGAAATTTTTCATTTATTATAAATTAATAAATGAAAAATAGTTTCTGTCCTTGTGGGATCGGTACTCACCGGAGGGACCGCAGACGTTCGGAAAAATTAGCGTCTCTTTGCAAAGACAATGACGTCGACTTTGCAAAGTAACAGGACACTTACTCAACACACACACTACACATTACTCCCCTGACTTAGTGATAAGTTATACAATTACGTGGCTAAGGGTTCTAGTTCTAAACCAAAGCCAAAATCAGAGAAAAAAAAACTTTTAAACTAATTAATGGATCGGTCTCAAATTTAGAGGGTTTGTTAAGTACCCCAATACCCAGGGCCGGCCCTAGGGTTTGCGGCGCCCTAGGCGAAAACAAATTTTGCGCCCTCATTACAGTTGAAAAAGTTCAACTAGCACTTTACCGGGACACGGTATTTCAACTCTGTGTTATGTTAATAATTTAATTTAATTTAATAAACCTTTGATTAATGACTGGGATATATAAATAAAATAACTGCTATTTTACATAACACAAACTTTAATTTCATAAAAAGCAAATGTAATTACATAAGACGTACTTTAACCAAAGGCATATGGGTTTAATGGGTCAAAGTTGAATTCTGTACATATAATTTTCATCATAAAAAACGGAGACTCAAAGTTAGTCTACAAATCTTTTATAACACTGTCTTAAACAATACACTGACTAACATATTGCAATATTGTTTGCTATTGGATTACTGTTCTATTAACTTCGGACTGAAAGTCACTTTTAAATACAGATTAGAAATTAACAGTATTTCTTGGCTAAAAACTAAAGTCCTAAGGGCACTTTTCTTGCTTTCTGCTTAGCAAATTCTTGAATGAGAACTTTTAAGTCTACTTGTCTTGCTCTCTCACTTTCAATAGATATTGTCGCCAGACCTACAAGTCTCTCCTGGCACATTGTACTGCGGAGATAGGTTTTAATTAATTTAAGTTTGGAAAAACTCCGTTCTGCACTAGCTACAGAAAGTGGCATCGTAAGCAAAATACGAAGTGCTACACATATGTTAGGAAATCCATTCTCAAGGTTGTGTTGGTAAATGTAGTTTAGGACTTCTTCAGGGCTTGATATAGAGTCGATGAGATGATGAGAAATTGCTTTCAATTCAGAACACAGTCCTACAGCATCAATATCAGATTCAATTAAACGTCCATCTTTTTGAATTCCTAATGATTTTTCTAAGTTGTTGCACATCGACTTAACCTCAGATGTAGTCTTGTTTTTAAGATCAGTAATGTTGTATAAAAATCCAAAGACACCAGATACTGTATTTAACTGGGAAAATCTTTCTTTTACCGCATTAGCAGCCGTGTCTAAAAGAGCAAAATAAAATTGAATCTTGAAACTTTCTGACGGGTCACTGGCAACATTTGCTGATTCATCTGTTGATTCATAATCAAACATTTTCTTCTTTTTTCTTATTCGGACCTTCTCCCTCTCAAAAATTGGTTCTATTCCAACTTCTTCTGCTACTTCCTTAGCATCAACCAGAACTCTCTGAAACTGTACATCACTTCTGGCTGTAACCAAAAACTCTTCGGTTTTTTTCAGGTGACTAACTGCTTTCTGGAGACTCAAATCCTTTTCTTGTAGTATCTTACTGGTTAGGTTTACCTGAAATAAAATATTGTGCCATGTAACAAGGGCAACAATAAACTTGAAGTCTGAGAGGTGTTTAAGTAATCCAAGTGCTTCTACCTTCGCAATACTGCCACTTGATCCTTTTAGAGAAGTGTCCTCAGAAATCTCCTCCAAAGCATCACACACATGAGACAAGTGGTACCGCAGAGGCGTTAGTGCATCAATTCGACTGGACCATCTTGTATCACTTAAGGGTTTTAATGTCAAAGCTGGAACATGACGGCGCAAAACATCCCATCGTCGAGTTGATGCCGAAAAAAACACATATGTTCGTTGAACCACATCGAAAAAAGTAGTAACCTCTACACAGCACGAAGCTGCATCGTTCACAACAAGGTTCAAAGTGTGTGAGCAGCATGGAACATAAAATGCACGTGGGTTGACATCTAAAATTCTCTTTTGAACTCCACTTTCTTTTCCTCTCATGTTGCTTCCGTTGTCATAACCTTGCCCACGAATATTCTCTACAGGCAAAGAAATCTCTTTTAACTTTTCTAAAACTACTTCCGTCATATACTCACCACTGGTACTTTCAGTGAGAGGCACAAATCCCAAAAAGTGTTCTTTTACAAGTACTTGATGATAACTAGATACTTCTGTTGAGGATGCCAGAGATGACTTTGGTAGTTCAACAAATCGAATAATAATTGTCATTTGCTCTACGTGACTAACATCTGGTGTGCAGTCTAAAATAATAGAAAAATATTTAGCCGTATGTACTGAGGACAATATATCTGCATTTATTGCATTAGCTAAAGTTTGAATCATCTCATTTTGTATATTTTTCCCTAAGTAATGAGTGTGCCTGTTGACATCACTTTTGATTTTTCTTAGATGCTCATTCATTATTGGGTCAAACATGGCCAAATATTCAATAAATTTTAAAAAATTTCCGTTGTCATTAACATCTAATTTTTCTGTCGTGCCGCGAAATGACAAGTTTTGGGACCCAAGAGTTTTGACGAGAGCAAACAGCCGTTCTAGAATTTTCTGCCAGTAAATTTCCTCTTGTTTTATTTTTTGTTCATAAACATTGTCAACAGTTAAATTTTTTTTAAGTGCTTTTTTCAGTGTTTTCCATTTTTCAAAGTTTTGAAGGTGATCATTTGATGTTTCGTGCGTTTCAAGGAGGGCCGACATATTGTGCCAGTCATTACAACCACTTTTGCCTAATGAAGAAGAGACATTTATGCCGCCAAACACCTTACAACAAAAACAGAAAACTTTGTCGGTAGATTTTGAGTATTGAAGATAGTCTCGGTACACATATTCACCATTTGGAAGCCTCCTTCTATAATGAAAGTCAGAAAATTTTCTGTTATTCACACCCTTCGGAAATTTTCCTTTTACTTGGTCAGGTCCATGCTCTACTAAAATGGTTCGTAAAGTTTGGCGATTAATATTTAGAGTGTCCCAAGACGCTGGATCAGCATAATCAAGCGTAACTTTGGGTGAGATTGAATTTTCCGGCAGTAATTCCACTGCATTATCTGTAACGTCAACGTCCATTTCAACGAAATTATTTTGAAATTCTTGCAGTTGACGTTCGTTGTTTTCTGCAGAAGTAGATGGCGGTTCAATAGCTGTTATCCTCCTAGGACATTCTTGAGGTTGGATCTGGATGATTCCCCCAGAAGTAGAAGGTGATTCAGTATCTGTTTTCTCTGTAGCATATTCTTGAGGTAGGAGCTGGTTGGTTTTTCCAGAGGTGGAAGGTGATTCATTATAACTTTCCTCCCTAAGAGTTGTGTCATTTGGTTTAATTAAATATTTTTCAAAAGACCCTTTAGCTTTTTTTGCTGACTCCTCTCTTTCCTGTCTTCTTTTCTTAAACCAAGAGCCCGAGTGTTTTCCTGACATCATATCTGGAAAGAAAACAATGATTGGATTAAGCTAACTTCATTTTGAAAAAATGAAAAAATTTTGAATGTCTTTACTCAAGATATGAAATTAGGATTACACCCCCAAGAAGCAAGGACTTCTCTTAAATAAAATTACATTAATAGCCTATTATTTTAATATTATTTATAAATACATTTAAAGTAGGCCTAATTTTGAAATCAATTTGATAGAAATTAGAAGTTAAAAAATTTTACAAAAAAATCCAATGGTCATTCTTGCTTAAAAAGTCAAGTTATACTGTTTTCAACAAAAAATAATTTGTTTTGATAAATATTTGGAAGCAAAATTAGAAATGTCCAGGTGGATTTCAAAACTAATAATTCATTCAACATTCATATTGTGTAATATTAAATAAATTAAACAACCACTCAGTTCGCCCAAATCCCAGAACAGCAGCCAGCATGACCAGCACTCAGCAGCCAGTTCCTAATCAATCACATCGGCATCGTAGGCGAAACAGAGGCAAGTGTTCACAAGGGGTTTTCTTTAAGTTATGATAATTAAACAATCTCAATTTTGATTTGATTTAGGCCTATATACAACAACAATATGACAATGGCCTATATGATATGATGACTGAAAAAAATTATAAATATGAAGAGTATAAGCTACTTACTTGTTAATTCAAACTTCCTTTTGCAGTTTTGTTATCGTAAATTAACAACTACTACTACTGTCAATCAATGCACAAACAAAGTCAACAACACTGCACTACTACACTAAACTGAAAATGCATAACACGCAGCGCCCTAATGACAGACTAGTACTCTTATTCTGTTCACGCTATGACTGCTGGCTTGACTGAAGTGAAGAGTGTGGGGTTGCCGCGACCACTGCGCCACTAAGTAGGCTTACGCTCAGCGAGGTTGCCAAAACGAGTAATTAATGTTAACGTTAAGTTATAGTTTTGCGTTTTCTTATTTTATAAGACAACTAAAATAAAATATCCTTCACCTTTCATTACCCAGTGATTTTTCTGTCTCTGCGAGTTACACAACTACTACATGAGAAAGTACTACGTCCCTAATTTTGCGCCCTAGGCGGATTTTGCGCCCTAGGCGGCCGCCTAGTTCGCCTATATGGACGGGCCGGCCCTGCCAATACCCAACGTTCGCGTTGGGTGAAACACTATAGTTCTAAATTAGGTTTAGTAAAAGTTATTAACAAATAACGATTCTCACTTATTTTGCAGTTTGCGAAGCAACAATTAACTTTTTAACTTTCAAAAGGTTTTTCAATGTTCTAAAAAATCAAATTTTTTAATTTTATGCCAACTATTTAGCTTTTAAATGGGGTGCAAAAAATTGAGTTTTTTGCACTAAATTAATAATTAAAAAACGGACGCGAACTCTAAGCAGGAAACAGGTAGGTTTTCTTCCTATAGGTCTAAAATAACTAAAAAAGTAGTCAGCTACCTGGATATTTGAGTGTCCCGAACATGGTCTATTTCTTGCTTATTTCCCTGGAGTACAATGTTGAAGTGCTACGACGTTTAAATAAGGACGCGGATAATACTAAAATTTTAGTAGTTCCAAAATGACACAAAATCTAGGCATCGGATAAAAAGTTTATTTGAAGAAAGTGTATTTTTTTGTTCTTCTTAATGGCAGTACAGGCTCGTTTTTTTAATATTGTATTTAATTACAGAGTAATTTCCACATACTAATATATTTTTCAAATTGGGCTCTTTACCGCCCTTTATTATATTACGAATACGTGTGCCAAATATCTCGAAAAATATTCAGAATTACAGCCGCAATCTTGGAACGCGTTTTTGCTACCTGTTGATCGCTACTGTTTGCTCTTAAGATCTAAAAAGTTTGTTCATTTTTTTAAAGGTCATTTGTCACGTTTCACCTATGTCAATTAAATATCCTACTTTCATTTTGTTTTTCTCACACACAAAAATTGGTTAAGATATGGCTGTTCAAAGTTTGCATACACTCGTGATTCGTGATTATTGACTTGTTCACGTCCTTTCAACTATAACCCTTTCAAAAATAAGCACTTTAAACCGGTGAAACTTGCAGATCATAAAGTATAAAAAATACGTAAGTCAAGTAAATTTTTTGTAAAGCAATAACGATTAATTTCAATCGGACTGCTAAATAGGGAGACATTTTCAAAATAAAGGGGCCTTTATTTTGAGCGTAACTCGCTTAGTTTTGATGCTCGAAACTTTTATAAAAAATAAAGTTTTTTTTAAAACACTTTAAAAAAAGTTTAATGGGGTTTTCCCGAAAAGTGCTTCATTTTTTGGTTACTTCACGTTGAAATATTCGATTTGGAATTTGACAAATAAGACCGAATTTTTCATGAGCTACAACTTTACTTTTACTGGGTCTATAGACTTCACGAATATAAACAATTTTTTTCGTTTTTTTCTGTGCTACATTTTTGCTAAGTATTTTTTTTTTCGATAAAATACTTCTTGAATTATTTGCGAAAACCGCTTGAAAACTTTTTTTTTTGTCGAAAAATAAACATTTTCAATCGCAAATACATCATTTGAAAATAATGACTTTTATAAAAAAAAAACTTTCATGCAATTCGGAGTTGATCCCGAAAATAACACGGTATCACCGTATTTCCCGTTCATTTACTGGGTTATTGGGTAAAAGTAGTTTTTAGGCAACAGTTTATTAAAATAAAAAAGGCGTAAAGTTTAAAATAAAACGGCATTACCTATGTAAACTTATTTAATTGTTACAGTAAAATACAATGCAGTACAGTAAAATAAACATCATTTAAGAATTCAAAAAACTTGCTTATCTTTAGCAGGATTACACCAAACACAAACATTTTGTTCTTTATTCAATGCTCCAAATTTATTTTGCTAAATTTAACATTACGAAAATTCTTAAAGCATAAAAACTAAATATAGCATTCTTTTAAATTATTTTATAGATTGAATATAATACAAACTAATAAATATAATTAGTGAATAAAAATTTTTTTTTGACTATCTCAATTTTATTTGTAAATAATGACCTTAAATTCAAATAAATATGAAAGTTACGGAGTCAAAATCTGATATACAGTCATTGAATATTCTTTATCTATAGCTACCTCCTCTTCCTCCTCTATTATAGTTTGAACGACCACCTCTAGAATCCCGCCTATCATCTCTAGACCCTCTATCGTTACCATAACCTCTATCATCCTTTGAATAGTACTGTTGATTATGCTGACGCTCTTGAACGTATTGATCGGCGTACGTTGTTTTATTGGCTTGAAAAGAATCATAAGTTTTAGCTCTTTTTGACTGTTGATAATCGGACGAGCTATAACTATCCCGCCTGTCGTTGCTATAACTTTGATTTCCCCCTGAGATTCTGCTATTGAAACTAGAATTGCCGTATTTACCTTGAAAACTGTCATAGCTTCTGCCTCCTCCAGCACCACCTCCTCTTGGTGCATTGAAACTACCAGAGTTGTTATCATCATAGCGACCTCTGCCGCCGCCAGACTGAAAGCCTCCTCTATTCGATTGATAATTCCCACCTTCTGATTGGTAATTTCCTCCACCTCCTCCAGAAAAGCTGTCACTTCTAGAAAAGTTATTTCCGCCTCCTCCACGGGAGAAATTATTACCATCGCCGCGGTTGAAACTGCCACCACCGCGGTTGAAGTTTCCACCTCCACGGTTAAAATTACCACCTCCTCCGCGGCCGCCTCCACGACCACCTGGGCCAGCCGACCTTTGCTGCCACGAGGGCATTTCTGGAGGAGGTGGAGCTATTTCGGAAGTTCTGCCGCCTCTGTCTGGTACCTACAATGACATAAAAATATAATAACATAAATAATAATGTTTCATTAGAAAGAGTGAAGAATATTAAACTTGCGTGCATAGAAATTGGCCCACTTTAAACTTTTGACTTGAACTACATTTCTTTCAGAAACTATTATTCGGATCAAGAAAAGGGATATATGTACTGTTTAAAAGATAATTTAATACCCTTTAATATATGTAAGTATAAATTTTTCATAGTAATCTTGTAATAAGAAATTTATCAAAAGGGCCTAGCCGGGTAAGATGATGAAAAAAGCCCCAACTCAATTCGAATTCCATATAGGTCACCGTTTAGCACATATAGAGAAATTCACTTTCTAAAATTTTTAGCCCCCTAAGTGTCACGTGACCCACCTAGAGCCTAATTAGCATTTTTATGTTTTTATTTTTTATCTCAGACGCATCAAGAGGTAGCGAAAAACTTTGAATAAAAAAGTTGTAAGTTTCAAAAAGTTCTGTCCGAAAATTTTTTTTTTTAATTCTTGACGGGAAATTTAAATTTTAGGACGTTTTTAAAATTTTAAATGATTATAAAAAAATAACTAAGACATTCGTTTTCACGAAAAAAATTTATAACGTGTATTTTTGCATAATGTTTCACCCTGAATTTTTTCATATTTTTAAAATTATTGAAACGTACTTTTGAAATTTAAAAACCGCATTTTTTTGTTTTTTTTTTTTTCGCTTTTTGATACAATTTTATACATGGTGTTTAAAAAAAGGTAACACCGTCACTAGGATAGATAAAAAACTGAAAAACAATTGGGGTTTGCTTAATAAAATATTTTTGTAATGCCATCCATTTTGAAGATACAGGGCGTTAAAGAAAACAAAATTTTACACATTTTTTACGATTTTGCCGAAACTACTGGCAACATTGTAATAAAATTTGGCAGGTTTTAAGAGGTAGTTATTGTGCATTTTGTGACATACAATTAAGAATTTTATATTCACCATTGGCGTGCATGCGGGTAATATTACCCGTCATATTACCCGTATGCGCGCCAATGGAGAATATAAAATCGTTAATTACATGTCAAAAAATGTGCAATAACTGTATCTTAAAACCTACCAAATTTCATTTACGTATCTCAACCGGTTTTAGAGCAATAAATAAATCGTCAGTTTGTAAGAAAATAATTCAATATGGCGCGCATACGGGTAATGGTCTGAATTTTTAAAGAAAAAAGATAGTACGCCACTGACATATTATTTCAAATTAACAATCATTTTTGAATTCCTCGTTCCATTTGTGACAAAAAATCTATCGTCATTTTTTCATACGACGCGCCATTTTTATGCAAGAAATAAAACATCTTAACCCTTACAAAGTATTCGAGCTACTATGTTAAGTTTCTATACAATCTACATTATACTGTCTCGTACATTTATAAAAACTTAATTCCAATACTTTGGAAGTATTAAGATATTTTATTTTTTGCATGAAAACGGCGTGTCGCGTCGTATGAAAAAAGGGGAAGATAGATTTTTTGTCACAAATGCAACGAAGAATTCAAAAATGATTGTTAATTTTAAATATGTCAGTGGCGTACTATCTTTTTTTCTTTAAAAAGTTCAGACCATTACCCGTATGAGCGCCAATGATGAATATAAAATTATTAATTGTATGTCACAAAATGCACAATAACACCTCTTAAAACCTGCCAAATTTTATTACAATGTTGCCAGTAGTTTCGGCAAAATCGTAAAAAATGTGTAAGATTTTGTTTTACAAAATTTTTTTATTAAGCAAACCCGCAAACCCCAATTGTTTTTCAGTTTTTTATCTCTCCTAGTGACGGTGTTACCTTTTTTTTTAAACACCATGTATAAAATTGTATCAAAAAGCGAAAAAAAATGCGGTTTTTTATTTTTAAAATTACGTTTCACCAATTTTAAAAATCTGAAAAAATTCAAGTCGTTATATTTATCGTTATATATATTAAATTTGATACTGTAACAAAAACGAGCGTTCGCGTATTTATTTACGACTTTATTATTTATTTATACAAGTTTACTTTACAAACTTTAGCTTAAGACTAAGACTCTATTTACAAATATGCCCGTATTTATACCCAGTTGTTATTCTGGAACAATCGACGCCCATCTCTAGCTATCAGCTTGTTCCGCCTACGGGACGTACGTTCGAGAAGTCTCTCCTCCTCTCCGCCGAGGCCTAGATCATTCGATTACGTCATTCTCGAGGTGTTTACTGTTATACGGGGATCGGCCAAGATTTTTCTTTCGTTACACTGCTCCCCTCTTAAGATCTGAGCGTCCCGATCAGCAACTCTAGATGAAGGCCCAGGATGGCGGAATCTACAGGATTCTCCAGCTCTGCATATACCCCTAGAAAAGAAGTAACAGTCTACTGTCTTTGAAGGGTATGACATCTTCGGGTTCGTGCAACACACAGTAATTCGTACGCCAGTTTCTCTGAAGATCACTTCAAGCATGCTTCTCACAATCTTCCAATCCAGATTTTCTACTGCATGGCCTATTTTTGGTAAAGCCAAATCTTTGATGTCATAATTACACACGATTTTCTTCAAATTAGTTAGAGCACGCCATATGTTCTCGTAGCTTGGCGTGTCCGTATAAGACTTCCTGGTCACCATATACAGCAAAGATCGAGGACCATCTTCCAATCGCAGTACTTTTCCAATTTTAGGGTGCTGATGTCTTAACTCGTCCAGGCGGCCGAACTTTCTATTGAATACGGACGAGATTCCTTTAGTCATCTCGAGGTCTTGGGCAACACAGTGGGCTAGAGAGACGTTTTCTGGAACACCAAACAGATCTTGCTGAACTTCTGTGGTCACGCCGAATCTAGCACTCTTTCTCGCTGCGTAATTTGACATAAATTGATTAAAACTTGGCTGTGCGGCGTCTTTCATCTCCTGTTGGAGGACTCGGGCTTCTTCTGTTTCATTTGAGCCAGCATATGGTGCAAGACGATTTATGTGAATAACTTTTGGTTTACCGTTTGGCAACTTCTTAATTCTGTATATTACGTCATTTATTTTCTTCTTAACTTCATACGGACCTTCCCATTGTCTTTGCAGTTTAGGACACAAGCCGCGACGACGTTGTGGATTATAAAGCCAGACAAGATCACCTACTTCGAAGCTTTCATTCTTGCATCGAGAATCATATTGATCTTTCATTCTGTCACTGGCTATCTGGATGTGTTGTCGGGCAAATTCATGAATGTTGTTCATTCGTAACTTCAGGCGGTCGACGTACTCTTCGCCTGCAACATGTTCCTCGGAAGGTCTGCAGCCAAACTCTAGGTCGCAGGGCAAACGAACTTCACGACCCAACATCAGGCAGGTTGGTGTTTGACCTGTAGTTTCATTTACGGCCGAGCGGTAGGCCATCAAGAATAAATGAATGTGTTGGTCCCAATCTCGCTGATTTTCAGATACAACTTTGGACAAGTGTTTACCCATCGTTTGGTTCATCCTCTCGACCATCCCATCTGATTGAGGATACAGGGGTGTTGTTCTGGTCTTATTGACACCAATCAATTTACAAACGTTTTGGAAAAGAGCTGACTCAAAGTTTCGCCCTTGGTCGGAGTGGATCTCCAAGGGAACACCAAATCGGCTGAAGAATTCTTTTACAAGTGCCTCTGCAACGGTAGCAGCTTCTTGATTCGGTAATGCATAGGCCTCGGTCCATTTCGTAAAATAATCCATGGCTACCAGGATGTACTTATTTCCAGCATCGGTTTCTGGAAATGGACCTGCAATGTCGATTGCTACTCTTTCCATAGGACTGCCAACATTATACTGTCTCATGGGTGCTCTCTTTTTACCAACTGGACCATTACCGGATGCACACAGTTCACATGTCTGGCACCATCTTCTTACATCATCCTTACAGTTCACCCAATAGAACCGTTCTCGAACCTTTTGCAGAGTCTTCGTAATACCAAAGTGTCCACCTGATGTACCGTCATGCAACTGACGCAATACTTCTGACACTTTACTTTTAGGTACAACCAACTGAAGCTCAGATTCTGTACCATCATTGTTCTCAAAGGTTCTGTACAAAAGATCATCTTTTAGTATCAGGCAATTCCATTGGCTCCAGTAGGCCTTGACTTCCGGACTACATGCACTAATGTTCTGCCAACTAGGTCTCACACCTCGACGCATCCAATCTAATACTCTCTTTATACATGGGTCATCTTCTTGGGCGTCTTGTAACTGTTGGGGCTGCCATTGCTCATTAACGACGGTGGTTCGTCTCACAGGGCAAAGCTGCTCCTCTACTTTAAGCCGGTGATTACAACTTTCACCGCATGGCCGTATTGAGGAAGCATCTCTATTTGAACCAACTCTTCCAGCCTTCTTCACGCGTCTCTTCGGGATCGTGTCACGAATCACCCTCCGTACCATTTCCACCAAACGTTCATCTATTCTCTTATCGCCTTTTTCCACGGTTATTACTCGATTGTTTCGTGAAGCTTGGCTAGCTGCTTCGTGTTCCAAGGCAATAGCAAGTGCTTCATCTAAAACTTTCGGTCTTGCTAGTCGTAAAGCTTTCTGTAGTTCACTATCTTTCAGCCCATTGACGAAGTTATCTACCGCAATTTCTTCTAAAACGCTGTCTGGCACCTCTGGATAAGCCAACCGCACCACACGAGCCACATCTGCTTCAAATTCTTGCAGATTCTCACTTGCTCGTTGACTTCTACTTCTTAGTTGTGCTTTGTATACTTGTTGTAGATGGGCATCTCCATAGCGTTTTTCTAGACGAGTGAACAAGGTCTGGTAACATTTTTCCTGACCCTTAGGAATTGACCTTAATATATCTGCAGCATCACCTCGTAAAGCAGCAATCAATGAAACAGCCTTTTCTTGTTCGGTCCAATGATTGGCGGTCGCAATAGCTTCAAATTGTCTAAGATATATGGACCAAGAGGACTTTCCATCGAATGGTGGTAATTTGAATCTCATATTATGCGACGTTTCGTCTCTCGGTAGTTCATCTTTCACTACAGGATCTAAAGCTACTGCATGAACTGACGGTTGTACTTTTGTATCGGTTATCATGCCCTCTAGTTGTTTGATCTTTTCTTCTACGGTCTCTACACTTTTCTGCATCTTATCGAATGTTCTAGAAACCTCTTCAAATTTCTCGTCGTTCTGTCTACAAACGTCTTTAATTACTTGAGAAACACTTTAAAATTTCTCGTTGCTCTGTCTACAAACTTCTTTAATTACTTGAGAAGTCTCGTCAAATTTTTTAGCAACGTTCTCGAATTTCTCGTCGCTTTTTCTACTAACTTCTTCAAGTTTCTCGTTGTTCTTTATAGAAGTTTCATCGATCTTTTGAGAAACACTTTCGAATTTCGATAAGATTGCTTGTTCTGCTGACTGGAAGTGGAACGTCTTTGGGTCTTCTCCGTTCTTCGTGAGGACATTCTCGAGTCGTGCTTGTAGGACTATCTTGAGCCCACTGCTGTCCACATCCCGTTCCTCTAGCTGTTCACGGAGCTGTTTTACTGTAAGTTCTTGTAGCAACATCTTTGGTCGGCACACACGTACTTTCCAAAATGTCTTTTAAAAGTCTTTCCGAATACCGAAAAATCAACGCACTTTAACTATTCCCGACGAACAAAGTTCAAAAGTCTTTTAAAGTCTCTCTGTAATTCACTTATTTATATCGCACTAAGTTTACCCCACACCTGACACCAACTGTAACAAAAACGAGCGTTCGGGTATTTATTTACGACTTTATTATTTATTTATACAAGTTTACTTTACAAACTTTAGCTTAAGACTAAGACTCTATTTACAAATATGCCCGTATTTATACCCAGTTGTTATTCTGGAACAATCGACGCCCATCTCTAGCTATCAGCTTGTTCCGCCTACGGGACGTACGTTCGAGAAGTCTCTCTTCCTCTCCGCCGAGGCCTAGATCATTCGATTACGTCATTCTCGAGGTGTTTACTGTTATACGGGGATCGGCCAAGATTTCTCTTTCGTTACAATACATTATGCAAAAATACACGTTATAAATTTTTTTCGTGAAAACGAATGTCTTAGCTATTTTTTATACTCATTTAAAATTTTAAAATCGTCCTAAAATTTAAAATTTTCGCCAAAAATTAAAAAAAAATTTTTTCGGACAGAACTTTTTGAAACCTACAACTTTTTTATTTAAAGTTTTTCGCTAGCTCTCGATGTGGCTGAGATAAAAAATAAAAACATAAAAAGCCTAATTAGGCTCTAGGTGGGTCACGTGACCACCTAGGGGGCTAAAAATTTCAGAAAGTGAGTTTATATGTGCTAAACAATGACCTATACAGGGTGTCCAGAAACTCTACCGACAAACGAAGACAGGAGATTCTTCAGATAATTTTAAGGTAATTTAACCCAATTCACTTAGTCCGAAAATGCTTCCTAAGGGAGCTAGAGCTCTTTGAAAATGGCGTCTTGTAATTAGTTTTTCTTAAATACCTCCAGAACGCTTCTATTTACAAAAACAAAAATTGGTACGCGTGTTTATCTTCAAGATATAAATCTAATCCATCCATTTCAAATTTCTAGTACCGATCGTAGGCGTCCGTTTTGGGTAGGGCAACGGTTATTTTATCGCATAACTTTTTTATCTGTAACTTTTATGCATTTCTGACACTGGATTATTAAATTGTGAAGTATTCTAGTACTAAAAGGTACTCTTGTTTTAAATCGGTAGGACACACCGTTTTCTAGAAAAATCGATTTGAAAATTTTTCGCTTTTTGAATTAAAAAAAAAAATTCAAAAAAAACTGTTTAGAAAGACGAAAACTGGTACATTTATTTATTCTCCAGAGAAAAATCTATTTCATTAATTGCGAATTTCTAGTACTGGTCATAGGCGTCCGTTTTGGGTAGGTCAACACTTATTTTATAGCATAACTTTTTTGTCTTGAATTTTTGAGCATTTTTGACACTAGATAATTAAATTATGAGGTATTCGAGTACTAAAAGTTACTCTTACTTTATGTTGGTAAAATACTTCGTTTTTTGTTGAAAAGTTCTTACAATTTTCTTTCAAATTCTAAAAACGAAAAACTTTCAAATCGATTTTTCTAGAAAACGGTGTGTCCTACCGACTTAAAGCAGGAGTACCTTTTAGTACTAGAATACCTCACAATTTAATAATCCGGTGTCAAAAATGCATAAAAGTCAAGGACAAAAAAGTTATGCGATAAAATACCCGTTGCTCTACCCAAAAAGGACGCCTATGACCGGTATTAGAAATTTGCAATAGATGGAATCGATTCATCTCTGAAAAGTAAATATGCATACCAATTGTCGTTTTTCCAAATAGAAGCGTTCTGGAGGTATTTAAGAAAAATTTATTTCATGACGCCATCTTCAAAGAGCTCTAGCTCCCTTAAGAAGCATTTTCGGACTAGGTGAATTGGGTTAAATTGTCTTAAAATTATCTGAGGAATCTCCTGTCTTCGTTTGTCGGTAGAGTTTCTGGACACCCTGTATAGAATTCGAATCGGGTTGGGGGCATTTTTCATCATCTTACCCGGCTAGGCCCTTTGTTATTATTGCCTTTGCAACTAAAAATTGCATATTGTTCGTTTTTTTATATATTAAATATTAGTGTCCAGGTGTGTGTGTGTGTGTAGGTTTAACGGATACTACACCAGAGAAAGCCGCTCAAGTTATTGCATTAATAGAAAATGGATTTGACCGGCGAGCTGTTGCTGTAAAACTCGATATGACACGTGCAGCGGTTCTAAGGTTCCAAACATTATTTCGTAGACGACCTGAAACAGGTAGAAAGCGATTTACAACTGCTCGTGATCATCGCTTTATAAGCTGTATTCGCGCTGCATGCCCCGAACGTATCCTGAGCTTACCCAAAGGGAGATCGCCTGCGCATTAGGTGTTCAGAGCGAAAAATTGTGCAGCCGATATGTGAAACAATTGTGCATTTAATGATAGAAGTACATATATAATTTTTACCACATATACTGCACATGTAAAGGTTCAAATTTAGATATGAGGCCATCTCAGATTTTGCCTTTTACACAAAAATGACAGGGATTCACAATGGCGACTATACATATGTGACTAATAGCACGATAACTTTTGAACGAGATTTCAGATTTTAACCAAAGGGCCTAGCCGGGTAAGATGGTGAAAAGTGCCCCCAACTCAATTTAAATTCCATATAGGTCACTTTTTAGCACATATAGAGGAACTCACTTTCTGAAATTTTTAGCCCCCTAGGTGGTCACGTGACCCCCCTAGAGCCTAATTAGGCTTTTTATGTTTTTATTTTTTATCTCAGCCGCGTCAAGAGTCAGCCAAAAACTTTATTTAAAAAAGTTGTAAGTTTCAAAAAGATCTATATGAAAAATTTTTTTTTATTTTTTGGCGGGAAATTCGAATTTTTAGAACAATTTTAAACTTTTAAATAACTCTGAAAAAAAACTAAGACACTCGTTTTTACGAAAATCAATTATAATGTGTATTTTTGCACAATCTTTCACCCTGAATTTTTTCAAATTTTTAAAATTGGTGAAACGTACCTTTAAAAATAAAAAACCGCATTTTTTCGGTTTTTTTTCGTTTTTTGATCCAATTTTATACATATTTTTCAAAAAAGGTAACACCGTCACTAGACTAGGTAAAAAAATGAAAAATAATTGGGGATTGCTTAATAAAATTTTTTTGTAACGCCATCCATTTTCAAGATACAGGGCGTTGAAGAAAACAAAATTTTACACATTTTTTACGATTTTGCCGAAACTACTGGCAACATTGCAATAAAATTTGGCAGGTTTTAAGAGGTAGTTATTGTCCATTTTTTGACATACAATTAAGAATTTTATATTCATCATTGGCACGCATACGGATAATGGTCTGAACTTTTTAAAGAAAAAAAGATGGTACGCCACTGACATATTTCAAATTAACAATCATTTTTGAATTCCTCGTTCCATTTGTGACAAAAAATCTATCTTCCCATTTCTTCATACGACGCGCCGTTTTGTTGCAAAAAATAAAATATCTTAACGCTTCCAAAGTATTCGAATTAATTTTTATAATGGATGTACGAGTTTATGTATGTAGATGTAGAAACTACTAGAAGTTCGAATGCTTTGTAAGGATTAAGATCTTTTATTTTTTGAATAAAAATGGCGCGTCGTATGAAAAAATAAGAAGATAGATTGTTTGTCACAAATTGAACGAGGAATTCAAAAACGATTGTTAATTTGAAATATGTCAGTGGCGTACTATCTTTATTCTTTAAAAAGTTCAGACCATTACCCCTATGCGCGCCAATGATGAATATCAAAACCTTAATTGTATGTCAAAACATGCACAATAACTACCTCTTAAAACCCGCCAAGTTTTATTACAATGTTGCCAGTAGTTTCAGCAAAATCGTAAAAAATGTGTAAAATTTTGTTTTCTTCAACGCCCTGTATCTTGAAAATGGATGGCGTTACAAAAAAAATTTATAAAGCAAACCCCAATTATTTTTCAGTTTTTTACCTATGCTAGTGACGGTGTTACCTTTTTTGAAAAATATGTATAAAATTGTATCAAAAAACGAAGAAAAAAAACCGAAAAAATGCGGTTTTTTATTTTTAAAGGTACGTTTCACCAATTTTAAAAATCTGAAAAAATTCACGGTGAAATATTGTGCAAAAATACACGTTATAATTGATTTTCGTAAAAACGAGTGTCTTAGTTTTTTTTTCAGAGTTATTTAAAAGTTTAAAATTGTTCTAAAAATTCGAGTTTCCCGCCAAAAAATAAAAAAAAAATTTTTTTCATATAATCTTTTTGAAACTTACAACTTTTTTAAATAAAGTTTTTGGCTAGCTCTTGATGCGGCTGAGATAAAAAATAAAAACATAAAAAGCCTAATTAGGCTCTAGGGGGGTCACGTGACCACCTAGGGGGCTAAAAATTTCAGAAAGTGAGTTCCTCTATATGTGCTAAAAAGTGGCCTATATGGAATTTAAATCGAGTTGGGGGCACTTTCACCATCTTACCCGGCTAGGCCCTTTGGTATATAGGTTCTTTTTTTGATGTATAAGATCGAGGTCTTGAACCGGAAGAATAGGTTTACCAGAAGTTGTGTTTTTCCTGGTTTTTATGTAAAAATATGCTGTTTTTTTTTCAATTCTTTCACCCTGTATGTATTAATTTTTGAAAAAGTTAATATCACCATTTAAAAGAGCGTAAAAATATATTTTAGGAAATATTTTTAACTTTTTAGTTATGTTAATTACCATTTAATAAATGCAAAACTTATCTTCACATGTACCTATATGCGGCAGATTAGTGCAAATATTATAAGAATTATTGTGCATTTAATGGTAGAAGCATATAATTTGGACCACATATACTAGACATATACAGGATCAAATTTAAAAACGAGGCCATCTCGGTTGTTGTTCCTTTTACAAAAATGGCGGGCATTCAAAATGGCGACTATACATTAGGGTGGAGCGCTGTTATATGGGGAAAAACTAAATAACAATTTTCACAAACGCGGGGTGCGGAATCGATGCTACTGTGGGAAAGGATTCGAAAAGTTAATTGTCATTTTTTTATATTTTCACTCTAAAAACTGCCCCAACGTGATTTTAATTTTGAAATTATAAAAAAATTTTTTTTTGCCTTTTTACATACGCGGGATGCGATATCAATTCGCTTTTAGGATACGAACCGAAAACTTCAATAACACTTCTTTCTATTTCTATTAGAATAACTGCCCCGGCGCTACTGAAATTGGTCTATTTTGAATTTGCAGGCCAACCCCCGACCTAACGGTGCAAAGAAACAGTTATAACCTGTCACACGAGTGGACCTTCACTCTCCCACCCCACTACAGTTCAATTCTAAGTAGGTATTAATTATTCACTATCTATTCAGTACTGTTTCGATAATCGGTTAGTTTAGTACCGTTTTCTGTAGCTTCAAAGCTTAATCGTCAAAGTTTAGTATTGTGACAAATTTTGTGTGAATTCGTTTACTGTTGTTATAAACAACTATGGCATTACTCCGAAGTGAAGTATCTTGTCCAATATTTGGTTCTGGCAGTGAGCTCCCTAAAAATGTGTTACCTACGTTTAAAGATATAATGAAGTTGTTTATATTCGTATCTCAAAACTATAAAAGACAGTATAAAAACTGTGTGCGGAAAACCAGTGAAATTGTGACGAAAAGAGTAGAGGAGATGTGGCGCAAAGCTTCAATACCAATCGTAGAACACAAAACAATATTATCTAGAATTATAGCTTACCACGATAAGTATAAAACATTATTGAAACCTTATAAAGGCAGGAAGGATGAAGACGGTTACAAAGCGAAGCTGTTCAAGTTTGGTGAGGATAGCAAGAAATTATTTGATATTGCTACTTGCAAATGTTTAGAGTTCACAGATTGCAACTGTCCTAGAAACCGAAAAATTCCACTACCAGAACGAAATTTCTTAATCGACCAACGAACTGACCGTAAAATGATGATTGGTAGTTTAGATCGTGAAACGACCAAAAAAAATGAGATGAATTTACATAGATTACACCAACAAAAGCAACGTGAAGAACAAAGAACCTTGCAAATAGAGGTGGAATCTATTCCTAGTACTTCTAAATCACCTACAACTTCAAAGGCACGATCGAATGTTCAGCAGGCAGATACATTAAAGAAAAGTGATGAAATTGAGGACTTCCAATCGCAATCTCTTATTTCCACTACTTCACTCACAATGACTGATGTCACATTTCCGGTTATTGCCAGAACATTAGATCGTTATGGGGTTTCAGATCGTGCTGGTGCTGCAATCATTTCTGCAGCTTTCCAAGACATTGGTCTTATTACAAAGAGCGATTCATCACGGGTTATAGACCGAAGCAGAGTTCGAAGAGCTCGTTCTAAAGCTAGGGCTACTATCTTAGATGAACCTACAATTTTTTATACTGACACCATCGGATTATTTTACGATGGTAGAAAGGATAAAACGTTAATACACGAAGATGGTCGTAGAAGAGTGACTCAGGAGGAGCATATTACCATATTGAAAGAACCGGACTCTGAATACCTAGGCCATATTTCTTTGAAAACTGGTGACGCCAAAACGATTTGTAACTCTATTCTGACATTCCTTTCCTCCAAGTCTATCGATGCAAATCAAATAATGGCTATTGGTTGTGATGGGACTGCTGTTAACACAGGAATCAAAGGTGGCGTTATTCGTTTATTGGAACTCAAGTTTCAACGTCCACTCCAATGGCTCTTATGCCAACTACACGCTAATGAACTGACGTTGCGTCATCTTTTTCAACATCTAGATGGCACAACAAGTGGACCAAAAGGTTTCATAGGTCCCATTGGCAAGGCTGTTACTAACTGTGAAGTATTACCAGTTGTTCCGTTCGATGCAATTCAATGTGCGTTGCCCGATATTAACAAATCGACACAAGAGTTAAGCACCGATCAACTATATCTACTGCAAATATGTCAGTATATCAATAGTGGACATTGTGATGCAAGTTTTGAGAAAAGAAATCCTGGTAAACTAGTTCACTCTAGATGGTTGACAATGGCGAACCGGATTTTGAGATTATACGTCTCAAGTCAAAGTCCGTCAGAAAACCTAATCATATTAAGCACATTTATTTTAACGGTGTATGCTCCTATGTGGTTCAAGATCAAGACTGAGCCAATTTGTATTTTTGGTGCCAAACATTTACATGATACAATAAAACTGTCGCGCTATTTGCCAAACCATTTGAAGGATGTTATTGACCCAGTTATACAAAGAAATGCATTCTTTGGACATCCAGAGAATATACTACTAGGAATGTTAGCCTACAACAGACAGTACGTCAGAGAACTTGCACTCCGCCGAATATTGAAGATCAGAGAGAAATCAGAGATCGGAGTCTTCCGTATTTTCCAGGTACCTACCTTAAATATGGATGCTGATGATTATATCGATCTGATAGATTGGAAAACCAAGACAGAACCTCCACTTACGAAGAGTATTAATACCGAAATAATATCTCCGGCAATCAAAGAGCTTGTGGAAAATGAAATCCTGAGAAATATCAGAACAATTCCGTGTTACACACAATCCACTGAAAGGTGTGTCAAATTAGTTACAGAAGCAAGTGCTGCCGTCTGTGGGTCACAGAGGAGAGACGGATTCATTAAGAATAAGCTCAAATCATGCCTTTTGATGCCTAAGTTTGATACTAAGAGAGACTATATTTCATAGCGATTTTAATGTTATTCCTCAATTTGTAAGTATATATATTTTTTATTTTATATTTACTATTTATTCTTTTTTCCTCATATTATAGTTCTAATAGCTCTAATAAATGAATAAAAAACATCATCGTTGACTCTATCAAATTAAAAAAAAAATAAGAAATTCTAAAATTTCAATCGCAGTGGGGCACTTTTTAGACTGAAATTACGAAAAAATGTCATTTAAGTTTTTCATTCGAAAATGGAAGACGCGTCAATTCCGCACCCCGCGAAAATGAAATTCGAAAAAATAAATTTGCGCTCCACCCTACTATACATATGTGACTAATAGCACGATAACTTTTGAACGAGACGTCAGATTTCAACCAAATTTGGTATATAGGATCTTTTTTCGATGAATAATATCGAGGTTTTGAACCGGAAGAATGGGTTTACCAGAATTTGTGTTTTTACTGTTTTTTTTTATGTAAAAATATGTTGTTTCTTTTTCAATTCTTTCACCCTGTATATATAAATTTGTCAAAAAGATAATTTTTTTTTTTTTTTTTTTTTTTTTTTTTCATATTTTTTGGAGGTGGGTGGGAAATCTTCTTAAGATACCGGTCTTATGCCTGGTTATGTGGGATTCCCTCGCCGCCGCTGAGATGGCTGCACAGCTCACCACGTGTGGTACGCTGAGCCGCAATCCCCGCCGGGGCAAGAACCTACCCACTAAAACCCTCCGTCCTCTCAACCAAACATACTTGTGATCTGGGAATGCAGGCCGGGATCCGCTCTGGTGGGGGCATATCTGCGACACTGCATTCACCTCACGTCTCATTAAATATCTACAATGTTACATTTATATACATACACAGTTCGACTTAATTGCCACATATATACACACATACACACATATATATATATACACATATATACACACGTATATCCCCTTTATGGGCGTAGTTGTCTTCCTTCAGTCTCCTTAGATTGGAGCGTTTGTCTCACGAACGCATGGGTCCTTGCCCACGTACCTTCATCCTCACACATCCTCGCAATCATATCACTCACAGAGTCAAAACGAACACCATTCCTTCTCTCCAATTGTATTCTATCCACACTCCATCTTGCACACTCCAACAGCGTATGTGACACTGTGTCGACCAAACCACAGTAAGGGCAGTTTTCTGTAGCCGCTTTCTTGAACCTGAAGAGATACGAACGGAAACAACCGTGACCGGTGAGCACCTGCGACAGGAAATAGTCCAAGCGCCGGTGCCCACATTCGAGCCACGTCTTCAGGTCCGGTATAAGTGATTTGGTCCACTGCGCCACATCCACAATTGCCTCCCATTCACTTTGCCACATCCGTATGGATATGGCTCTCTCCTCGCGTCTTACACTCTCGGTCGGACCGTTGTCCCTAGTACGATAAAATAAACGGGCCCTCTCGGAAGCCAAGATGTGAGAGGGCACGCAGCCGGTGATGGCCCACAATGCTGCCGCAGACACAGTTCTGTAGGCGCTTGCCACTCGTAAGAGACTTGCTCTGTCTGTGCGCGTCAAGAGCCTCCGGTAGGACGATATTTCTACCGCCTCACTCCAGACTGGGGCCGCGTAAAGAAGAACAGACTGTACCACACCGTGCAAAGCCCTCCTCCTTTCAGATTTGGGCCCGCCAATGTTGGGCATTATCCACCCCAACGCGGCCGCTCTCTGCGTGGCCTTGCGCGTCACCACTCGCAGGTGCTCGCCCCAGCTCCCATTCGTGTGGAGAGTCACTCCCAGATACTTAACACACTTTTTCGGGATGATCTCTGCTCCGCCGCACTCAAATATCACGTTCTCGCGTTTCCGTGGTCCCTTGAGGATCACGGCCTCGGTCTTCTCCCCAGCGAGTTTCAGACCGCGCTGACTCATCCAATCTTCCGCGAGATCACATGCACGCTGTGCTTTGTACAGAAGTTCATCAGTATCCCGCGCTACCACCAATAACGCAAGATCATCCGCGAACGCGAAAGGAGTAACCCCCTCACCGTATTCGAGACGCAATACCCCGTCATATGCCAGGTTCCACAACGTCGGGCCAAGGACGGACCCCTGCGGCACCCCAGCCGTGACATCCACAATTACTCCTCTCTCAACAACAATTCTCCTGTCGGATAGATAGTCCGAGACCAGGTTCCTCAAGTAGCCAGGGAAGTTCCTATCCTCAATCGCTCTCATCACTGTACTCCATTGAAGTGAATTGAAGGCGTTTCTAACGTCGAGCAGGAGCAAGGCGGCCCATTTCTGGTCGCGGGCCTCCGTATTCAACGTTCGGTGCAACCCCAACACTGCATCAGTCGTGCTAACATTCTTCCGGAATCCATACTGTCTGGGGGATAAGCCTCCAGACCTCTCAATCGCTTCATTAATCCTCTCACGCAACATTCTCTCAAACAGTTTACAAATACACGAGAGGAGGCAAATCGGCCGATACTTTTCCTCTCCTTTAGGGAGGAGTATTAATTTTGATGTTTTCCAGTCCTTGGGAAAGGTATGTTCAGCGAGTACAGCGTTCATATGGCCCAGAAGCCACGCCGGCTCCAGTAGGCCCAGACGTTTAACCGCCTCAGGCGGTATCCCATCTAGGCCCGGGGCCTTGCGGAACTTAAGGGCCCCCAACGCTTCAACAAGTTCGTCTAGGGAGAAGGGCGCAGCCCGCTCAACAGACCCGTCCCTCCGCGCTCCATGCCATTCGCCAGACGGGAAGAGCACTCGTGTTACCGATAGCTTCTTATCCAGCGGCATTTCGTACAGAGGGTATGCGCCAAAACGCTTCATTACAATTTTGTACCCTTGTCCCCATACGTCCTCGTCCAGCTCGTCACATAGACCCCTCCAACATTCTTTTTTTCTAGAGCGTATCAACCTATTCAGCTCCCTCTTCTGTGCACGATATTCATTTTCCATTTGTAGCACTTCATCAGCGTTTGCTCTACGTTTCCTTGCACGCTGTACCCTTCGACGCAATGCCACACATTCCGACCTAGCATTCGCAATCTCAGCATTCCACCAGTAAGGCATTTTCCTTACCCTTTGTGGAGCTACCTTACTGGTCCTCATTGCACTTTTCACAACTTGTTCTAGTCCCTCCGGCGAGGGCGGAAGGTTTCGAACCAATTCCACTTCCCATCTAACACTCTCATCAAACACTCTCCAGTTAGTCGATTGTATTCCGCATCGGGCTCCCGGGCCCTGAGAGGTTCTGTTTCCAGTAGCGATGCCCATTCCAGTTATCGAAAACCCAATGTAGCGGTGATCCGTACCCGTATAGGTTTGCAGCACTGCCCACTCCTTCACACAGCTAGATATACGTTGGGACGCAAAGGTAACGTCTATGTACGAACCCGTTACAGAATTGCCTCTCACAAACGTGGGTTCTGAACCCCTGTTAAGTACAACAAGGTCCAGGGTTCCTATCCATTCGCTCAGCATTTGACCTCTGGTGTTGGTGATAGGAGAACCCCATTCCGCCGATTTCGCGTTGAAGTCCCCAAGCACCACGCACTCCCGATTCAATCGTCTCACTTCATTCATAATCTCATCCAGCTTACTTTCATATGCGTCGATTGCTATATTCGGTGAAATATAGCAACAGACCAGATTCATTCTCTCCATCTTAGCGACCAGATATCCATCGTGTTTGACAACATCATACACACGTAGGTGTCTGTTGTAGAAATATATCCCAACCCTACCCGAAGCATCCGCAATCCATCCTCGGTTCCCGACCAATGTGGGGTTCGGTTCCGCCGCGATTAGGACGTCAAAGTTTCCCTCCGCGGCGGAAGCCACTGCGAGACTATGAGCTAATCTCGCCGTACCCACATTAGTCTGGAGTATCTTCAGATCCGGTCTCTGTTTTCTGGTATCCATTATATATACAGGATATTCATTCTCACATCCACACGCTCTGTCAAATTGACTCTCGCATCCATTCGACCGCTCCATTCCTAAGACCGCATTCTCCTTTCCGTTTCCTCCCTGGCCGTGTTAACCAGATGTCGGAATTTCGGACATTCCATTGAGTTGCCCCGATGTCCTGTGACTTTGCAATTAATACATTTGTGCCCTTCTTCTGGGCAATCGTTCACGGTGTGTCCCTCTGCTCCACACCGGATGCATCCCTTCAAGACCTCATTTTTACACTCAGACCTGCGGTGTCCGTACTCCATGCACTTGTAGCACCGGGCGATACGGATTTTCTCCTTAATTGTGCAGAATATATATCCCACCCTAATAAAGCCTATCCGTATAAGGCGCGCTGCAATGTCTTCATCGACCTCAACTGTGGCGTTGGGGTCTCCGCCATATGTCTTACGAAGGGGTCCCCTGACTTGACACGTTCCGTTCCGTCCCGCAAAGGTCTCAATTGCGCTGACAATGTCAGTTTCTTTGGTTAGACCATCTGCTCCATTTACAAAGAGCTCCCGCCTGACTGTGCCACCTTTCGCCACTGCTCTTGTGACCGTGCCCTGCCTAGCTGAGACGATGCCCTTCACCGTTTCCGCCATCTCTCTACCTCCTCCTAGTTCCAATACAATGCCCTGATCTCTGGTCTGCCTAAGACGTTTGACAACAACGTCGCTCCTGCCGCACAGGTCTGTGCGTAACTCACCCAGTAGTTCGTCGAAGGACTTGTCCTTCGCCTTGGTGAGCACTACCACTCCTTTACTCTCTCTGGGCTTTACCATGCTCGCCCAGCTCTTCCTCGGTCCATATACCGCGGCTTTAACTTCCTTACCCTCGGCTGCCCACTCTAGAAGCTTTCGAGTAAGGTCTGTCCCCAAGCACGTCGGAGCGAAGAGCCCTACGCTCTTCCTGTCAAGGTGGCCCATCCTATTTAGAAGTTTACGGCTTGCCGCCAAGAACTTGACCGCCTCAGGTAGATCCGTGTTGCTGGGTATGAACTTGTGGATGCACCTCTCAGTGCAAGCCCTTCTCCCATCATCATCAACAATGCTCACAGAGTTGAAC
Source organism: Diabrotica virgifera virgifera (assembly GCF_917563875.1). Taxonomy (NCBI): domain Eukaryota; kingdom Metazoa; phylum Arthropoda; class Insecta; order Coleoptera; family Chrysomelidae; genus Diabrotica; species Diabrotica virgifera. The sequence goes on along the minus strand of NC_065448.1, from coordinate 146,703,195 downwards.
ATTGTACCAACTCCACCCTCTTCGTCCTCAGCTACCGGAGTATCCATGAGATCTGGATACCTCTCTTTAAATCGTCCAAGAACTTTCTCGTCGGCCTGGTCGGCGGAAATATACACAGCCGCGTCGTCATTACAGTCCAGCGGGCTTCCCTCCATTACAGAAACCTTGGTAAACAAGGCCTCTGGCCAATCCTCGCTGAGGAGATCCGTGATCTCCTCAGGGGTTCTGCTCTCTGCCATTCGGGTCTTTATGTTCTGGACCCGACGTTCGGTTTCCGCAGGGTCCTCTGAGGGGGACACCTGCACACCCATATTTTTCTGTTGTGTCCGAACCATTGTGACATCGGTCTGTGTACCGATAGTTGTCTTGCACACGTTGGCCGTTTTTATGGCCGACGCCGACGCACGGGACTCCTTCGACATTGCCGCTTTAAACTGGGACATGTCCCTTTCTAATCTATACATCAGATTCCTTAAACCTCTGATACCAGACTTTATCTCAACTTTAGTTGTTACGTGGACCTTTGTTAGAACCAACACCTCTAGTACAGCCGCTTTTAGTTTAGCCATATCTTTATCTACCTTTTGTAGATTCGCACGGGGGCGATCCTCTCCGGGGGCTTCCTTACTCCGCGCATGGGATTTCCTCTTGCGTTTTCTATCGGCCACTGTCCACTCGGTAGACCGGCCGCTGGAGCTACTTTCAGAGCCGGATTGATTCGACTCGGTCGTCGATAGATCGACAAAGCCGTTTTCCGATCCACTCTCCTCATTGTTAACGTGAACAGATGTCTGTGTCACACCTGCTCTGACCTCATCCATCGATCCCTCCGGGAGAGCTCCCTCCGCCGCTGTGGACGAAGAGGGCTCACTCAAGGGTTCCCTCTCTCTCCCCTCTTCCTCTGCCTTTCTGATTTTTTCTTTTTTATTTTTTTTCGTCATCTATATCCCACGAGTAGGGCCGAAAGACAGTCCGGCAGGGCAGTGCGCCCTTACCCTGCTAAGGCTAGTTTACAACAGGGTGTCGCCTGGTACCCTGAGGGATTCCGTTCTCGACCACGTGTCGTGTGGCCATTCAGTCGTCGGCACGGTCTCTCACACCTTGACTTTCGGGGTTTTTATCGCAGGTTTACTCCTTCGGTTTTTTTTTTTGCGTGGCAGGTTGTCTCCTGTGGGTAGGTAAGGTCATTGGATTTAGGATAGGTAACAGAGAAGGTAAAGATGGACAAGCTGGGATTTGCAGATCCATCACGAGGTTGATGTGCGGCAGTGGCATCCGGCGACCAACTCCGAGTGCCAATCTCGCCCACCACCCCCGGTGAACGGCCACTCTCCTGCTCCGTCGCGATCGCCTTACAAAACTTAGCGGCCGCGATCGGACAAGAGAGCGACCGCCTCTCCGTTTAGTCGCCTTTTACGACAAGCAGGAGGAAACTGTGGGCATATTCTACTTTAGTGGCCCGTGACCCACACGGGGAGTCAAAAAGATAATACCGCCATTGAAAAGAGTATAAATATGTTTTTTAGGAAATGTTTTGAACTTTTCAGTTGTGTTAATTACGATTTAATAAATGCATAACGTATGTTCACATGTACCTCTGGGCGGCACATTCATTTTGAATGCCAGCCATTTTTGTAAAAGGTCAAAACGGCAAACAGGTGTATGTTTTCAAACAATTTTTGATAGTGTGTAAAAAATATATTTTATATCAGCTAAGTACTTTCAACACATAACGTGCCATCATCAGAGCTTCGTCCTCTTAAAATACCTTCATAGAAGAGCATCAGCCATGTTGTCTTTATAAATTAATAAAAGAATTTAGATGTGATTCTATTCACTGTAAAGGGTTATTATACCCTATATCTGTGGCTTTTGCCCAGTATTCATGTTTTTTGTTGTGTTGTTAAGCAATTGCTCTTCTATGAAGGTATTTTAAGAGGACGAAGCTCTGATGATGGCACGTTATGTGTTGAAAGTACTTAGCTGATATAAAATATATTTTTTACACACTATCAAAAGTTTTTTGAAAACATACACCTGTTTGCCGTTTTGACCTATTTAGAAGTGTGTACAAGTCTTACAGCCTTTTCCAATTTTTGTAAAAGACTAAATCTGAGATGGCCTCATATCTAAATTTGAATCTTTGTATGTGTAGTATGTGTGGTCCAAATTATATGCTTCTACCATTAAATGCACAATAATTCTTATATTATTATTAGCACGAATCTGTCGCACATAGGTACCTACATGTGAAGATACGTTACGCATTTAATAAATGGTAATTAATATAACTAAAGAGTTCAAAATATTTTCTAAAAAATATTTTTAACGCTCTTTTCAACGCCGGTATTACCTTTTTGAAAAATTAATATACACAGGGTGAAAAAAATTGAAAAAGAAACAACATATTTTTACATAAAAAAACAAATTCTGGTAAATTGATTCTTCCGGTTCAACACATCGATATTGTTCATTAAAAAAAGAACCTATATACCAAATTTGGTTGAAATCTGTTATCTCGTTCAAAAGTTATCGTGCTATTTGTCACATATGTATAATCGCCATTTTGAATGCCCGCCATTTTTGTAAAAGGAACAAAAACTGAGATGGCCTCGTATCTAAATGTGAACCTCTATATGTGTAGTATATTTTTATTTATTTATTTATTTATTGCTTATTTACAATCTACTTCAATACAGTAATAAGTAAATATAATGTATGTTGTTGGCTTGTGGCAGGTGTCGTCCATTGACGACTCTCTGGAATTTACCTAGCAGCTAGGTCTTCTGGCCAAAGTCTTTTCAGACGTCTGTCAACCAGTGGGGGGTTGAATAATTCATCTATGAGATGGTTTGGATGGTCTGCGCTGCGATTCATGTACCTTCTGGAGTGGTCAGCAATCAAATCATTGATGAAGGGGATGTTGAGGTCTGCATGAAGGGTTTGGTTTGACACATACCATGGGGCTTTAGCTAACATACGAATAGTTTTTGACTGGAATGTCTGTAGTATTTTGGTGTTGGATGGTTTGCTACAGCCCCACAGCTCGATTCCGTATGTCCACACTGGTTTGAGTATTGTTTTATAGATGGTCAGTTTGTTTTCTAATGAAAGTTGCGATCTTCTGTTGATTAGCCAGCTCATATTTTTAACTTTTAGGTCGAGGTGTCGTCGTTTGGCTGCAATATGTGATTTCCAAGTAAGTTTTTCGTCTAGATGAAGGCCCAGGTACTTTACTTCTGTTTTTATTGGTATAGGTGAATTATTTAGGTGTAGTTGTGGACATCTAATTCTTCGATTTGTGAAATTTACTTGACAAGACTTGTTTGTGTTGACGTTTATTTTCCAGCATTTAAGCCAGTCTTCTAGTTCATTGAGATGATTTTGCAATTTGTTAAATGCTAATATTTCGTTGATGTCTGATGCTAGTATACCAGTGTCATCCGCAAATGTTGCCATTAGTGTATTTTCGCTAATAGGAATATCAGCAGTGAAGATTTGGTAAAGGAATGGGCCAAGTACACTGCCTTGAGGTACTCCGGATTTTATTTGGTGGTAGTTGGATAGAGTACTTTCGTATTTAACTTGGAAGTATCTGTCGGACAAGTATGATTTAAGGAGGAGGTAGATTTGGTCAGTTAGCTGAGTTTTTATTTTAAAGAGAAGACCCTCGTGCCACACTCTATCAAATGCTTGCTGTATATCGAGAAATGCTGATAGACATATTTGTTTCCCTTCTAGGCTCTCTTTTATTTTGTTGACTAATCTATGGCACTGTTGTATGGTTGAGTGATTTGAGCGAAAACCAAACTGATGATCTGGGATAAGGTTTTCTATAGGTATTATTGTTTCTATTCTGTTAAGGATTAACCTTTCGAATACTTTTGATAAAGTCGGAAGGAGACTTATTGGTCTGTACGAACTGGCTTCAGTTAGAGGTTTACCAGGTTTAGGTATCATTATAATTTGTGCATACTTCCATTGCACTGGAAAATAACATAGTCTCAGGAGGCTATTAAAAATAATGGTTATTAAGACGACACCTTTTCTTGGGAGTTTTTTTAAGATTTCGCCAGTTATGAGGTCAAATCCTGGAGCTTTATGAGGGTTAAGCAGGTTGATTTCGTTACGGACTTCATTTGGTGAGAAGTATTTTAGTGGTAATGATAGCTGACAGGGTGCATTGAGGAAGTCTCTAATTTTCTCGTCGTTAATATCGTTGGCCTCTGGGGTGGAGAAGACGGTTGATAGATGTTCTGCAAATCTGTTGGATTTTTCTATATCTGATCGAGCCCAGGCTCCATCATTTTTTCTAATTGGTGATTTCATTACTACCGGCTTTTTGAATTTCTTTGTGGCTTTCCAAAGAGAGTTGTCGTCAAGAGAAAGGTTTGTGACATATCTTTCAAAGGATTCGTTTTTGGCTGTTTGGATAGCGGAATGAAGTCTGTGTGTGAGTCTGTTAAGATTTGTTTTATCTATCGCGTTTCTTGTTCTTTGCCATTTGTGACGGGCTCTTCTTCTCTCTTCCACTAGTGTTCTAATATGGAGGGGTATACTATACCTTTCATCGATGGTTTTTTCCTTTACAGGAGTAGCTTTCCAAGCGGCCTGTTGTATTTGTTCCGTTAAATATTTTACAGCTTCTTCAATATCGTTTTTGTGCTTGAGTCGAATGTCAAGAGATATTTTATCATTTATTTCTTCTTTGAATTGAACCCAATTCGTGTTACTGGAACATAGCCTTGGTGCAGGAGTTTTCCAAATTATATTGGTACTTAAGGTAATCAAGATGGGACTGTGGTCCGAATGGAGATCAAAACTGGGGGTGATGTCGCTGTGTATTTCAGGTATTCCCTTAGTTATAGCAAAGTCTAACAGATCAGGAATTTTGTTGTTATCAGTGTGCCAGTATGTGGGGGTACCAGTTGTTAGGTATTTCAGGTTATTATCTTGTATGATCTTTAATAGATTTCTGCCTTTTGGAGATATCAGTCTTGCTCCCCAGGTTGTATGTTTTGCATTCCAGTCCCCTGCCACTAGGAAATGTGAGCCAAGTTGTTCAAAAAACTCTCTGTATTCCTCCAGATTGATGGTGTGGCGTGGTGGGCTGTAGATAGAAGCTATTGTTAGTGGAAAGGTGAGCGCATGCACTTTTATGATAGTACTCTGAATTTTGTTGGTGATATATGGAGCAAGTTCGTAGTGTTTTATAGCTGTACGAATTATTACAACTGAACCAGCATGGGCTGTTCCATCTGGATGGTTTGCGTAATAGACAGAGTAGTGTGGAATTTTTATAAAAGACCTCTCAGTTGTGTGACTCTCGGATATAAGTAGGATGTCTATTTTGTTTAATTTTAGAAATAGTATAATTTCTTGCACATGGTTTGTTAGACCATTTGCGTTCCACTCTGCTATTCTAAGTGAGTTAGCCATTACGACGTTCTATTTATCACTGTTGTAAGCATGCTTAGTATCATGCTGTTTTGGTTTATCAATTGTGCAAACATATTTTTAAATTCGTTGAGGAACTCTGTAAGTTTATTTGAAAGGTCTGAATTATTGTTGTTGTCTTGTGAAGAAGTATTAGTTGCTGCAACTTGAGCATATGTTACATGTGATTGGTGTATGTGGTGAGCATTAGTGTTATTATTATTTAGGCTTGCAACTCTAGGTATAGGAATGCTGCTTGTTATATTTTTGTTTTTCGAATTGACTAGGTCTTTATATATAGCACATCCTTTATAGTTTGCTGGATGATTGCCATTACATAAGGCACATGTTGCTGGTGTGTCGCGTGCTTTTTTGCAGGTTTTTGTGTCATGTGATCCTCCGCATTTAACACAGGCGAATGGCCTTAGGCAGTAACTTTTTGAATGCCCGTATTTTTGACACCTTGTGCATTGAACTATTGTATTTTTTATTCTAGGTGGTTCTACTGTTATTATGCAGTTTCGTAGGACTTGTAGGTTAAATATGTTTTTGTTGTTTTCGTTTGGCTCTTTATCGACAAAGAATAAGGGCAATGGTTCTTTGGTAACTCTATGTCTAACATTAATTATGTTGCGAACTTTAAAACCCTTATTATTTAATTCATGCGAGATATCTGCTGTGGGTATTGAATGGTGTAATCCTCTTATGACAACTCTATAGGCCCTCTCTTGTTTCGGTTGGTAAGTGTGATGTACAATGTTTTCTTTTCTAAGGTGCTGTATGAGTGTCCTGTAGGTGTCTGAGTTTGTAGGGTTAATTTTTACTGTATTATTTGAAATGGTTTTGGTGTAATAGGTTTCTGCCGCAGTTGCAGTTGAAAGGTTTGCTATCATAGCACTATAGTCAGTAACTCCATAAATATAGATTGGTGGCGGTGAGGGATCTTTTTTGGTGATATTTGTGTTTTGTGTATTTGATAAATTGTCTGTTTGTTCATCTAGATTTTCTTTTGAGAGGGAATCAAATCTGTTTTGTGTTTGGATTTGGTTGGACTTTTCTGAAGTTGTTTGTCTTTTCATCCTTTTTCTCTTATTGGCAACTTCTTGCCAAGGATGTTTATTTTGGTTTTCTGTTTCGTTAAGTTCTATGTCGCTATCGCTATCTGTGTAGTTATTGGTGTTTTGTGTTGATGAGAGTGAGCATTGAGGGTTTGTGGATAATGTTGTGTATTGTGACTGAATAGGGTTTTGAGTGTTTTGAATATTTTGTGCAGTTGATTGACTAGGAAATTGTACTTGGTTTGGTATAGCTATTTGGGTTGGAATAGGTATTTGGTTTGAGCATGACATTTGATTTGTTATCTGGTTAGATGGTGTTTGATTAAAATACAAAAATGGTACTTGCGGTTTTACTGCTGTTTGGTTTGACTGGTTCTGGTTATTTATTGTTGGGACATCCTGTATAGTATTCATTTGTTGATAAATTGGTTGGCCATTATTATCAAATCCTAATAAGTTCCCCGAAGGGAACATATTTCTTTTGTTTGTTTCACTAATCACTTGGTTTTTGTTACTTTTCACTTTAACAATTTTTTGATGCTGATAAGATAATTACTAGTTAATTAGGTAGTTTTACGATAAGGAAGTTCTCTAGCGCTTTTAATGACGGTACATGTTCACGCTTCGAGAATCAGATTGCTACTCATGTGTAGTATATGTGGTCCAAATTATACGCTTCTACCATTAAATGCACAATAATTATTATATTTGCACCAATCTGCCGCATATAGGTACATGTGAAGATACGTTTTGCATTTATTAAATGGTAATTAACATAACTAAAAAGTTACAAATATTTCATAAAAAATATTTTTACGCTCTTTTTAATGGCCGTGCTAACTTATTGAAAAATTAATACATACAGGGTGAAAGAATTGAGAAAAAAAAACAACATATTTTTACATAAAAACCAGGAAAAACACAACTTCTGGTAAACCTATTCTTCCGGTTCAAGACCTCGATCTTATACATCAAAAAAAGAACCTATATACCAAATTTGGTTGAAATCTGAAGTCTCGTTCAAAAGTTATCGTGGTATTAGTCACATATGTATAGTCGCCATTTTGAATCCCCGCCATTTTTGTAAAAGGCAAAATCTGAGATGGTCTCCTATCTAAATTTGAACCTTTGTATGTGTAGTATATGTGGTCCAAATTATATGCTTCTATCATTAAATGCACAATTCTTTTAATTATTTGCACGAATCTGCCGCACTACGACCTTAATTTTGTAATGCGCAGGCGTTCTCCCTCTGGGTAAGTTCGGGATTGCAGCGCGAATACAGCTATTGTGTCACCAATACTAAGAAATCGTCACCTTAATGCCGTTCAAGTGCAATAACAGCTCCGTGAAGTAAGAGGAGTGGTTATTGGTCAGTAAACAGTAAGACAAAGACTGGAGGAAAATAATCTAACTCCTCGAGTATCGGCGATTGGTCAAAAACTTACTACAGCTCATCGTCAAGCACGCCTGCGCTTTACACGGGACCATCTGAATTGGACGTTGGAACAATGGGGATCTGTTCTATTCTCAGATGAGACCGGAATGTACCTCTACGGTAGCGACCGAAGACGAGGAGAGCGATTTGCAACATGCAGCATTGAATAGCGTAGTCCTTGTGGAGGTGGTTCCTGCATGATCTGGTGTGAAATTTCTATGGGGGGTACGAACCGACCTTGTTTTAATTAGTAGGGATAATCGTATTCACGAACGAGGAGGTTTAACGAGTGCGATACTGAAATCACAATAAAGATGCACTAGAAATAAACGAACGAAGACACGTTGAATGTTACGAGAAGCACTCCCAAATCATGATTTACAAAACTTATACACTGTAAATCATGATTCAGGGGTGCTCCTCTTAACATTCAACGTGTCTTGGTTTGTTTATTTCTAGTGCATCTTAATTGTGATTTTAGTATAGATACATTTAGTACAGAATTTATTTTTATTTATCGTTACATCAAGAGATATCGAAAATTGGTGACACTAGAGAAATAATTATATTAGGAGACATCAATAGTCGAACGGGAAAAATGGAAAACAACAATATCATAGGACTTTTTGGTAAAGAAATAGTCAACGACAATGGCGAAAGACTTATAGACTTATGCGACCAACTTCAGTTAAGAATTAACAACGGATATTTCAACCACAAAGAGGTACATAAGTATACATGGACACAGCCGACAAGAAATTTAAGATTAATAATTGACTACACAATACTAAAACAACAAACCTTATTGAAAGTTGAAGATATACGAGTATGCAGAGGAATATGTAACATATCAGATCATCATTTCCTAAGACACACAACAACGAAGACGAAAACAATCCCGGGTGCAGACAAAAATACTTCAAATATAACAGACGAGAAATATAACTTAGAGAGCCTATTACATGAAAGTGTTAAATATCTCTATCAAACTAGACTCGACAATTACGTACTAAGCCCGGATAATCTAACAGCAGGAGAGGTTTATAATAATACAGTATACAGCATAAAAGCAGCTGCAAAGGAAGCCCTTGGTATCAGAGAAATTAGAAAAAATAACAAATACTGGTGGAATTCAGAGACAGAGAGACTAGTCAAGGAAAAAAAGATACTATATCAAAAATGGCTTAACACAAAAAATGAAGAAGACTACAACAGATATAGACAAAGGAAAAGAGAATCAAGACATAAAATCATTCAAAGTAAGAGAGAGACCTGGGATCGAAAGTGCCAAGAAATCTAAGCACACATAGGAGGACGAAAATGCAGTGAATCATGGAAATTTCTGAACAAAATCAAGAATAATGAAACACGCAACGACAAACTACAATTAATACCAACAGATAAATGTGTCCAACATTATAAGGACTTATTAACTGAACATGGGCCCGAATACTCACAACCAACAGAGACGGAAATACAAATTGTAGGGGAAAAATAAACAAACAGTGTAGCAGTTAAAAATGCAATTAAACAACTACAAAATGGAAGATCTCCGGGTCCAGGTGGGATCAATGCCGAATTACTGAAAAATGGAACTGAAAAACTTTTCGAATCTCTGGCATATGTATTTACAAAGTACATCAATGGCGAAAATGTACCCAGTGACTGGAAAATAGCTTATATATTATCATCGATTCATAAAAAGGGCAATAAACTAAAATGTAGCAATTATCGTGGAATATCAGTAACAAATACAATAAGCAGAGCATATACAAAAATTTTAAGAGAACTGATTGAACAAGAATACTCAGGATACGAAGAAGAACAATGCGGGTTTAGAGCTGGAAGGTCCTGTACGGATAATGAATTTTCGTTAAAACAAATCATCGAAAAAAATTAGAACGGAATAGGCCAATACACCTATAGACAAGGCAAAAACGGCGGGTTCGTTGGGAAAAATATTCCCATGAGATTTTTTTGCATTCGTGCATTCGATTACATTCGTGAGACATCCCAGAATAAGGTTCAAGAAGTCGCCCACGTGAAAAGTGGGCCAAATTTTTTTTAACAATTTTTTTTAATCAAATTGCTAAAATCAATATTTTTGGCCCGGATAATTTTTTGTAGGTTTTTTGAACCATTCTGGGTAAAAAAGGTCTCATAATTTTTCTCTAAAGTTGATCGATTTCGAGTTATAAGCAATTTAAAATTGGAAAAAACGAAAAATGTCGATTTTTAAGGCTTAATAACTCGGTTAAAAGTTATTATTATGAAAGTCAGAAAGTGACTAATCAAAGTTTAATGCCCCCCCCCCCCTAAAAGATCCCTAAGAAATTTTTGTCATTATTTTATTACTAAGCTGTTATTTTTAAGTAATAATATTGAGCGCCATGCACGTGGTAGCCGGACGTAAATGCTGAGTGCGAGAGAGATGCCACCCCGGCAGTCCTATTGTGAATCTTACTTGCACTCACATTTACGGCTGCCTACCACGTGCATGGCGCTCAATATTTTTACTTAAAAATAACAGCTTAGTAATAAAATGACAAAAATTTCTTCGGGATCTTGTAGCGGGGGGGGGGGGGGGAGGGGCATTAAACTTTGATTTAGTCACTTTCTGACTTTCATAATAATAACTTTTAACCGAGTTATTTAAAATCGACATTTTTCGTTTTTTTCAATTTTAAATTGCTTATAACTCGAAAACGATCAACTTTAGAGAAAAATTATAAGAGACCTTTTTTATCCAGAATGGTCCAAAAAACCTACAAAAAAATTGTCCGGGTCAAAATATTGATTTTTGCAATTTGATTAAAAAAAATTGTTAAAAAAACTTTGGCCCACTTTTCACGTGGGTGACTTCTTGAACCTTATTTTGGGATGTCTCACGAATGTAATCGAATGCACGAATGCAAAAAAATCTTTCGGGAATATTTTTCCCAACGAACCCGCCGTTTTCGCCTTGTCTACTAGTTTTTATAGATTTGCAAAAAGCATATGGCAATATACCGATACCGAAACTATGGGAAGTACTGCAAAACTCCAACATTAACTTTACTCTCATAAAAGCTGTCCAAAATTTATACAGTGACATGAAAGCTGCAGTAAAATTAGGAAACAAAATAACAGAAAATTTTTTACAGTCAACAAAGGTCTACGACAAGGATGTTGCATATCACCGAGTCTGTTTAAGATTTATGTCGCCAAAGCCCTTACAATATGGAAAAGAAAATGCAGTGGAATGGGCATCCAAATCGACGCCAACACCTGCCTGTACACCCTTCAGTTTGCAGACGATCAGATTATATGTGAAAACGATAAAGAAGATTTGGAATATATGACTCGCAAATTGAAGGAAGAATACGAAAAATGGGGACTACAGATGAATATAGAAAAAACACAATATTTATGCCTAGGTGAGGATTCAACTGATATGATATTGGACAATAATCAGAAAATAACTAGCTATGATGAATATAAGTATTTGGGAATTAATTTCAACACGGAAGGTACGGACGATGCAGAAATTAAGAGCAGAATAAATAAAGCAAGAACGATAATTAAATCATTGAACGGAGTTTTGTGGGGTACCGAGATAGGGAAACAAAGAAAAATGAGAATATACAACACCATGATTAAGAGCACATTGGTATACGGATCCGAAACATGGAGAATAAAGGAACACCAAAAAAGAAAAATAGAAGCTACTGAGATGGACACCCTAAGAAGAGCAAGTAGAACATCGAGATTGGACTGCGTTAGAAATGAGGAAGTAAAGCGAAAAATGAATTTACAGGAAACGGTTGTAGAATGCATTGAAAAGAAACAATAAACGTGGTAAGGACATGTTCAAAGAATGGGGGAGGAGAGACTGCCAAAGAAAATTATGAAATGGATACCTACAGACAACAGGAAAAGAGGAAGACCAAGAATGACGTGGATACAAGGAGTAAGACGATCAATGAGTGTACGAGGATTAGAAGATGAAAACTGCAATGATAGAAGATATTGGCAACAAGGCATCGGACAACGTCGGAGGACGTTTTGAACCCGAATTTATATATTTATTTATTTTTATGCAGGACAATGCGAAGCCGCATACCTCAAGAATCGTGCAAGATTTCATTACCGAAGTCGGTTTTTGGTGTCCTGGAATGGCCATCGTACAGTCCATCCCTCAATCCCCTAGATCTAGAACATTTGTGGAATGAACTAACACAAAGAATTCGAGCTAGACTTCATACACCAAACTCGATCCCAGAGCTTATTGTCGCAGTAGAAGAAAAATGACTTAACATTCCACAAGAAACAAGAGCGAACTTGATTAGACCTATGCCTAATCGTATGAGAGAAGTTATTAATGCAAGAAAAGGTGTTACCCATTATTAAAACGTTAATTTTGTTAAATTTTTAATTGTCGATTACCCTTTTTGTGTTAGTAATAAAAAAAAGTAAATTTGCTTGATGTATTAATTTTACAATGTTAAACATAAGAAGTCAAAATAAATTTTCGTAACTGTATACTCATATTAAAGCAAATTAAATTGCCTTTCAAACAATATATCCCTTTTTTGATCCGAGCAATAGTTTCTGAAAAAAAATTAGTTCAAGTCAAAAGTTTAAAGTGGCTCATTTCTATGCACTTTAGTTTAGTTTAGATAAGCCAAAAAATAATCAAATGCAAGCATACAAAGCCTAGGCAAAATAACATGGTAAATTCAATATTGTTCAACAATTTAGAATATATTAGATATTTAGATTTAGAATAAAAATTTAGGTTAGATTAGTTTATCAGACAAATTTACAGATTTTGAGCAGACTAGATCCTTTTATCATAAGTTAAAAATCATCAACATCATACATTGCTTTCAAAACAATACGATCAACAACGCAAAGCCCCGTATAATCCCACTGAGTGCAGGATTTTGCTGTTGGTGTTACCAGCATGTAAAGGTAGGTTGTTCCTGAACTGTTCCATACTTGTTTGTTCCTGGCGTTTCGTCTGCAACTGCGGCAGACGTGATTTGGGTATTTCCAAGGCGTGAAGTGCTTCGGTACATACCCCCATGGAATTTCTAGGACCAAGTCAGTGACACGTAGCAATCAATTCATTGGTAATCATTATGGCCACTCTAACTTTCGAAGAAGCTGTCCTAAAGAGTTGTTTTCAGCTGAAACCACACTTAAGCTGAAACCACTCTTATAGACTTAAGAGACAGTATAGGTGAAATTTGCTAATCATTTTAGGCACGAAAAGAGCCTGTAACTTAAATAGTAGAACCTAAAAGACAACGTATGAACACTGTGCCGTCACTTTTTGGTGGCACATGCGTCGACAGTGGCGCATCAAACTTTCAACTTACGGACGGGATAAATAAATTAAAAGGTACCCTCCCTCACTCCCAGAATGATTTTTTTTTCATTTTTTTAAGTTCTGTGATTAAAAACTAAGATTCAACGTAATTTTAACCCACCACCCCTTCCCCCACCATCAAAAACTTTATTTTTCGTTTTTATTTTTTTTTATGTGGGCTGCAATAAACTTTAAAATTTCAAAAGATTCCCACAAATAGTTGAGGCTTTTACAAAACATGTCTATTTTTTATAGACCCGTAGGTTGCGTGTACATAACCTCAAAAATGTTTTTTTATTTTTGCTTTGAAAAAGCGTATAACTTTTTTTGGGGATGGCTGCAGGTCTATTTCTTTTCTACGGTTCGCCACCTTTAAAAATTCAAAAAACTGTTTTTGGGGGTTTGAACGTGTTTCTCCCATTTTTCAATGTTCTATTCCAAAGCAGTGATTCCCAACTAGGGGGCGATCGCAGGGGACGATTTGAGATTTTCAGGGGGACGATAGTGCGAAGGGGACGATAAGGGGGGCGTTTGGCATCCGGGAAACAAGAAATGGGTAATCGAGAAAAAAAAAATACAATACTTTCAATCGGATATCCATTGGATAATAAAAAGTAAATATGTATACAGTCGGAAAAATGAAAGAATAAACATGAACGATCACATCAATCACTTATTGATTGAGCAAATGCAAAATAAGTGATTGATGTGATCGTTCATGGGTATTCTTTCATTTTTCCGACTGTACCAATGCAGGTAAAACAATAACACCCACATCTCGTCTAGTAACAGAGGGCTATGAATCATGATACAATTTAATTCTATAGGTATGGTCGTCTCGTAAATATACTAGAAAATTTAAACCGATTATAACAAAATTCAGTTTGGCAAGATTGTGTGGATACCAAGTCCTATCAGATATTAACAAAACCGTTATTTAGTCCAGGAAAATTAATATATTTTTTTACCAACAAAAATGAGATGTTATAACCAAATAATGTGCTACTAACCAACAATGAGCCAGGCATAAAGAAATTATGTGAGGGACACCAGAGCCAAGAATGTCATTAACAATTCTTTTACATAATATAACCTTTTACGAAATGTAAAAATAAATAAATATGGATACATGGAAAAATATGGATTAATTATTTGTTTCAATTTGATTGGGGGGAGGGGCGATTGTAGTATTCATAACTGGTGAAACCTGTCTAAGGGGGCGATCATGGGAAAAAGGTTGGGAACCACTGTTATAAAGAATCCAGTTACTTCAATTTACATATAGCATATAAAAAATTGATTTGATCTATTTTGAAATCTATGAAATAGGGAAAATCCCCAAAAACCCTAGAAAAGTAGTTTTCGGATTTTTGAAGGTGGCGAAAGTTACGGAAAAATCTGAAAAAATTTAGAAATATAGTGTTTGATAAAATACACAAGAAGAAAAATTAGACCTGCAGACATCCCAAAAAAAAGTTACACTTTTTTCAAAAAAAAAAAAATAATAAAAATTTAATTCTGAGAGTGAGGGAGGATACCTTTTAATTTATTTATCCCGTCCATAAGTGGAACTGTGACGGCACAGTGTTCATACGTTTTCTTTTAATGAAAAAACGTTCATACGTTTTCTTTTAGGTACTACTATTTATGTTATAGACTTTTATCGTGCCTAAAATGATTAGCAAATTTCACCTATACCGGCTCTCAGTCTATTATGTTCGACAGGCAAGGTATTGGTCTTCTTCACATATTATTGCTTCTCTATTTTTCTGATCCAATATCTTCCATTATGATTTTCTACAATTTGTCTGACCCACATTATTTCTACCTCTTCGGATATTTTACAAGCATTTTTTTACTTCTGCTTGTCGTTTGACATTAATTTTATATCTCGTTCATCCAGATTGTTTGATATTCTTTGCCTTCTTTAGTAGGCACATAAAAGTCCATAAGGTACTAGTACACTTTAGAAGACCAAAAATAAGCATTTTTTCAAGATTTTTTTCTCAGAACCTTTATTAAAAATGAACATAAAACTTTTTACATATATTAATCCAATATATGTAAAATATAATATATAAAAACAGAGAATACAAAAAATATATCTTTTTTCATTTATGATGGTACACTAATATTGTAGAGGGCGCCAAAGTCGAGGCCTCGAAACAAAGTAGTTCCGATGGCAGATAGTTAATCTCAGGATTGGGATCTCTGAAATAAAAAAATCGTACGGCATTTGAAAAAGGAAGGTTTCTTACGTGACAATTTACCACCGTTAGTGAAAAATTCCGCAAAAAAAGATTTTACGGAAATTTGAAAAAAAATTGTGATAAAATCACCTGTTTTTCTTCAGTTTTTAAAGGTTAAAAAATATTTATTTTTTATTTTTTGGTCAAATTGTGGTAAATTGTCACGTAAAATACCTTCCTTTTTCAAATGCAGTTCGATTTTTTTGTTTCAGATATCGCAATCCTGAGATTAACTGTCCGCCATCATTTTTCGAGGCCTCGACTTTTGCGCCCTCTACAATATTAGTGTACGTGCATAAATGAAAATAGATATATTTTTTGTACTCTCCAAGGCATCAAAGAAACATGAAACGTAAATCACGTTTCATGGAAATAAAACACTGCTAAACAAATAGACGTCCGGCCATTTATGAAACTTTCCGAAAATAAAAATGTGTTATGAGCATGAATCACACTCGTTTCATTGGTAGGCTGACTTCAAGATTTGTTTAGCCGTGTTTAATGTTCATGAATCTTTTACGTTTCATGTTTCGTTGGTGTGCGGCTTGCCTAAGAGATAGATATTAATATGTAAAAAGTTTTATGTTCATTTTTAATAAAGGTTCTGAGAAAAAAAGGTTTAAAAAAAAATGATTATTTTTGGTCTTCTAAAGTGTACTAATACCTTAATCAGCTTTAACAAATGGCTTGGTATTATTAGCCCTGGAAAAGATTTACTGGTTTTCATCGATCTCACTGTATGGAGATTTTCACCGTTTTAGCAATATCAAGTCCTACATCTCAACAAACACTGTTTTCTTTTTCTTTGGAAGCGGAATTTTCTTCTCTGGTCTTGAAATAATTTCTCTTGCTTGCTGGTCTTGCTTTCAATAAACTTTTAAGGAGAAAAATGTTGTTCTCTTTAAACAATCCGTTAGTAAACTAGGTTACGACCGAAAAGCGTTACAAAATTTAAGGATAATGAATGCTGCCAAGTAGAAGACTCAAAACACGTAGTGACGTAAAAATTATAGAATTATACTAGATGACTTGACAGTCATAGTACCAAAATGATGATAATGTTAAGGGTTGTGAGTTATGATATATTCAAAGGATACTTTATGTAGAATAAAAAAAGTCCAGTGGGTTTTTCCATTCACTTCTATAAAATGTTATTCTGAAATTGATATTTCTGTAATTTTTAATCTTGCAATGGATCGCTAAAATAAAATTCATTAAAATAAAAATATTATGCAAAACTCATGCTAGGACCACTCTACTGATTATCAATTAGTATATTGAATATTAAAAATTTTAATCGTTGAAGAAACATATGCCAAGAAAAATAAAGGATAGTTCTATATAATACATACCATATAATAGACCACTTATTTGATAGATTATCATGTTCGAACAAGAAGACAAACCAAATCAGAAACAATAAAAATTATACATTTTCCCCCTAATATAACGACTTCATACATAATTATTTCTTTTTGAAGCCGTTTTATAAACCGGTCATACTGCAGCCGGTTAGTTTGTTGTGTATCAATCATTTATTGATGATACCATTCCAGCATTCTGGAACCCTGTACCCTGTACCAGGTAATCTCAAGTGTTTCCGCTGCCCCCTCCCTCTCGTGACAAATGTCCACATGGAAAGGTACTTCAAGCCTGTATCTGGTTAGAAATCATGATCCATTCCGTATTCCTGATTTCATTTATCCTAGCATTATGTCCATTACGTTGGTCAAGTTTATTCGCAGTCCTTTATTATCTCATTCTCCTCCCCCCTTATGACGATTTGCAAAGGTGTTGTACCCCTCAGAGCCTCTGTGACTACAAGCCAGTCCAGTCGTTACACCTTGCACTATACCACTGAGACATATAATATACAGTGGGCCGGAATAAGTGTTACCCCCCATATTAACTTATTTATTTTAAGCACATAAGCAAAACGCTCGGACAAGTCGATTTTTAAAATAATCATAGTATATTATAGCATCAATATTTCGAACTTTACGTGATCCTTCTTCAGGTGATAGTCATAACTTTGATTTTTTTTAATGGGAAAGTACATCATGTGACACCTTTTAAAAGCTTTTGAAATACTGATTACAAAAATGTATAATACTTGAGCAAAATTTCGGTCAAATGCTTTTTAAATACATTCATTTTTTCTAATCCTGAGAAAAACGAATAACTATTTTTTTTTTAATTTAAACGCAGATTGAAAGATTACATTATTACCGAGGGCCAAAGGCCCCTTAGAATAAACAAAAAAATTATTTTGAATGATATATTTGAAATTAAAAATCATACTCAATTTTCTTTTATTTTTCACCCCTGTAACTTATTAAAATAAATAAATATTATAGAAGTTTTAAGGGACTTTTGGTCCTCGGTAATAATGTAATTTTTCATTCTGCGTTTAAATTTTTCAAAAATACTTATTAGTTTTCTCAGGATTCATAAAGAAATAATGCATTTAAAAAGAATTGGGCCGAATTTTTGTGCAACCATTATACATTTTTGTATTCAGTATTTCAAAAGCTTTTAAATGAGGTGTCACATGATATACTTTTCCCATTTAAAAAAATCAAAATTATGACTGTCACCTGAAGAGATATCGCGTACTTAAAGTTCGAAACGTTGATGATATAATATACTATGAATATTTTAAAAATCGACCTGTCCGAGGGTTTTGCTTATGTGCTAAAAATAAATAAGTTAATATGGGGGGGGGGGGGGGGGGGTAACACTTATTCCAGCGCACTGTATGTAGTTGTTGGTTTTACCACCATGTTATAAATCCAACATAACATGTTTGGTTTTAACAGTCACCTTTCTTTTGGTTGTTAGATCTATCTATTGATTCCAAGTTAATCTCGAGTCTAATATAACCCCACAGTACTTTACTCCACTCGACAGATTTAGATTTGTACATTTTATGCTTAGGAGCCCGAATCCCATTGACTGTGTCATTAAATTTGTCGGAGAATAAAATGGCCAGGTCAACCACATAGTTCTGGATATAATATCTGTCGTTGCTGAGTCCTATCAGCTAATCCATCGAGATCGTCCAGATCTATCGACGACTAATATGGACTCCTTCGTCCAATTGGATTATCACTTTAAAACACTTAAATGGCATTCATCCCAATTGTACCACTACTCTTTCTGGCTATTCGGACACAATTTTGAGCTAACATATCGTTGCCGTTAATGCAAAATGTCATATGTTAAATATTGCACTTTTCAAAAGACAAAAAAACGAAATAATATTTACTGTGTAAGTAGTAGACCAGGGCGCATCTGTGAAAAAACCTCTATCTTTGGATGTAAGAGGTGGCATTCGGATTTTTGCTGATAAAGTTAGATGATAACTTCAGTAATTATAATTGACTTATTCCTTCTCAAATATACCCGGAACATTAATAAAAAAATTAAAATATTTAAAAATTTCGAAAAACATCGATTTTTTTCTACTTTCTTTGTTTATAACTTTAAAACGATTCATTTTGGAACAAAGTTGTAGGGAAATAAAATAAAGATAATTAAATTTTGTATAATATACCACTGGTTAAAAATGTCTTAAATTATTACCCTTATAGCAATAAATACAAAATAAGGGGGCAAAATAAGCCTGTTTTTATTCAATGTTTTTCAACCACTTTGGTTGCACTTAGAACCTTCGTAAGTCGCTTAGAGAATGCTTATAACATACTTCCACCAAATTTCAATAAAATCGACCTAATAGATTTTGCATA
This sequence comes from Diabrotica virgifera virgifera, assembly GCF_917563875.1. Taxonomy (NCBI): domain Eukaryota; kingdom Metazoa; phylum Arthropoda; class Insecta; order Coleoptera; family Chrysomelidae; genus Diabrotica; species Diabrotica virgifera. The sequence continues at coordinate 146,683,912 of NC_065448.1, read as the reverse complement.
ATAAATTTTCAATCTAATTTTTTTTTAAGTTCAAATTTTTTAAAAGCCTTGAACATAAAGTAGACCATTTAGAAGTTTGCTAATTTTTTTACATATAAACAGGCGCTCTACCTATCTAATAAACTTTACAGAATTAAAATCGGATGATTTAAGCAGCCTCAGCAATGTTTTAAAGTTGTAAACAATGTTTTGGCTTATAAACAAATAGAATATCTCCGTTACTATTATATTAAATTAAATTCACAAAACGAACTAGAAAATACTCGGTACGACGCTTATTTTAAAAGTAAAAAAGTTGAATTGTGAGGACTAGTTCCTGAGATACAGTCGGTTAAAATAAGCGTCGTACCGAGTATTTTCTAGTTGCGTTTTGTAAATTTAATATAATATAATAGTAACGGAGATATTCTATTTGTTTATAAGACAAAAATTGTTAAACTTTAAAACATTGCTGAGGCTGCTTAGATAATCCGATTTTAATTCTGTAAAGGTTATTAGATAGGTAGAGGGCCTGTTTATTTGTAAAAAAATTAACTTCTAAATGGTCTGCTTTTTGTTATATTATATTGTTATATTAAAATTTATTATGCAAAATCTATTAGGTCGATTTTAATGAAATTTGGTGGACGGTTTACGTATGTTATAAGCATTTTCTAAGCGAAATATGAAGGTTCTAAGTGCAACGAAAGTGGTTGAAAAACATTAAATAAAAACAGGCTTATTTTGCCTCCTTACTTTGTATTTATTGGTATTTTGCAAAAAGGGTAATAATTCGAGACAGTTTTAACCAGTCGTATATTATGCAAAATTCAATTAGCATTATTTTATTTCCTTACAACTTTGTTCCAAAATGAATCGTTTTAAAGTTATAAGCAAAGAAAATAGAAAAAAACAGTGATTTTCGAAATTTTGAATTATTTTATTTTTTTTATTAATGTTCCGGGAATACTTGAGAAGGAGCATAAGCCAATTATAATTACTGAAGTTGTCAGCTAACTTTATCTGCAAAAATCCGAATGCCACCTCTCACATCCACCTCAAAACCACCTCAAAAGACGACACATATGTATAAGCCCTAATTTGAAGAAAAACACTACTCACACAGTAAATATTATTTAGTTCTTTTTTGTCTCCTGAAATGTGCAGTATTTAACATGTGACATTTTGCATTAACAGCAACGACATATGTAACAAAATTTTCGGAAAAAATAAATTGTCCGATAATTATTAATCATCAATCATTTTTTATCTAGTTCCTATTGGAAACAAATTTTGGATGAGTGTCAAACTTCAATACGTCATATCATATTTGTCAAATATTGGTTGGTCAAATTTTTCAAAAACTTTTTTGTTACATATTATGTTAGCACAGGTTATTAGACCAGGGTAGAAAAATAAAAACGGGAAAAAAATCAATACAGGTATTTGAAGGTGCTAAATCGTAGGGAGTATATAGTTAATTAAAAATACATACAGAGGTACTCGTAAATCGACCTCATTTTTTTATAAAAAAATGCCAAAGTCAGAAAATATTGTTTTTTGCCTATAGCATTTTTAGTATCATATTTACAGCAAAAGTTGTATTATGAAAGTTGTGTATCACAAAAAAACGATTAATTTAAATTTTTACAAGTTAAAATCCATTAAGAATTAACCGAGATAATTGCAAAAAACCACGTTTTTTGCACTATTTTGGAAATGTTAATAACTTTTACTAAATAGGTTGTAAGGAACTTATTGTACCTTGATCATAAGGTAATTAAGTGCCTTTATTAGTTTACAAAATCTCAAGAAGATCTGTTTGTTAGTTTACAAGTTATGTTAAATGTTTATCCCAGACATCGAATGTTTAAACAATCATTGTTGCCCAAGGAGTGTTTTCAGAGTTTTTTGGCAAAGTGCAATGACTACTTAAAGACTCAAAGTAATAAGAAAATTAAAAAAAATAATATATTTGTTTTTTAAATGTTGTTAAACAAGTCGATAAAAAAATGGTAAGTTTTTTCTTAATAAACAATTAGAATATCTCTGCCATTTTTTCTGATAAATAATTATAATTGGTTGTGTCAAAAATCTGGTAAAAAAATGCACATTAAAATGAAAAAAATAACTTTCTAGGACCAATAATAGCCAAGTTATACTTTTTTTTTTTGAAAAATCACATCTCTATTGTTTATAAATATTAAGAGTTGAAATTTTTACAGCATGGTAATAAATATCTATATTTTATATGACAATTGATAAGTACCAAATATATTCTATTTAAAACGAGTAATAACCCTGTAAAATCAATTTACTCACGCTGACTGAGCTGGGACCGTGTGATATGGAAGAATGTCGGAGTTCAGTTTCTCTAGTCGAGATTTTGCTATAGAAAGTTCAATTTGGAGCGCTTGAAAAATTTTATAATATCTCAGCTTCCAGAGAACGTAGAGCCTTCAATTTTTTTTAAATTGGGGTAACTCGACGAAAGAATAACAACTAGCTAATTTTCATTGACCGGAAAAATCGGAAAATTCTGGAAAATGGATTTTTTTATTCAACATTCTATTTACAACGTTAACAGTAATATATTTTGATAAACATTTTCATAAAATATTATAAATTTGTGAATAAATATTAAAGTATAATTATGGTATGTACCTATATATTTATTTATAGACAGGGTTGTTCATTTTATTCGCCTCAGTGTTTGTACGGAAAACGACTTGATTTAAAAAAAATTCTTCATAGAAATATACAAAGCCATTAACACTACAATCTAAAAATAATATGAATTATACAGGGTGCTTCAAAAAAGAGTGGTATGTCAAAGATATATTTTTTATGGAACACCCTACACCTGATGAAATTTTTGAATTGCTCAAATTGAAACAATATGCTAGCTGCTAGCTAGACTATACCTAAGTACAGGGTGTTTTAATTCATTTAAATTTTTAGAAAAATGTAAAATTTTAGAAAAAAATAAATATTTACGAATCTAAGAATCGTTGACAATTATTTCTTGGATCTTCATAATAGACTATTTCGCATATTTAAACAGATGTTTATTGTAACAAAATTTATAATTACTTAGGTCCAATTTCACCAACAACAAATAAATCAATGAATGCTATTCGTCCAATAAAATGTATTAGATGTTTAAGTTTATATTTTGTTTCAATATAATTTTAATAATTTAAAGTGAAACTGGCGAATTTACTTTCTTCTAAATATTTACAGGCAGATTAACTTGCCAATTTAGTCAAAGAGTAAGTATTTTTTTGATAAATAAATAAAATAAGTCTTATTTGACGTTAGTAAAATGGAGATATGTCAGTTTATTGGTCGAATAACTTTAATCATAGAATAAACTACTATTCGTCGTTGGTGAAACCGGCCATTGATCGTACATTTTAAGATTTAAAAACTAATTGGAAACAAAAACATTCTCAAATTAAGAAAAAATGTATATGTATAGATTATAATTATTGATCTTCGTTAATTATACACAGTTTATGTGCAGATTTATTAATTTCTTAAACATTATCCCTAATTTTTTTAAACAAATCTTCTTCAACTTCACTTTTGTCATCTATAATAACTGTCAAAAGGTTGTAGCATCTTTGTTCATCAGTATCATATTTGCAATTTATGCAAAGCTCGGTACAATTGATTTATTTTAAGAAATTATGGATAATGTGGAAGAAATTGATGAACCTGTACAAAAACTGTGTAGAATTAACGAAGATCAATAATTATAATCTATACATTTTTTTTTTCAATTTGAGAACGTTTTTGTTTTTGTACGATCATGTAATTATAAATTTTGTTACAATAAAAATCTGCTTAAATATGCTAAATAGTCTATTATGAAGATCCAAAAAAAATTTGTCACCGATTCTTAGATTCGTAAATACCTGTTTATTTTTTTTTCTAAAACATTACTTTTTTTTTTAAATTGAAATAAATCAAAACACCCTGCATTTAGGTATAGTCTAGCTTATTGTTTAAGGGCAAATTCAAAAATTTCATCAGGTGTAGAGTGTTCCATAGAAAATATGTCTTTGATATACCACTCTTTTTTAAAGCACCCTGTATAATTCATATTATTTTTAAATTGTAGTGTTAATGGCCCTGTATATTTCTATGAAGAATTTTTTTAAAATCAATTCGTTTTCCGTACAGACACCGAGGCGAATAAAATGAACAACCCTGTATACATACTATAATTATATTTTAATATTTATTCACAAATTTATAATTTTTTATGAAAATATTTATCAAAATGTATTAGTGCTAACGTTGTAAATGAATGTTGAATAAAAAATACATTTTCCAGAATTTTCCGATTTTTTCGGCCAATGAAAATTAGCTAGTTGGTATACTTTCGTCGAGTTACCCCAAAAAAAATTAAAGGCTCTACGTTGTCTGGAAGGTGAGATATTGTAAAATTTTTCAAGCGCTCCAAATTGAACTTTTTATAGCAAAATTTCAACGCGAGAAACTGGACTCCGACATTCTTCCATATCACACGGTCCCAGCTCAGTCAGTTTGAGTAACTTGACTTTAAAGGGTTATTACTCGTTTTATATAGAAGATAGTTCGTACTTATCAATTGTCATAAAATATAGATATTTATTACCATGCTCTAAAAATTTCAACTCTTAATATTTATAAACAATAGAGATGTGATTTTTCAAAAAAAAGTATAACTTGGCTATTATAGGTCCTAGAAAGTTTTTTTTTTCATTTTAATGTACATTTTTTTACCAGCTTTTTGACACATCCAATTATAATTATTTATCAGAAAAAATGACAAAGATATTCTAATTGTTTATAAGGAAAAAACACCATTTTTTTATCGACTTGTTTAACAACATTTAAAAAATAAATATATTATTTTTTCTAACTTACTTAGTACTTTGAGTTTTTAAGTAGTCATTGCACTTTGCCAAAAAGCTCTGAAAACACTCCTTGGGCAACAATGATTGTTTAAATATTCGATGTCTGGGATAAACATTTAATATAACTTGTAAACTAACAAACAGATCTTCTTGAGATTTTGTAAACTATGCTAAACTAATATTTTCTGACTTTGGTCTTTGTTTATAAAAAAATGAGGTCGATTTATGAGTACCTCTGTATGTATTATTAATAAACTATATCCCCCTACGATTTAGCACCTTCAAATACCTGTATTGATTTTTACCCTGAAATCGCTCATATTTATTTTTCTACCCTGGTGTATTGTGGAGAAACACAAAACACAAAAACACATACTTAATATGTGTTTTTGTAGATACACATTAAAACTAGTTTTGGGCCTATAATGAGGTATGTTTTTGTTTATGTTTTCAGTTTTGTTGAATGTTTTTGTTTTTAATTAATTTTTAAATCTAAAAATGTACGATTAAATAATTATAAATATTATTACAATAAATATCTGTTCCAATATGCTGAATAGTCTATTATAAAGATCCAAGAAAAATTTTGTCACGGATTCTTAGATTCGTAGATATGAATTTTTTTTTCTTAAACCTTACATTCTTATAAAAATTGAAATAAATCATAACACCATGTATTTACGTGTAGGAAACCCTTATAAAAATATAGCTTATTTTTTTAAGGAAAATTCAAAAATGGCTCACGAGTAGGGTGTTCCATAAGAGAAAATATAACTTTAATATACCCCTCTTTTTTGAAGCACCCTGTATAATTTTCATTAGTTTTAGATTGTAGTGTTAATTGCCCTGTAAATTGCTGTCAAGAATATTTTTTTAAATATCAAGTCGTTTTCCGTACAGAGACCGAGGCAAATACGATGAACCACCCTGTATATATATAAAGATAAAAACAAATGAAATAGAGAATGTGGAAAAATCCCCTTACGAATAACTCACACATCCACTATTTCTTATATATAAAGATATATATACTGTACATTTATTATTTATTTACAAATTTATAATATGCTATGAAAATATTTATTGAAATATATTAAATAGTGTTAACGTTGTAAATGAATGTTGAATAAAAAAGTCCATTTTCCAGAATTTCCCGATTTTTCCGGTGAATGGAAATTAGCTAGTCGTTATTATTTCGTCCAGTTACCCCAATTTAAAAAAAAAATGAAGGCTCTACGTTCTCTGGAAGCGGAGTTATTGTAAAAATTTTCAAGTGCTCCAATTTGAACTTTCAATACCAAAATCTCGAAGCGCGAAAGCGGACTCAGAGATCCTTCCCCCATCACACGGTCCCAGTAAGTCAGCTCGAGTACCTTCATTTTAAAGGGTTATTACTCATTTTAAATACAAGATATACAGTAGTTATTAATTGCAATGTAAAATATAGATGTCTATTATGATTTTTTGCAAATTTCGACTCTTAATATTTATAAACAATACAGATATGATTTTTCAAAAAAAAAGTATAAGTTGGGTATTATTGGTCATAGAAAGTTTATTTTTAGTTTTTAATATGTGTTTTTTACCACTTTTCTGATACAACTAATTATAATTATTTGTCGTGAAAAATAACAAAGTTATTCTAAATGTTTATAAGGAAAAACTCGCTATTTATTAAACGACTTGTTTAAGAGCATTTAAATAATAAATGTATAATTTTTTTTTAATTTCTTAGTAGTTTGAGTCTTTAAAAACTCATTCCACTTGGCTAAAAAGCTCTGAAAATACCCCTTGGGCAACAATAGATGTTTAAACATTCAATGTTTTGGATAAACAATTAACGTAACTCGTAAACTAACAAAACGATCTTCTTGATACTTTGCACTCTAGTAAGGGCACATAATATCCTCATAATTAAGGTACAATATGTTCCTTAGGTCATATTTAGTAAAAGTTATTAACATTTACAAAATAGTGCAAAAAATGTGGTTTTTTGCAATTATCTCGGTTAATTATTTATCAATTTTAACTAATCAAAATTAAAATTAATTGTTTTTTTATGATACACAACTTTCATAATACAACTTTTGCTGTAAACATGATACAAAAAATGCTACAGGCAAAAAACCATATTTTCTGACTTTAGCCTTTGTTTATAAAAAACTGAGGTTGATTTGCGAGTACCTCTGTATGTATTTTTAATTAACTATGTCCCCCCTACGATTTAGCACCTTCAAATACCTGTATTGATTTTTACCCTGAAATCGCTCATTTTTATTTATCTGCCCTGGCGTATATGTTATAAGCAGTGGCATATCAATTTAATGATAGGAGCAATATTAGACAAAATCACATAATATTTTCATTAATTACAAGCATATGATAATTTAACAATAATAATACCTAGGATCGGTATTACAGAGTAATGGAGAAATAGATGGAGATGCACGCAGTAGAATTAGGGCTGGATGGATGAAGTGGAAAGAAGCGAGTGGTGTGTTGTGTGACAGAAAAATTCCAATGAAGTTGAAGAGAAAATTCTATAAAACAGCCATAAGACCGGCTATGATGTACGGAACTGAATGTTGGGCAGTGAAAAAGAAAGAGGAACAACGAATGCATGTGGCGGAAATGAGAATGCTTAGATGGATGAGTGGAGTGACAAAAAATGATACAATTTATGCCAAAATGAGAGAGCATAGGTTAAGATGGTTTGGTCATGTTTAACGTCGAGACCTTAATCACCCAATACGAAGAATAGCTGAAGTGCAGATTCCTGGAAGGAGTAGGAGAGGAAGACCAAAGAAGACCTGAGGGGAGACGATAAGGCAGGACATGTTGGTAAAGGGAATTAACATTGATATGACCCAAGATAGAATTGTGTGGAGAAATGCCGAATGTGGAGGGTGGCCGACTCCGCATAGGGATAAGGCAAAGAGAATGATGATGATGATAATTTAACAAATTCTACAATAATTTAGGCGAATTACGTATATAATTCGAGGCATCTTAAATATAACTAGAAATGAAAGTGTTTAGACACTTTCACGTTTCAACAATGGAAGTCGAACAAACAATATGTGTAACTCCATAAAGAGGGTAAAGAAAAAGGACAGCAGTATTAGGTGCATCAAATTTAGTGAATTTTAAGCCAAAGTACTAAATAGTAATATGGTAACAGAAGAAAAAGAATATAACAGAGAAAAACAGACTCCTCCATAAGCAACCCGTAACTCAGAAACAGTTATCAGATTCCAGTAAGATAGTAAGAAAATAATTGCAGAGATAAAACAGAATAAAAGCCCAGGAAGCGATGGTATTTCAGCAGAGTATGGATGCAAGAAAAGTTGACCATGGGCCACAGAGCCAGAAAATTATAGGGCATATCTTAATATCAATAATTAGCGCATCGAGCCTAGTAGGCCCATGGCTTCATTGACCATTCTCCTTCATCTGTTTTTGTTCATCTTCTACGTCCATTTTCCACCTTGTTCTGGGTCGACCTCTTCTCTGACATCCTTTAATGTCAGTATAGGAAGAAGGAGAGTGTCATGGTTGAAGAATTTAAGTGACTGGTTTAAATTCATATCTAACCTCCGATTTGGAGACGGCACTTAAAGAAGAAGGTTAAGATGTTCATGTGCATGTTCAATGGCGAGACGACAATCACCCAATACGAAAAATTGTTTAGCTCCTGGAAAGAGTAGAAGAAGATCAAAGAAGACCTGGTAGGAGACGGTTCATCATCATTATCCAGCCTTCTGCATCAAAAATTGAACATAGACTTCCCCTAATTTCTTCCAGTTTTGTCGATCTTGGGCTTCCTGTAACCAATTCCCAGCAATCCTTTTGACGTCGTCTGTCCATCGGGTAGGTGGTCTATCTCTACTTCTTCTGTCTTCTCTTGGTCTCCACACTGTAATTTTTTGGGTCCACCTCCCGTCCTTCATTCTGGCTACATGGCCCGCCCAATTCCACTTAAGCCATGCTAGTAGTGATGTTGATTATAGTTACTTTCGGGTAATCGTTACAAATCGTTACTTTTGTATAAAATAATCATTTACAGTATTCGTTACTTTGATTACTATGATTACTTTTGTATTTGAGTACCGGTAATCATTTTTCCGGTATTTCTCATTAGGTAGGTATTTTGTATAGGTATTCCGATATAACAACGACTTTCACCGATCTGTTTAAGGGATAAATCGTTACTTTTGTATAAAGTAATCATTTATTCGTTACTTTGATTACTATGATTACTTTTGTTACTTTTGTATTTGAGTACAGGTAATCATATCGAGAATCGTATTTCTCAGTAGGTAGGTATTTTGTATAGGTATTCCGATATAACAGCGACCTTCACCGATCTGTTTAAGGGATAAAAATGATTTGGTTACTATGATTACTTTTGTTACTTTTATATTTGAGTACCAGTAACCATATAGAGAATCGTATTTCTCAGTAGGTAGGTATTTTGTATAGGTATTCCGTCACACCCTTAAAACGCTTCATAACGATAACGATATTCGATAACACTCGTAAAATACCGGTCCCGTCCGTTACTCACTGGGATACGATTGGTAGTTTTTTATAGAAAGTAATCAAGTGTACTGGTTGTAGATACAATAGTGGTTACTTGCTCTGATACGATTGGTACGAAGTAATTAGAGTAATCAAAGTAGATACAATAGTCGTTACTCGCTCTGATACGATTGGTACGAAGTAACCAGAGTAATCAAAGTAGATACAATAGGCGTTACTCGCTCTAATACGATTGGTACGAAGTAATCAGAGTAATCAAAGTAGATACAATAGACGTTACTCGCTCTGGTACGATTGGTACGAAGTAATCAGAGTAATCAAAGTAACGATTTGTCTCTCTGTATAGTAATCGTTACTTTCGGTATTCGTAAGTAACGAGTACTTTGAAACCAATAGTTACTTTTTCAACATCACTACATGCTAGCAGACGGTTATGCAGGACTTTTCTGTGAAAAGGATCGTTAAGCGAAGGCTCAAGCTAGAACCTTATGGGGAAATGTAATAAGGGAAGTAGACTCTAGATAGCGATAAAGACAAAGAGAATGATAATGAGGGCTAAAATATCAGAAAGAAGACATTAGTAACCGTTAAATAGTGTAGATAATGCAACACAGAAGAAAACTCTATAGCAAACAATCGAAAACGAATATTGGAATATTCGAAGCCATAAGAAACGCTAACCAAGAGTCAGGGTGGAGCACCAAATTTTATGGACAAGAGAATGTAAATTTCATGTAAAATGAAATGATGTTAAGAAACAAAATGTCATATACTTATTAAGTTCATGTAAGACTTTTAATTTAAATGTAAAAATATCACATGCTTGGTAATGAATGATATTTCGGATAGCAAGCAAATGACTGAACAATCATGCAGAACGCTGTATAAAGTTTTTTATACCAGAAAATTGACAATAAAAGTGAATAAGTTCAAACTTGACAGCAATAGATTTTCCTAGAAACAAAATAGCATCGTGGTTAGAGATTGATTACTTCGTCTTTTGACTCAATCTATAAATGCCAGTTTATGAAGTATTTGAAAATAAAAAAAAAACTAGTAAAATTTAACTCGTATTAAATATTAATGATAGGACGGACAAGTTTATTCATATTGAATATTTTGCATCGATTAATTTTTTAAATGCGTATTATGTGATTTTATGAGTATTTTTTCTGTTCAAGCTTATTAGTAAAATATACTATTTTTCCTCTAATACAAAATTGACAATTTTCAATTCTACCATTTTTTTAAAATAAAATAGCTTCAAGACGGCATACCACGCTATAAACATAATGGAATTAGTTTTTAACCTTTAACGGTTTCTTGTAAAAGTTATAAGATGAAAAAATTATAAAATAATATATCTGCGTTTCTTTAAATTTGCCGATATATTTTTCAAAGAAACTATTTCCAATTGTGATTTTGTACAATTAGGATTCTTTTTGTGTACTGTAACTGTTCAGTGCTCTGTTCGTTTCCATTGTATGTACTCCATATATTTCAAGAAACTAACTACTGTAATGTACATAATAAATTTAAGTATAAAAAAAATGTTAACATCTTCTGTTTTATTAAAAAATGATTATCTTTTATCGTTTATAAATAAGAAATTGTCAAAATTGGATCGAATAGAACAGAACAACGTAGAACGGGATCCTATAACATCCACAAGAAATAATACGAGGAAAATATCAATACCACATATAAAAGGACTATCCGAGAAACTTAAAACAATAGGAAATAAATTCAACATTTCAACAACATTCAAAACAACAAACACATTGAGATCTATTCTAAAACTAAACCTAACAATGAACAAGAAAGAACAAAGAATTGTATTTATAAAACACCTTGTGAATGCGAACAATTTTATTTAGGTGAAACATCAAAACCATTAAACGTTAGAATAAGTGAACATTAGTCTTATATTAAAAATAGAGAATTTGATAGATCTCAAATATGTAAACACGCATGAGATAATGAACATAGAGTTCAGTGGAGAGATTCAAATATAGTCTTGATAGTAAAAAGAGAAAAATCAAAGAAACGGTTTTAATTATGCTAAATGAAAACAATTGTGTCGCAAATTCCTCGGTAGAATGCAGTAGGATGTGGTTACTCATACTAAAAGAGGAAGTCAATAGAAAGAAAATACCACGATTATTTTATATTTTAGTATTATTTACATAATATCTATGTGTTATTAATATTATTTATAATTTAAAATAGCATATATTATATTAAAGTCAGAATTTGGTATTCGTTTTGAGAGTAAACTAAATATAAGCCCAAATACTTACGATGTCGGGATAGTATCACGAGGTTTTTTCCTGGTTTTCCCTCGTGATTTACTATGGAATCTCTAGCGCGAGAATTTTACTGCAACCGTTGCATTTGGTTGTCTTTTTAAAGACAGATCACATGCTATGATTTTTTGTGGCGGATATTCTTGAGTTGAGGTTGATTTCATGTAATCGAATGAACTATCTTTTAGTAAAGTCGTCCCAGGAACGCAACTCATCAATATTGGTAATATCATGTATAATACATGTCTGAATTGCCGATATAAATGAGTCAGATTAAATAAATTATTATAAGAATTTTATGCTAAGCAACAACATTTTTGTTTAATCTAGTATTATTTTGTATTTTGACAACAACACCCAACTAGGGTGTCGAAACGTTAATAAAATCATTTTTTTGGTAAAATTGTGGCTTATTTCCCATTGAAAATAGTTGATTATAAAAAAACTATTGTTTTTATTTCCTGTACTGTAATCCAGAACTGTATTTTTAATACTGTATGCTTAGCCAAAGTGCGATTTCTAGGTTGTTCGAAAGTCCGAACAAATCAATACCATTTCCTTCATTTACTATTTTGTCAAAATTCTGTTATTTGTCGATTCACTTCAAAATATCCAATATGAATTAACCTATATGTTAAGAATTTTAAAATAAAAAGAAATGTTTTATTAATAAAATCTGCTCATTTACTGTGCTACATGAGTTAACCGCACTAATTTTTGCATTTAATTAGGTTTGATTGAGAAAAATACAGGGTGGCCAGAATCTCTCCCGACAAACGAAGATCAGAGATTCCTCAGATAATTTAATCCAATTCATCTAGTCCGAAAATGCTTCCTAAGGGAGCTAGAGCTCTTGAAATATGGCGTCTTGTAATTAGTTTTTTTTTAAATAGCTCCAGAACACTTTTATTTAAAAAAACGAAAACGGGTACGCCTATTTATCTTCCAGAGATAAATCGATTCCATCAATTGCGAATTTCTAGTACCGGTCATAGGCGTCCGTTTTGGGTAGGGCAACGGTTATTTTATCGCATGATTTTTTTGTCTTTAACTTTTAAGTATTTCTAACACTGGATTATTAAACTCTGAGGTATTCTAGAAAAGGTTTTCTTGCTTTGTATGATTCACCGTTTTGTAGAAAAATGGATTTGAAAATTTGATTTGAATTATTTGAAAAAAATTAAAAAAAAAAAGAACTATTTAGTAAAACGAAAGCTGGTACGTTTATTTATCTTCCAGAGATAAATCGATTTATCAATGGCGAATTTCTAGTACCGGTCATAGGCGTCCGTTTTGATTAGGTCAACGGTTATTTTATCGCTTCTCGGTTTCGTCGTTAATTTTTGACACTAGATTATTAAATTATGAGGTATTCTAGTACTAAAAGTTACTCTTGCTTTACGTTGATAAAATGCATTGTTTTATTTTGAAAAAAAATTTCAAATTCAAAAAACGAAAAATAGTCAATCCATTTTTCTCGAAAATGGTGCAGTCTGCCGACTTAAAGCAAGAGTACCTTTAGTACTAGAATACCTCGAAATTGAATAATCCAGTGTCAAAAATACTTAAAAGTTAAAGACAAAAAAGTTATGCGATAAAATAACTGTTGCCCTACCCAAAACGGACGCCTACGACCGGTACTAGAAATTCGCAATTGATGGAATCAGTGTATCTCTGGAAGATAAATAGGCGTACCCGTTTTCGTTTTTCTAAATAGAAGCGTTCTGGAGCTATTAAAAAAAACTCATTACAAGACAGATATTTAGAAAGATATTTAGAGTTCTAGCTCCCTTAGGAAACATTTTCGGACTAGATGAATCGGGTTAAATTATCTTCAAATTATCCGAGGAATCTCCGGTAACCGTTTGTCGGGAGTTTCTGGACACCCTTTATATTAAGCATGAAATATCTTTGATAATTTAATATACCCACCTGTCCGATTATGACTCTGTTTAAGGACGATCGAGTATTTCGTCTTACAGAAGAACTACTAGTTTTCTCAATAATGGCAATGTCAGTTCTTGCTGCTAATAAATCAGCTAGGTCTACGTCGGGTTCAACTTTTAATAACTTACGTCTGTCATGATAAAGTTTCTCAAATACATCATCTTTTCCTTTTGTTCTGTCTGACCACTAAAATAAAAAGAACAACAATTATGATCAAGAATGCAAACAAGATGAATTTATTAAGGTAGAAAATAGAATCAAAGAGATAATCATCATCATACTCACTCAGCCCTTTGCGCCCACTGCTGGACATAGGCCCCCCGCATTTTTGTCCATTGTGCTCTATTTTGAGCACTTTTCATCAAATGTCTTGAGATCGTCAGTCCAACGAATAGGTAGTGATGTTGAAGAGAATATTCTCGAGAACAAGAATATTCTCGAGAATATTCTCGGCAAAAATTTTCTATATGTTCAAAAACCGAAACAAAAATAAAAAGTAGATACGGGTCAAATTATTATAATTTAAAAAATATGCAGGTATATTGTTTTTGCCAATCTCATGAACCTCTAGGAAGGGTGTTTACAGTGTCAATATTTATTGTTTTGGTGCAATATTAACGTGCAAATATTTAGTGGTTCGTCCACATAAGTAGGAATAACAATTTTTAATTTTCTTGTTTTTGTAAAGAATATTTTAATTCATTTTCTTTTCAATATTATGGGACACCCCGTATATACGAGTAGGCCAATACCTAATTCAGTGAGTATGTATTAATTTTTATCATTATTTTCAAGTAAAAACCTTAAAGTTTTTTGTATGTAATTACCTGCCTACTCGCCTCATTTTTAAAAAGACAATTTCGCCAACCAACTCTCTTGGTTAACAGTCACTTACAATTATTCCGAAAAGTGTATAGAAACTCAATATAGTCCTCGCGAGTGATTTATACTACTCAGCAATAGCAGTACGAAAAATAGCAGGCCTGCTCCAGCTTGTGCAACGAGAAATGACAAGGTAGGAAATATTTTTATTACAATTTACTTTAAGGTCTGGTTTTTTTACTGTTATTTTTTTTATTCTATTTTAAATTCACCCTATGCTAAACAGTCCACTAATAAAGCTCTCACTGAGTTAGTAGTCTCCTCCAAGATGATTTATTGATCCGTTACGAGCCTGATAGATCCATTTTCTATATTTTTTTCTTGCATTTTTCATTTTTCTAAGAGGGTAATATAGTCGGGGAAAGTTTCTTTTAAACCTGCATTGTTTGATTTTATTGTCATACTTTGCTAATTTACAAAGATCAGAATCAAATTCAGGTTATTTAACCGCATTTCCTTTGACTTTATTTTTTTGTTATTCTTTAACATAAGGCGATAAAATATTCTTTACAAAATTAAAATCACGTATCAATTAGTAAATTGGTTTTTTGTTTGTGCCGATCGTTAGTGGTACCTATACCTCAGTTAATGTTGTTTTTTAAGTAAAAAAGGAACACATTAATGTAAAAGTAATTATTATTAAATTGTCAACGTCGGCCAATAGACAAATTTTGTTATAATAATTATTATACAGGTTGACTCTATTATAGATGAAACTGTGTGTTTATTTTACACAGTAATTTTTATTTAAAGGGTTTATGTTTTATAATTATTTTTTGTCTATAAATATTCAAATAGCAGAGGACATAGTTTTCTATTTTATTAGCACAAAGTTCGGTTGTATTTTATTAATTTTCGTGTGGTGAACCTATTTTATTTCCTAACGCTAATTTCATATTTTTCTAAATTTATTAATTCTACATTTAAATTTACAAAATGGCAGATAAAATTAAAAAATATCAATCTTTAAGACAAGTTGAAGTGCAACAAATGACTGAAATTCATGCTGTTGCTTTAAAGGTAGCTGCTGACGATAAGAATTTTTACCCGGTTTTGGAAGTTATGTATGAAGGATTGGAAAAAATTCGTGACAATTTTTATGATCTTCATAATAAAATAATTATGTTAGTTTCTGAGCAAGATAATGAGGACGCGCTATTTAAAGTCGAAGATGATTGCCGTAGTAATTTTGATAAATTATATTATAAAATTAAATTAACATACGTGCAAGCCTTTAGAAAATCTTCAACATCAAGTCAGCAAACTACATCAACTTCACAGTCTCAAAATCCTTTACCTATAAATTATTTTAATTTACCGAAACCGGAATTGCCATCTTTCAGTGGAAAAATAACTGAATTTAGAAGTTTTATAGATCAGTTTGATGCTCGCGTTCATACTCTTACTTACTTACAACCAATTGACAAATTTAATTTGTTACTATCGTGTTTAAAGGGTGCAGCGCGCGATGCTGTGGATCATATTGACATCACAGCAAACAATTATCCAATTGCCTATGATCTGCTTTGTGAAAGGTTTAATAATGTTAGGGTAATCGCTGCCAATTTATGGAATAACCTTGAAAGTTCACCACAACTGACTTCAGAAGATCCAAAAGAACTACGCAAGTTGTTAGATACATTTTCGAAAAATGTGGCATCTCTAAATAAGCTAGGACTACCCACAGTACATTGGGATTTTATACTTGTTCAAATGATTTTAAAACGATTAACTGTTTCTTTAGTAACACGTTTTGAGCTTTTTCATAATA
The DNA here is from genome assembly GCF_917563875.1 of Diabrotica virgifera virgifera. Taxonomy (NCBI): domain Eukaryota; kingdom Metazoa; phylum Arthropoda; class Insecta; order Coleoptera; family Chrysomelidae; genus Diabrotica; species Diabrotica virgifera. Next base: position 146,667,578 of record NC_065448.1, on the reverse strand, counting down.
ATTCAACCATCCCAAGCTATAAAAAACTGATTGATTTTTTAAATCAAAGTTGTCTCGCTTTAGATAATATTGATTTTCACACTAAACCAAAATCTAACTTTTCTAAAAAACCTAATTCTTCCAAATCTACATCATTGCTTGCTCAAACAGAACCTGAACCAAAATGTTCTATCTGTAAAACTAATGATACCCATGCCATTTATAAATGCTCCGTTTTTTTGGCAAAATCTCCTGTAGATCGATTTCAATTAATAAAAAAGAACAAGATGTGTATTAACTGTCTTGGATCACATCGTTCTAGCCTATGCAAATCTACATGGACTTGTCACTCGTGCCATAAAAAACATCATACACTACTTTGCTTCTCCTCTTCTAAGAAAGAAGAGAATGTTCAAGATTCGGCGGCATCCACTTTAAATTCAACGACTGGATCATCCGTTTCTGTGTGTTTTTCTTCCGCTGATAAAAGTACTTTGCTTTCCACTGCATGTATTGAGGTGCTTGATTGTCACGGTAACTACCAACCTGTTAGGTGTCTGTTAGATTCGGGAAGCATGACGTCCTTCATCTGTCAAAAGACCCTTAGGCGTTTAGGTTTACGTCCCATGAAAACTTCAGCTAACATCCAAGGATTAGGTTCTATGCAGTCGAACACTAATTTAGGTGGGGTTACCATTTCTTTTAAACCAGTACGTAAATCTTCTCCTATTTTGACAACCGATGCGTTAGTCTTGACAAAAATATGTGAGGATCAGCCTTTATGTAATTTAGAAGTTAATACTTGGCCCCATATTGCTAATTTAAAGTTAGCAGATGATAACTTCTTTCATAGAGGATCCATAGACATTCTTTTAGGAGCTGATGTATTCTCTACAATTCTTTTGGATGGACGTATTTACGGCAATCAAGATGAACCTGATGCAATTAATACTATATTTGGCTATGTGCTTATGGGAAAAGTAAATATTTCAAAGGCACCTACTCTTACGTCTTTATTTTGCCAAGTTGAAGATACGGTTTCTTTGGATCAGCAAATAAAGAAATTCTGGGAATTAGAAGCAGTCCCTGAAGTTTTTTGCTTAGCTCCTGATGACGCTAAAGTGGAAAATATGTTTATGAATACTTATACGCGTGAACATTCAGGACGCTTTGTAGTAGATCTACCTTTTAAGGAAGAAAATCCTGTCTTTCCTAATATTAGATCACTTGCTCTTAGTAGGTTTTATTCATTAGAAAGAAGGCTTCAAAAATCTCCTGAACTTTATGACCAATACCGCACCTTTATGAAGGAATTTGTTGAGCTCGGTCACATGGAACCTGTCCCATTGAATAACTTCGATTCACCTTATGTTTACTATTTATCGCATCATTGTGTTTTAAGACCTGAAAGTCTAACAAGTAAATTAAGGGTCGTTTTTAATGGTTCCGGGCATCTTCCAAATCAACCCTCACTCAATGACAAATTATTCACTGGTCCTAAGCTTCAGACTGACATCTGTACAATTTTGATTAATTTTCGATTGCATGGTTATGTAATTACGGCCGATATTTCTAAAATGTATAGGCAAATTTTAATTAATCCTACTCAAACAGATTATCAAAGAGTACTTTGGCGTTCTAATAATTCTGAACCTGTTCGAGATCTTCGTATCAACAGAGTTGTTTATGGTCTCTCTTGTTCTCCTTATCTTGCTATTAGATGTCTACATCAGTTGGCTAATGATGACGGGGATTCGTTTCCTCTAGCAGCCGAGGCACTTAAAACTGGAACCTACGTTGATGATATCGTTTCTTCCTGTCCTAGTTTCGAAAATGCCTTAGCACTAAGAGACGAACTTATTGCCTTACTTGCCAAAGGAGGTTTTGAGTTGAAAAAATGGTCCAGTAATGTACCCGATTTATTGAAAGGATTAGCTGTATCAGATTTAGCAATAAAACCTCTTACATTTAATGATGATATTTCGTCCAAAACACTTAAAGTATTAGGGTTGGAATGGGACGCTTCTTCGGATACATTTGCTTTTAAAGTTCAAGTTTTAGACTCTTCTTGTACAAAACGTCATCTTTTGTCCAATTTAGCAAAAATATTTGATCCTCTTGGATTTTTATCTCCAATAACATTTCTAATTAAACACCTTATTCAAAGAATATGGACTCAAAAGATTGGTTGGGATGATGCTCCATCAAAAGAAATTATCCGTTTGTGGAAAAAATACATTGATGATGTAGCATATTTGAGTAAATTAAATTTACCTCGTCGTTTATTAATTGACGATATTTTACGCTTAGAAGTTCACTGTTTTGGTGACGCTAGCGAGAAAGGTTACTGCGCTGTCTTGTACTTTCGATGCTTATCACCTTCAGGCCAACCTTTTGTTTCTTTTGTTATAGCTAAATCTAAGGTCGCACCCATTAATAAGGGACTTACTATTCCCAGATTAGAATTGTCTGCTGCGGTTTTAGTGGCTCGACTAGTCTCCTTTGTTTCTTCTGTTATTAAAGATAAAGTAGAAATCAAGGAAATATACTGTTATTCTGATTCTGCTGTTACATTACGTTGGTTACAATCTTCCCCTCATCAGTGGAAAACTTGTGAAAACTGTGAGCAATAGAGTAGCTTTTGTGCAGGATCGAGTAACTTCTTCATGTTGGCACTATGTTCCTTCTGAAGAAAATCCTGCTGACATTGGTTCAAGGGGTTGCTTACCCTCTGAGTTAATTAACTGTTCCAAATGGTGGGTGGGGCCAACCTTCTTACAATCTGATCCGCTAACGTTCTTTGAACTTAATTCAAAGGAGTCTACTAATGTAAATTTGGAAGTGCGGACTGTCGCATTGATTGCTGAAATTCCCAATAATTTTTTAGATATTTTATTGGATCGTCATTCGTCTTTAAATAGGTGTGTTCGATGTTTGTGTTACATTATTCGTTTTTTCCATTATGTAACCAAAAACCGATATGGTAATCTGGAAATAGGTTGTTTAAGTTTATTGGAGCAACATAACTCCTTACTGGTTTTTGTTAAACGAACACAGCAGATCTTTTTTAATACTTTAATAAATTTTATCCAAGATAAACAGCTGCTTCCAAAAAATTTAAGAAAGCTTTCACCTTTTATCGATGCAAAGGGAATTCTACGTGTAGGTAGTCGCCTAGCTAATGCGCCCATTTCGTATGATCGCAAATTTCCGGCATTACTTCCTAACAGTTGTAAATTAACTGATATGATTATTGAATCTACTCATCTGCAATATCTACACGCCGGGCTTCAAACTGTTCAATACCTAATTTCTCAGCGTTTTTGGATTATATCTTCCAAACGAGCCATTCGTAGAGTACTGTCTAAATGTGTTAAATGTTTTAAGGTGAATCCTTTGTCTCCAGTTCCGTTAATGGGAAATCTACCGCTAGCTCGAATATCTCAACTAAAACCTTTCAGTAATGTTGGAGTTGATTTTGCGGGCCCTTTTCCTATAAGAGCTTCCAAACTTCGAAAGTCTCAAACTCTTAAAGCGTATTTGTCGCTTTTTATTTGTTTCTCAACAAAAGCTCTTCATTTAGAGCTCGTATCTGATTTATCCACTGACGCGTTTTTAGCTGCGTTTAAGCGATTTGTCAGTCGTAGAGGCCGATGTCAACATGTTTATAGTGACAATGGCACTAACTTTGTTGGAGCCAGAGCAGAACTTAACAGATTGGCATCACAAGCTGCTTCTCATGAATCTATTCAATGGCATCTCATTCCCCCTTCTTCTCCACACTTTGGAGGTTTATGGGAATCTAATATTAAGACGGTAAAGGGTCATTTAATTCGCACAATTGGAGAACAAGTACTAACTTTTGAAGAGTTATATACTATTTTTTCTCAAATTGAGGCCATCATGAATTCGAGGCCAATATGCCCGTTAAGTTCAGACCCAAACGATCTTAGTGCGTTAACTCCAGGACATTTTTTGACCATGGAGCCTTTGAGTGCTCCGCCCGAAGAAACGTTGCTCGATGTTCCGCACAATCGGTTGAATCGTTGGCAATTATTAAATAAGTTGCACCAACAGATTTGGGAACGGTGGTCTAAGGAGTACCTCCAAACTCTTCATCAAAGGGCTAAATGGAATTCTCCGTCTCCAAACGTCCAACTAGGTACCTTAGTGGTAATCCGCCAAAATAATATTCCCCCGCTACAATGGCCTTTGGGCCGTATAATTGAGGTTCATCCTGGATCTGATGGTATAGTTAGAGTGGCCACAGTGAAAACTAATAGTGGTATATATAAACGCTCTATAGTAAAATTATGTCCTTTGCCTTTTGAGCCGTAACAATACTGCGTATTGTGGTGGGCGGTTGTGGTTCGTCCACATAAGTAGGAATAACAATTTTTAATTTTCTTGTTTTTGTAAAGAATATTTTAATTCATTTTCTTTTCAATATTATGGGACACCCCGTATATACGAGTAGGCCAATACCTAATTCAGTGAGTATGTATTAATTTTTATCATTATTTTCAAGTAAAAACCTTAAAGTTTTTTGTATGTAATTACCTGCCTACTCGCCTCATTTTTAAAAAGACAATTTCGCCAACCAACTCTCTTGGTTAACAGTCACTTACAATTATTCCGAAAAGTGTATAGAAACTCAATATAGTCCTCGCGAGTGATTTATACTACTCAGCAATAGCAGTACGAAAAATAGCAGGCCTGCTCCAGCTTGTGCAACGAGAAATGACAAGGTAGGAAATATTTTTATTACAATTTACTTTAAGGTCTGGTTTTTTTACTGTTATTTTTTTTATTCTATTTTAAATTCACCCTATGCTAAACAGTCCACTAATAAAGCTCTCACTGAGTTAGTAGTCTCCTCCAAGATGATTTATTTAGAATGGTGTTCATTTAAGCAGAGAAGAACAAGTTGAGGAAACTGAGTTTGTAGATAATTTAGCAACTTTAAAATATGATAATGAGTCGGCTGAAATAATAATGGCAGATTTGGCACTTTATCGTGCCAATTTACGTTTTAAAGAAATTGGTATATCGTTTTTAAAGATGTCTTTGAGTTTTCTATAGACTGCCCATGCTAGGTTTATTCTTTTTGGTAGTTTACATGTTTGGTTGTCTCTTGTGATCTTTATTTCGTGTCCAGGGTGTATGTATTTTTCCACCAGCTCTACTTCGTTGTCTCCAATATTGATATTTCCGCTAGGTACTAGGTTTGTCATGAATTTTGTTTTAGAGATGTTTATTTTAAGACCCACACTGGCACACACTAACTAAAGTGCATGTAGCATTGTACATATCTCCTTGAGGTTGTCAGAACAAAACTAATATCGTCTGCGAATTTCATATTTGTTAATCTTCTACTGTCAATGTTCAGGCCTCTCTCTTCCAAGTTAAATTTTTTACAAGCATATTCTAGTACTGCGGTAAACAGTTTAGCGATAAGGTATCGCCCTGTGGGACTCCTCTACCGATTGGGATATGATCCGTGTTTTTATGTAGTTTCCGTATTTGTATGTCAAGAACGCAACTATGTCGGTGAAACTACAACCTGAGGCTATAGTTGGGTTTTAATTTCAGTATTTTATAAATGCTAGAATATTCCACAGAGTGATGCGAACTTTGAGAAAAAAACAGTTTGATTGGTACACCCGGTATACAACGAAGATTTACCTGTTTAGCAACAATATTATTACAGTAGTATTGTTAAAGAATCAGGCTATAACATGTTTAAAAAATCACTTAAATCGGCCAACAGGTTTAGGAAATATGAGACATCAAAAATGACCAAATTTTTAAGTGGGCCGATTTCTATGCACGTAAGTTTATATCGGATATACACTCATCGGCACAAAATTCCGCCACCCAGAATTTTTGATTAAGTTTGATAATTTATAACTTTATTATTTGTACTCAGATTTTCAAGATTCTTGCACCAGTTTGTAGGTACATGCATTGATATCGTTTGGTATTATAGTCCGTTCTTTAACGGTAAAATATTGCAAAACCTCTAAATTTTAAAGAACCGCTTGGATTGACATGAAATTTGGCATACACATAGCTAATAAGTCAAAGAAAAAAAGTGATATTGTGCCGATATGTGTTTTTGCCCTGGGGGTAGTTTTCACCCCCTCTTGTGGATGAAAAAATATTCGTCCAAAGAAAGTCAGGAAATGGATAAACTGGCTAATTTTAAATAACTTTTGTTCTATAGGTTTTTTCACTAAGTCAATACTTTTCGAGTTATTTGGCAGTGAATATGTTCATTTTTTCAACAAAATAACCACGCTTTTAGACGGTTTTTCGCAAATAACTCAAATAGTAAGTATTTTGTCGAAAAAACATTCTTAGCAAAAATATAGCCTGTAAAAAATTTAAAAAAATGGTGTATACATCACGTCTCTACACCTAGTAGAAGCAGATTTATAGCTAATGAAAAATAGGTTCATATTCGTCAAATTCCAAATGGAATAATTTAACGTGAAATAACCAAAAATGAAGCACATTTCGGGGAAAACTCATTACCACTTATTTAAAGTGTTTAAAAAAAGCTTCATTTTTGTTTTATAAAAAAAATTTCTAGCATCAAAATTAAACAAGTTACGCTCAAACTAAAGTTAGTCCCTTTTGGTTTTGGTAAAAAAATCGAGAAAATCACCCCCTAATTAGTATCTTAAATGAACTTAATCGTTACGACTTCACAAGTTTCTTGACTCGTGTATATATTGTTTATATGATCTGTAAGTTTCATCGGTTCAAAGTCCTTACTATTGAAAGGGCTGTAGTTAAAAGGGGTTGAACGAGTCACTGATCACGAATGTATGCAAATTTAGAAACACCAAATCTTAATCAATTTTTATCTAATAGAAAAACAAAAAAATACATGATATTCAGAAAAGCAAATCTATTTTTTTTTGTTTTTCGAGATTTTTGGTATCTCGAACAATTTTTAAGTTATTTTGAAAAAAGCATATTTTTTAAAATTTAAATTTTTAAAAATTTTACTTTAAAACCAAATTTTTTCAAAAATAAGCACTTTGAATCGATGAAACTTACAGATCATATAAACACAGCATAAGTAAAATAATTTGTGGAGCGGTAACGATTAATTTCATTTAAGTTGCTAATTAGGGGTTGGTCTTCCCGATTTTTTTTTTGCAAAAACAAAAAAAGGAACCAACTTTATTTTGAGCGTTAACTTGCTTAAATTTAATGCTATAAACTTTTTGTAAAAACAGAAATAAATCTTTTTTTAAAGACTTTAAAAAAGTTATAATGGGGTTTCCCCAAAAAGTGCTTAATTTTTTCGATATTTGACGTCGAAATATTCTATTTAAAATTTGGTGAATATGAATCTATTTTTCATTGGCTATAACTCTAGTTCTACGAGATCCAGAGACCTAACGCGTACACCATTTTTTTTTACTTTTTTATAGGCTATATTTTTGCTAAGAACGTTTTTTCGACAAAATACTTTTTGAAATGTTATTTGCGAAAAACCGTCTAAAAATGTGGTTATTTTGTTGAAAAATTAACATATTCACTCGCAAATAACTCAAAAAGTGTTGACTTGGCGAAAAAGCTCTATGGAACAAAAGTTACTTAAAATTAGTTAGTTTACCCATTTCCGGGCTTATTTTGGACATATATTTTTTCACCCCCAAAAGGGGGTGAAAGTCACCCCCAGGGCAAAAGCACACATCGGCACAATATCACTTTTTTTCTTTGACATGTAAGCTATAAGCATGCCAAATTTCATGTCAATCCAAGCGGATCTTTAAAATTTAGAGCAAAAACCGTGAAAGAATGGACTATTATTCCGGTAACACAAAAATTTTGCTGTTGCATTATACGGGGATGAATAGAAGTGTTGTATTTCCTCCTAGCTTTAAAACATTCTGTGGAAAAATGGAAGGGCTGGTTTTGTTTCATAGTCCTGTCATATTATCCCGGAGGCATCACTAAAATTTTGTTTTCTGAATTATCCGAATATCTCCTTTCTTGTAAGAGCTGTACCATTTTCTGTAAATAAAAACACTGATTGACTCATAAAATGGAGGTTGTATTGATAAGATTAGAATGGCCCAGCGTGCAGCCCAGATCTCAATCTTCTTCTTCTTTTTGTATAGACATGACTGTCTGTTTTTTCAATGTGCCTCTAGTAACTTGTCGTTCCATCGTTTTCGTGGTCTTCCCACTGATCGTCTTCCTATTGGGGAACCGTCTCTCGCTGTCCTGACTACCCTATTTGTTGTCATTCGGCTTATGCTGTCATTCCATTCTATTCTTCTGTTTCTTACCCAGTTATTAATGGTATCCACCTTGCATCTCCGTCGTATATCTGTACTTCTAGCTCTGTCCCATAGTCTTACCATCGATTTTTCGAAGGGTTTTCATCTCCGCTGTTTCGAGCAATCTTTTTGTCCTCTCTGTGTAGGGTCGTGTTTCTGACGCGTATGTCATTATTGGTCTGATGACTGTTTTGTAAATTCTGCCTTTCATTTCTTTTCCGATATTTTTATTTCTCCATATTGTGTCATTCAGGCAACCTGCGGCTCTGTTTGCTCTATTCACTTGATCTTCCACTTCTGTTTCGAGCCTTCCGTAGCTAGATAGTGTGATGCCTAGGTATTTAAACTCCATCACTTGTTCTATTATCTGACCTTCCAGCTCCAATTTACATCTTATTGGATCTGCTGTTATAACCATGCAGATCTCAATCCTATTGAGTATTTATGGGATGAATTAAAAAAAGCTATTTGTCGCATCCTAGGCCTCCAGAAAATTTGGTACAGTTATGGCACTGGTAGAGGAATATCGGGCTATTCCCGAGGCAAGGATAACACATCTTTATTAGATGCCAAACAGATTGCGAGCAGTCGTTGCTGCAAGAGATGGACATACCCGCTATTGAATTGTTTGGTTTTATTGTTAATTTTGTTTTTGTTAATTTTAGCGAGTTTGATATTTTTAATTAAAAAAACCTTCAAAGCAGTGTTTTTATTTACAGCTCTTACAAGAAAAGAGATATTTGGATAATTCAAAAAACAAAACCTTAGTGATACTTCCAGGATAATACAAAAGAGTATGAAACAAAATAGATTCTGAAACTTAATCAAAAATTTTGGGTGGCGAAATTTTGTGCCGGTGAGTGTATATCATATACATATATCCGGTATTTTGATATTTATAAAAATATCATGGATATTTTGTGCCTTGTTGATATGTACCATGTATGATTTGATGTGATGAACTTTTGAACAGGTGTTTATTTATAGAGAATGAGGTTAATTTACACATAAATTTACCTGAAAAGATTGTATGGTAACATCCAATCTGGTTAGCAACATTTCCCTTCTAATCTTATATTCTGCGTGCAGATCTTCCTGAACTCCATTAAGTACTTCCCACTGTTTGTTTGATAAATATCCATCAAAAATCCCTTTTCCAACTATATCCATGCCGGCTTTATTTACAACAATTGGAATTGTAGGTACCAATTTTTGGAACAATGTTCGAATAGAAATATTAGCCGGTGGCTTAGGAAAACGAAGAGTTTGAAGAATCAACCTCATGTCTTTACCTTCTGTAGTTTCGTGCTAAAAGTATTAATTCAGTATTAGATCCATTAATTTAATATATTGTGCATTAAACTGTAATTATAAATAAAGAATGTTTGGGCTGTTCACTAAGAGTTATTGTTAAACTATACTTAATCTCTGTAAGCTATGAACTGTAAAAATAATTAACCGTTAAATTAAATTAAAATAATTAGCCGTTAGAAAAAATCTAAGATTTTATCCTTTTCCGTGATAACTTGATGAAAACTTTGGCAATATAGTTTTCCACTCGTAAGTACGAGGAAGAGTGTAGTAATGCGCATGTCCAAGGGTACTGGACAGCATAACTAAATATGTATGAGTAGAACTGTCTTTTGTTAGATAAAATATAACGCGCGACTGAAAACTTAGGTCAAAATTTTCTAGTATTGTGTCAAGGGTCTTTTTGTACTCAGATATCTATACATATTTAATAGTCCAGAAAGCCACTGCGCATTCGCTAGGAAAAATATTCTGATTCGGATTTTTTGCACAATCTTACTCAAAAAGGACTCCTTTTAACAAATTTGCATGTTGCCAGGACCAAAAGGTGGTTAAACATTTTTTAAACTTTTTTTTTTGTTTTTTTCCTAAAATTATTTTTTTTGGCATGGAACAAAGTTTTTTTTTGGTTTTTTGGATCATTCCAAACAGAAAAGGTCTTTAGTGACTTTTCTCTAAAAATGATAGTTTTTGACATATAAGCGATTAAAAATTGAAAAATTGCGAAATCGGCCATTTTTAACCCTCAAAAACTATGTGAAAAATTGAAAATTTGAATGTTGCCAAGGTAGGTAGATATTCTTTAAACATCGATTGATGAAATCCCGAAGAGATTTTTGCAATACAATATTCAAAACTCCTTTGTTTTTTAATTGCTAATCAAGCGTGCGCGACACTATTTTCCACCGTTGCATGTGCATACAGTATGGTGCAAATGAAAGGAATAAATTCGTTTTTTCGTAAACCGGCGACTTTCAGGAAAAATCCCGAAACAGGTCGATTTTTATTTTTAAGTTATGATATTATGGCATATATGGTATATTAGTGACGTCATCCATCTGGACGTGATGACGTAATCGATGATTTTTTTTAAATGAGAATAGGGGTCGTGTGCTAGCTCATTTGAAAGGTACTTCAATTCTCTATTCAGTAATATAAACATTTATATAATTATTTATACGTGTCGCGCACGCTTGATTAGCAATTAAAAGACAAAGGAGTTTTGAATAATGTATTGCAAAAAACTCTTCGGGATTTAAACATCTTCGATGTTTAAATAATATCTACCTACCTTGGCAACATTCAAATTTTCACATAGTTTTTGAGGGTTAAAAATGGCCGATTTCGCAATTTTTCAATTTTTAATCGCTTATATGTCAAAAACTATCATTTTTAGAGAAAAGTCACTTAAGACCTTTTCTGTTTGGAATGATCCAAAAAACCTAAAAAAACTTTTTTCCATGCAAAAAAAAAATAATTTTAGGAAAAAAACAAAAAAAAACGTTTAAAAAATTTATGACCACCTTTTGGTCCTGCCAACATGCAAATTTGTTAAAAGGTGTCCTTTTTGAGTAAGATTGTGCAAAAACTCCGAATCAGAATATTTTTCCTAGCGGATGCGCAGTGGCTTTCTGGACTATAAACGATCTCTTAACCATAACAGTATTAACCATAAATTAACAGTTGTATGGTTCTTTTCATGAGCATTTTTCAGTGCGTCACAAAGATAGAAAAAAAGGTTAGTCCGTGATAAATACACATTTATGACATTTATTCTAACATGACATTTTAGTTAAATCTGACAGTTGTCACATTTTATTTGCAATTTGGTATAAAAACAAATCAATTGTGTTTATTGCATTTACAAAATGGTATTTTCTTTGATTTGTATAGTCTTATAAATTGTACAGATTAAATTTTTTTATATAGAATACTATAATATTTAATATTATATTATTGGCGCCATCTATTGACAACTAGATTAAATGTTATAAATCTCACCGACGAAATGTAACCAGCGACGTGCGTTTTTTTCTGTCACATACAATTTAATGCGTTAGAGAGAAATCGAAAAACTGTGACACACTGAAAAATGCTCATGAAAAGAACCATAGGCACTTTGCGCAAAATTTAGCAGAACATACCAGCGGAATTACATACTTTGCTTATATTTTAGTGTTTGTAACGTTTATTTATATCCTTTGTAATTTATATTCTTTTATTAATTGTTAAAAATAGATATTTTTAACATAACAAGTAAATAAAAGTACTATAAAATAAAAATTTGTTTTAAATACGTAGTTAAATAAAATCCAAAGCACGACCGATCGTGTGACAGAAAAGAGTGTGACTGTTCCCGGGTTAATAAATTAATTTAATTAGACCTTTTTCTTAGTTGATTCAGCTGCTAATAATTGTTACATTTCAGTCATTAATTTGTATTTGTGTTTTTAAACGGTGTATTTTGTATTAAAATTTAATCCTAGTCCGTTCGCTAATCTCAGGCACAACTGCCCATTATTCAATTTAGTAATAATTTTTTTGAGAAGTTAGTTACATTTTGACGGACTAGATGTGGCTGAAAATTACTATACAACCAAGCACACTTGTCCATAGCCACTATTAAGAGTAAACCAACAACGAAACAATAAGTAATAGTCTGGGCAGATTATCGGAGCATGGGCCATTTTTGGGAAAAGTTATTTACTCGCAATTTTATTGTTGGAATCGAATCTTATAACTGTGTAAATTAATAATATAACCACAAATAGTGTGCTATTGTTATTATAAACAAATTAGTGCACCGAAATAGTGTTTTTTTTTTCAATTATCGCTAGGTAACTCTGAAGATTTTAATTTTACACCAAAAACACCCAAATAAAAATTCACCATAATTTAATTCTGCATAGAGACATTTTTTCTAATTTGCTTCGACGGAAATTCTCTTTGGAAAATCCGGGTTTTCCCAACAAAATCTTTTATTTTCAACTAAAATTTTAGGTAAGTAATTATTTATCAATAATTAAATAGCTTGGTGACAAAAGCTTTTTTGGTGTAGATTATATTTCCAGAAGCCGGTGGAAACTGGACAAATAGTTTAGCAACAATTAAATTGTTAATTAACAATTTACGGTGGCAATAATAACAATATTAAATTAGGATAAATCAAAATAACTATGATTTTCGTATAAAAAGGCACTATACCTATTTAACATATTTTACAGAATTTAAATTGGACTATTTGGGCGGCCTCAGAAATGTTTTAAAATTATAAATAATTTTTTTGCTTATTTTTGTGTGAATTTGATGGCCTTGGCTGAGCCAGACATTTTATTTTAAAAACAAACAATTTTTTTTCAATCAGAGGATTTTTTTCTGTATTTCTAACTCTAAATATATTATGTACATAACAAACTAACATACTACTATCTAAAAAAAAAAACACTGTTTTGGATGTAAATATTTTTTTGTATATATTTATTTTTTTTGTATATTTTTTTATTATATTTTTAATTTGTTTTTTTTTTTCTTTTTTTAATTATTTTTTTTACTACGCTAAGACATAAACCCGATTCAACATCTCGGAGGTTTACATCTTAGTTTTTTTTTCTTTTTTATTTCCTTTTTTTCTTGTTCTTTTTTTTCAATTATAATATACAATAATTACTTAAATCTACAGGGTTAAAAATAACAACAAAACAAACATGTTTGATTTGTTTTAACAAACATGCCTGTTTTGTTTTAACAAAATTACTTAAATACACGGTTAATTATATTGGTACAATTTATATTTACAGTTTTTGTTATGTTCGTAAATTGTTTTTTAAAATGTATTAATATCTTCAGAAAAAATCAAATTGTTCAGGTAGACAGGAAGTGGAATTTTTAAAATATTAAGATTATCATAAAATGTGTTTATATTTATTTACTGATTGATGGGAACATTCGAGGAGAATATGTAGTAGATCACCTTCTTTTCCACACTCACAGTTAGGTGACTGTGAGACCCAAACTGAACATATGAAGGGGAGTAGAGCGTGATTACATCTCAATCTATTTATAACTCTTATGAAATGGCGATTTGATACAGAATGAAACCATCTTTTTATGGGAATTTCAGGCTGCATTTGTTTGTAATTACTTCCAGTTCTCGTGTTTCGATAATACGTTTGCCAGCTTTCTTTTTGATGTCGTTTACTAATATCAATATCCGAAATGGGTAATAAGTTCAAGGGAGGTTCTTCGCCTATTTCTAGGGCGGATTTGGCTAGCCTGTCTACTATTCGTTACCCCTAATGCCCGCGTGTCCCTTTATCCATGATATAATGATGTTTTTTCCTAAATTTGCAATTTTATTATAAGGAGTCATAATTTCCAGTTCTATATGATTTAGTTGTTGGTATTTTTGGCTTATAAACAAATAGAATATCTCGGCAACTATTAGATTAAATTAAATTAAAAAAAAAACGGCATTAGAAATAGAACGGCAGGACGCTTCTTTTAAAAGAAAAAAAGTTTAAATGCCATGAGTGGTTCCTGAGATACAACCGGTCAAAGTTGACGGGAATTTGCGACGAAGTTATAAACAATAGGGCGGTAATTTTCAAACCAAACAGAACTTAACTGTAATTTTCTCTTTACATGTAAAGGGGTTTTCCCGTCAATAAATAAACAAAAAAATAAATATAGAATATGTATCAACTAAGTTAACACTAATTCATAAAACTAGCAATAGTTTGACATTTATTGAAAAGTTTTATAAAATAAATTTTATTATTAATTAAGCTGACAGTTGATTTATATTTTAAAAACCTGTACAATAGAGTTGGTTTTAAATAAAAAATCTTCCAAAAACTGTTATAAATTATAATAAAACTTTAGATTTAATGCAGAGTTTCATTTGAGATCCACATGCATCCTCATGCAGAGCTGGCACAAATATTTATAACTGGCGTCAGTAGTACTGTGTTACTAAATGAATAACTTAAGTACGTGGTATCAGCCAAGTAGCGCTTGTTCAAGATGGGCACCAAACGTGTTAACAATTACAAAAAAAATACGGGGTGTCCGATCTATTGTTGTTCTAACTGTAATTAATAATTAAAAAATGACTTTTTTATAAAATAAAAAAAATTTCGACCCGGACAGATATTTTTTCAGATTTTTTGGATCATTCTAAACAAAAAAGTCTGTTGTAATTTTCTCTAAAGTTGATCATTTTCGAGTTATAAACAATTTAAAACTGAAAAATTATCGAAAGATGACGATTTTCAAGGCTCAAAAGCATAAGTAAAAAATATCATTTTTGAAATTACGGGGAACCTAAATTCAAGTTCATCAAATTCTTATTCTATCAGTTCTTGGTTAAGTATTTTGGACTTATTTCATTTTTGAACATTGTTTTTTAGTTGTTAATGCCCGCCTTCCCATAAGAAACCCTCATTCACAATTTAAAAAAATATGTTTTAGAATAAAGCACGGCTAAAATTCTTATCAAGACCTGATAGAAGAATGTTTGAACTTAATTTAGGTATTTAATGATTACAAAAATGATATTTTTTAGTTGTGTTTTTGAGCATTGAAAATCGTCATCTTTCGTTCTTTTTTCAGTTTTAAATTGTTTATAACTCGAAAACAATAAATTTTAGAGAAAAATTACAAACGACCTTTTTTGTTTAAAATGATTAAAAAAATCTGAAATAATATTTGCCCGGGTCGAAATTTTTTTTTATAAAAAAAGTCATTTTTAAAATTACCTAGAGTTAAAACAAAAATAGGACGGGCACCTCTTATTTTTTGTAATTAACATGCTAAATTACATATCCAATAATTTTTATTCGATAAACAGCTAGATGAAGTTCGACCTTATATCGGATCCTCTACCGAAGAATTAAATGAAGATAACTACGACATATATTAAGGTTTAGTGAGGTAATAATGTATAAAATTGTAACTGGCGAGAATTTCTTTAATAAAATATGTTTTTCATAAGAAGGTAATTTAACAAGCGATAATTGTGAAATGCTACTTAGAAATAAAATTGTACCTGCTCTGAAAAACAAGTTTGGAGCCAATGTTAATGAGATATGCTTTCAGAGACGTTGGGTGTCATACATATTATGTAGTATTGAATGGCCTTCTTATTCATGCGATTTCTATGCGATCCTAAACATTATTTTTATTGGGGAAACTTAAAAAGTAAAATTTATAAAACTAAACCAGTAAGTGTTTCAGAGCTAAAGTGAAAAATTATTGATGAATCCACATTTCTTAAAATTAAAATCAATGTCAAATTCTTTAGAAATTTGATTGCTATTACAAAAAAACTTTTTGTAGATATTAATCTACATTAGAAACTACTAAACAGTTCTCCAATACTCCTTACCTATATGATATATAGATAGGGTTACCATACGTCCGGATTTCGTCCGGACAGTCTGGATTTGAAAGGCATATCCGGATGAGAAATGTTCGGATTTTTTTCATTACTAAAAAATATTTAAAAAAACATACCTATTTAACAAATTACTCGAAGATCTCAAAGATGCAAATTTTATTACGGTTACAATATTGATAGTTCAAACAGAAACGAAATCAAACTGACTCCGGTATGTGTTCGTAATTTTAAGCAAAATAAAGGTGTCAACGTGAAACTTTTATTTTTTGATGAACTTCCGGATGAAACATCTGATCTTTTTTAGTAGAACATGTTTTAAAATGTATTAAAAAGTACTCTATTGATTCAAAAGTAATTTGCCTTTGTGCTGATAATACCAATACTAACTTTGGGGGTGTCAAAAGGCAAGGGCAAGGATATATTTTTTTCCTTGGACTACCCCTGTCCGGATTTGGCCTTAATAAATTATGGTAACCCTATATATAGAATATGTTTATCCACAAAATATCTTGTTAGTGTAACTCATTGCCTGCCACGTCACCCAAAATTGACTGACATACATTTTTTGCTGTAGGCCATGTTGAGCATATATAAGTGAAACTGTTATTTCAGTAAAGGGCCACAGCCATTTCCTAATAGAGTTCATGGAAGGCCACTTTCCATGGAACACATTGGTTACATTAGGTGGCAAATAGACCTCATATTACACTAACAGTTGGCTGGGTCAACTGTGTCGTAACACACTGTGGCCAAGGGTCACTACTGGACATATATACCTCGTAACACACTCAATATAAGTTTAGAAATATCTCTAAACGCAGCCAAGGTGTGAACACATTCGATGTGTATGTCACTCATCAGCAGTGGCGGCGCCTGGTGTAAAGTATTGGGGTGCACACATAATATTAAGAGATAAAAAGCCCTTGAGGCCCTTTTTCCCTAGGTAAAATTTTTAGAGTGTCGTCAAACTGTAAAAATCAAAGGACATTTTTAAAAAATTACAATAAATAATGTATTTTATTTACTTAAAATTATAATTTAGTGTTTAAAAGTTACAAGCAAGTTTTGTAACGAAAGTCAAGTCGCCTGTTATTTTTTTTTAGATAAATTCTGCAATAACCAGTTCAGTAAAATTTGAAATTTCCTTAATCATTTTTGTTTTGAAAACATTGTGAGTACTGTTAGTCGATCCTAGCCCATAGCCATTCTAAGGAAAGTTTTGGTTTTGATAAGTTTCAATGCAGAGAAACATCGGTTCTGTTTCTGCAGTTGACTGACATTGTAACAAGTAATTGAAGAATTCAAACTATTTCAGAAAAATCATCTTGTAAATTATTTTCAATCAAAAATTCACTTAAGTGGACTCTCCTTGGATAGTTAAAATCGGATCTTCTATTTTGTTCTTTATGATTCCTCTTCTCCAAATATATAGGAAACATGGAAAGCGGTAAAAAGTATTGATAGTAGCACCTACACAATCAGTAAGTTTTTTCATAAATCTCCATGTTAAAAAATGATCATTTGAATGACCTTTGCACTTTGGTAGGTATATTCGTAATTAAGAAATTTGGTAATTTTTCTTCTAAATATAAAGAAGAAAATTTAATTAATGTTAAATATTCCATGCTAATATTCACATCCACAAATCCCTTCATGCTTAATATTGTTCCGAAATTCGAACTTCACAAAAGCAAAATTTAAAAATGTTCATTATATGCATTGTGCACGTTAAAAATTCCATAAGATCACAGTCGATTTGTGCTCTTGTGGCCATCTAAACTTGTGGGCTATAGCAGGAAGCGGGGTGTGTGGTGAGTTGTACTTTGCTTATGATAAAGTCATGGGGATAGCAGGCCTCGTGAGAGCGGTGATCGAGACGTTCTGTCTAAAGCCTTGCATTCGTGAAGTTTCCTCGTCGAAACAGAATAAAAATAATTAAATATTACTTATTACTTATAAATTCCTTGGATCTGTGGTTTTTGATTTAAATTACTGTATAGTTAGATTAACATGTTTTTTATAGAATGATAGATTTTACATATGAATGTTTCTCTGAAAATAATTTTGGGGGTTCACGTGCACATGTGCACTTATGGTGAAACCGCCACTGCTCGTCAGCGACATTTGGTTTGCCTCTCCAGGTCTGATGTGGACAAACATTGAGGAGGTGTCAAACTGGGCCAGGATACTGGGCTATTAAATTTTTCAACAAACTTCCAGATAGTTTAAAGTGTCTTCCATTAAATCAATTTAAGAGTACAATTAAAGATATTTTGTTAGAAAATGTTTTTTATAGTAATGAGGAATTTCTTGCATTTAAATTTTAGGATTTTATGACTTTAAGCAATGTCCATTGTTAATGTAATCAAATTTAATGTGATTTTAATGTTAGTATTTAATGTTATTAATACTCTTAGTCGTATTGTGCATCTTTTTAATTTGTATTGCGTCCAAATCTTTGTGTAATTTTATTTGACATGTGTTAAACACTTGTGTTATTGACATGAATAAACGAATCTAAACTGATGTCGCTGATGTGGAACATGTGCTCACTTACATTATATATATATATATATAAAAAAAAAAAAAAAAAAAAAAAAAAAAAAAACTTGGTTTAATAATAGCTGACTCAATTTAAATTGTTTAAGGAGGAGAAAATAATTGGGTAACCAGCTGAATATGGACAAAGTGTACTCTTTTTACTTATTACAGTAGACTATATCCAGAAAGATGCACTCTTGCTACACATGTAAATGACAATAACCATACCATGGACTATAATTCATTTAAAATTTTAGATATAGAAAAAAATTATACTAAAAGAATCTTTTTGGAGATGGCTTTTATAGCACAATGTGATAATTGCATCAACAAAAAATCAGACATTAATCACCTGAGTGAAATATACTCTTATTTACTATTCTTAGACAAAAATAAAAATAATCAAAATTTAACAGGTTTAGCTAATATCTCTCACTTAAATAATTAATAATATTGATTGCTGATAACCTATTTTAACTGTTTAACTTAATAGGATAATGACCAAAAAAAATTTGACTGACAATTAACATAAAAGTAAATAAATAATGTCAGACCTTGTTTTCAATTCATTGTGTCAATATATAAATTTTATCTATCATCATGTATATTTTAAATTATGGACTTTTGTGATATGTTATTTCTGTATTTTATTTTTTTATCATTTTATTTATATTTGCTTCTTTTAAAACATCGTGACAACAATTCTCACTTAGTAAGTATACTGCTAATTCATCTTATGTACCTACCTAATAACCAACATTGTAGCTTTCCCTGATGATGCCCATGAAAATGGGCGAAATATATTGGAATAAGTAAAAAGAGTACACTTTGTCCATATTCAGCTGGTTACCCAATTATATATATATATATATATATATATATATATATATATATATATATATATATATATATATATGTACTGAGATAACAGCTGGGAAAACCCTGGTACTGAGGAAGCAATGAAAGACTGGTGCTTCAAAGTGAGTGCCTTTTATTTTGGTCAAGCTTTCGCCTATTGTTTTTAGGCTTCTTCAGGACTTGCTACAAAGAAGAACATTCTTTACAAATATGCTTAAAGATAGAACAAGCAATTCTTACCGAAATAGGTGCACTAGTGCTCAGTGAAAATAAGAATACATCTTTTACCTTGCCTTTTTTGTGTATACATAAGTAATACAGATATTTCGGTAAGAATTGCTTGTTCTATCTTTAAGCATATTTGTAAAGAATGTTCTTCTTTGTAGCAAGTCCTGAAGAAGCCTAAAAACAATAGGCGAAAGCTTGACCAAAATAAAAGGCACTCACTTTGAAGCACCAGTCTTTCATTGCTTCCTCAGTACCAGGGTTTTCCCAGCTGTTATCTCAGTACTTTTTTATTTACTAGTAACCCAATTACTCCTTGGACGTTTTATATATATATATATATATATATATATATATATATATATATATATATATATATATATATATATATAGTGACTAAAACATCCCCGTGGGGGTAGCGCCGCCTTTACAGGCTCTCTAGATCCATGTTTTTGAGGTGGATTAGTCCTCCATTCTTCTCTTTTTTAAACTGCATTACATATCCGGTTCCAGCTTCTTCTGTCTCTTGCTTTTTCTTCTGCATTTCTAATTCCCATGCCCTCTAAATCTCGCTTCACCTCTTCCAGCCATTTGGACCTCGGTCTTCCTCTTCGTCTCCTTCCGGCCAGGGACCACTTTGTCACTATGTTTATTATCGCTTCTTCTCCTGCTCTCCATACATGCCCAAGCCATCTCAGTCTTTGTCTCTTTATTCTCCTGACTATATCTTGCCCCTTCAATTCCTCATTTATTTCGTTATTTCTTCGACTCCTGTATTCACCCTCTGCTGTTTGTATTGGTCCTAATATTGCCCGAATTATTTTTCTCTCAGTTCTTCTCAAATTTTCTTCATCTGTCTTGGTCATTGTCATCACTTCTGCTCCATACATTAATGTCGGTCTAATTAATGTTTCATAGAGCCTTAATTTAGTTGTTTTTGTTAATATTTTACTTTTTATCATTTTTTTGTTGGCTTGGAATGCTCTATTTATTGCCAATGTTTTCTCTTTTATTTCGTTTTCTCTTGTTCCATCACTTGACAGCATGACTCCTAGGTACTTATATTTACTTACTTCTTCAAATTTGTATCTTCCCACTTTGACCTCTCTATTAGTAGGATTTTTTCCTAATCTTATCATTTTTGTTTTGTTTTCGTTAATACTCAGACCCACTGTTTTTCCTTCTTGAATGAGTTCCTCTACCATTTGCGTTAATATATCTCTTCTCTTTGCCATTATCACAACGTCATCGGCATATGCTACAATTTGACCTCATCTATTTCTGAGTGTACCTTTGTTCATTTTTCTGTTAATATATTCTATTGCCATGTTGAATAGTGTTGTGGATAAACTATCACCCTGCCTCACTCCTTTATTTGTTTCGAACTCCTCTGTTTCCCCTATTTGCGTTTTTACACTCGCCCTGGTATGGCTCATCGTCATTTTTATAAGTTTTCTTAATTTAAGCGGTACCTGTAGCGTTTTTAATATTTCCAATAGTTGGTTTAGTTTGATGGAATCAAAAGCTTGTCTAAAATCTACGAAAAGTATTTCTAGGTTTATGTTAGCTTTGTCCGCCTTCTCCATTATTTGTTTTAGTATGTATATCGCATCTATTGTGGATTTTCCTTTCCTGAATCCACATTGATATTGACCTACATATCTTATTGTCCGCTGCTTCCTGTAATCTTCTTTGTATTATGGTTGACAATACCTTATATACTGTACTCAGTAATGTTATTCCCCTGTAGTTTAGACATTCTTGTTGGTTTCCTTTTTTATGTATCGTTATTATTTAGCCTGTTTGCCATTCTTTTGGCATTTTTTCTTCTTTCCAGATGTTTACTATCAGTTTGTGTATTTCCCTATGCAACGGTTTCCCTCCTAGTTTTATGAGTTAGCTGTTTATGTTATCTTTCCCAGGTGCTCTTCCGTTTTTGTTATTTTTAATTATTTCGATTACTTCTTCAAGTGTTGGCTCATTCGTTCCATTATTTTCCCACTCTTCCTCCATTTCTGTAATCTCTTCTGTTTGATTTTCTGCCAGTAACTCCTTGAAGTGTTCCATCCAGACTTCCATATATGGTTGATCTTGTGTTACTATTTGCCCTTGTTTATTTTTAACTCCATTTACTTTTGGTTTGAAACCTCTGTTCTGTTCTCTGATTTTTGTGTAGAATTTCTTGGTGTTCTGAGTCTTACTTTCAGCCTCAATTTCCTCCAACTGACTTTCCATGAATTTTCTATGTTGTCTTATTACTTTGTTGCTTTCCTTTCTTTTTTGTTCGTACATGTCTCTATGTTCAGTTTTATGAGTCCTTACGTAGCTGTAAGCTCACTTACATTACATTACAAAAATTATTTCAGGTTGTGGGAAAGTACTCAAAAATATACATGTTAAAAAATCCAAGAAAAAAATATTTTTCTCGGAGCGCAACCAAATTTTTAATGAAGTTTCACTGGGTGTCACAACTACAAAATCGAATATAAAAAGCCATATACTGTCACGTAATTTTGAGTGATAAGAGGATATTCAAAAGTGTGTCAGTTATATATGGTAGACATGTCCCTTAAAATTTTTCGTCAGTCTATCAGTCTGACATGCCCCCCAAAAAAACAACTTTTGTGGTGTGGCGCCCCATAAAACATTTTGAGAAAGGCATATGGCAGTCAACATGTCAATGTGCATAGAGACTAAATAGTTGTACAAGATTACATAATGTGGGTACATGCAATATTATTTTAAGAATATAATATCAAGGATATCACAGACTGAAAAATCACTAAATATAAAGTTTTCACTAAATATAAATAAAGTGAAAATCTTTTGAAAAAAAGTGAGGTATCTTTTATGAAAAAAGATACCTCTCCAATTGTCAAATTTTGGACTGTAGGCTCTCTCCAACTTATAATTTAGATAGAGATCAAATAACAATTCTGAATAGAACAACGAATATAATCGCTAGGCAATTTAAAAGACTGATCTGATGATTATATTTAATGTTTAAGATTCACATGAGATTAATCAGTCGATACATCCTACAAGTAGACAAAACATTAAATTGTTTGGTATGTTCTGAATTTGCATAAAGTACTAAATAAAACCACCAATATGGAAAAAAAAAATAAGTGCTTACAAGTTTGAGTTCAATTTTTTTACTAGGTCTTTTTTCTTGTAAAATACGGGCCCCCATTAGTTCTGTCATCAGATAATCAAGCAGCAATAATCTATCAGATACATTTTGTAATCTTTCAGATACATGTCCCTCTAGAAGAGATTTATAAGGACAATCTGAAACATAACCGGATTAATCTTAACTTTCTATACTTATCATTAAAACTAATTACTTAATTCTTTTAAGAATGATGTGACTTCCATGATAAAAGCTACAGCATCTTCTGGTGAAGTAATAGCATTAACTTCTTCATCTATATCCTCTAAAGTTCTTATCTCATTTGTAAGGAAATTTACAAGTTCTGTATATTCTAAACTTTTCGGTCCACTTTCTATAGCCAACGGAAAATTAGGTTTTGTGAGTAAAGGTCCATTATATCTGAAAAAATATGCACATTAAACTCGCATAAGTATATACATTAAATTATTGAACTGACCCTATGTTGTTTAAACCGGATATTATTTTTTCTTCTAGCTTATTCATTTTTAAATGAATAATTTCAAAGCACAATAAGTTTTTTTAGAACCTTATCCAAAAGCATTTAATTTCGATTCCGCCGGTCTAATAATCCCAGTATCTTGACTCTTGCTTGACGTGCGTTGCGCTTACAGCTTACAGTAGAAAGTGAAAAAACTGAAATATGAAAAATGAAGTGAAGTATGAATGAATGACGTGACATTTGCGTCTGACGTTTATCATAGAATACTGACTGTTGACATTTGGGAAAATAAAGTTCGTTCGCTCAACCATAGCCATCTTCAAAAAATAACATAAGGTTTGTTCCAACATGAACTTTTGGACGGTCCAGAAACCGTCACAAAACTACTTGTACCGTTTGTTGTGCGCATGTTCGTAATTGTATCGCCCAGTTATCGTCCCATGACGGTAATCATAAGGTTTGTTCCAACATGAACTTTTGGACGGTCCAGAAACCGTCACGGAACTACTTGTACCGCTTGTTGTGCGCATGTTCGTAACCGTACCGCCCAGTTATCGTCCGATGACGGTAATCCAATGATAAAAACCAAAGACGTATGGCGTAGATATATTAATATTATAGGTTTGTTCCAACATGAACTTTTGGACGGTCCAGAAACCGTCACGAAACTAGTTGTACCGTTTGTTGTGCGCATGTTCGTAATTGTATCGCCCAGTTATCGTCCCATGACGGTAATCATATATTTGTCATTTTTGTTGGTGACAGCTTGTGTGCTTTTAGTCGATCAAAGGCTCAAAAACTTTAAAGAATTAAATCCTAGTGCGCAAGTCAGTCCAACCAGCACATTTGCATTTGCCCGATTACTGAAATGATCATCACGAAACCGTCACCGAAAGATCACAATTCTTGTTGGAACAGTGGGAAGGACGATCCGATGACGATCATATTTTTGTTGGAACGGATTTTGTTTACTGCGCAGAAGCGTTACCGTTTCGTGACGGTTCTCGGTCGTGTTGGAACAAACCTTATGTGATACATGACGGAAGCTCGAAACAAATGACAATCAATGAAAAACCCTATTGCCCAATTACTGAAATGGTCATCACGAAACCGTCACTAAAAGATCACAATTCTTGTTGGAACAGTGGGAAGGACGATCCGAGGACGATCATATTTTTGTTGGAACGGATTTTGTTTACTGCGCAGGAGCGTTACCGTTTCGTGACGGTTCTCGGTCGTGTTGGAACAAACCTATAATTTATTTATCATAGAGGTATATATTAACATAGAGGGTGCCTACCTTCCGCGCTTCCTGACGACAAGATCTCATGGACTGGTTTGCTGCATCTCTTTCTAACACATTGTATCGAATATCTATGATAGGTTTGTTCCAACACGACCGAGAACCGTCACGAAACGGTAAAGGCCCCGTCTCACCATCAAATAATTGACAGTTATTTGATCAAACTTGACAGTTAGTGACACAAAGTGACAGTTAGTATGTATAGTTTGTGTCACTAGTCAAGTTTGACTGTTAAGTTTGATCAAATAACTGTCAATTATTTGATGGTGAGACGGGGCCTTAACGCTCCTGCGCAGTAAACAAAATCCGTTCCAACAAAAATATGATCGTCCTCGGATCGTCCTTCCCACTGTTCCAACAAGAATTGTGATCTTTTAGTGACGGTTTCGTGATGACCATTTCAGTAATTGGGCAATAGGGTTTTTCATTGATTGTCATTTGTTTTGAGCTTCTGTCATGTGTCACATAATATTAATATATCTACGGCATACGTCTTTGGTTTTTATCATTGGATTACCGTCATCGGACGATAACTGGGCGATACGGTTACGAACATGCGCACAACAAGCGGTACAAGTAGTTTCGTGACGGTTTCTGGACCGTCCAAAAGTTCATGTTGGAACAAACCTGATGACATTCAGTGTGAATATAGGCACGAAAGAGGAGGACAACTGTAGCAGCTTTACTATGCGTAAGAGTGAAACAGCACTAATCCAAATAAAAAAGATGGTGTCGCCACTTCGCTCTGAATGACACTCTCTCTATGCTAATATATAACTCTATGTTATTTATATATGTAGTATTTTTACTACAAAAGCGATATTACGTAGGTCAAAATTTTTGACGTAAGAGAACTGTCAAAGCATTAGAATGTGACTTTCCATTATTGCCATGTTTATAATAAACATGGCAATAATGAAAAGTCACATTCTAATGTTTTGACAGTTCTCTTACGTCAAAAATTTTGACCTACGTAATATCGCTTTTGTAGTAAAAATACTATAGTATCATGGCCATCTTTACTTAACTCAAATGCATTTTGACAGATACAGAGTAAGAAACATACAATACAAAAATTTCTACTTCTCACTATTAACAGTTTCAATAAACTTACGCGCTTGATTTCATAATAAAGTTAAAGTGGACTTTAAATTTAAATAGTTAAAGGAAACTTTAAATTTAAAGTGGACTTTAAATTTAAATAGTTAACCCTTTCGCTGCGTCAAATAAATACATATCGCTGACCAGTGCGGCAGTAGTTTTTTAACACTAAATGCGATATTTTTTCAACAATTGTTTTTTGTACATATGTTAAAACGGATTATTATAATTTTTCTTCTGAATTTTTGCAAGACGCACATGTGCGCTGTACGCAGTTTTCAAGGAATTTCTTTTAAAAATGCGGAGGACGCACTTGTGCGCTTGATACAAATTTTTGTATTTAGTAAATTAAATCGACTTTTTTGATCTAAACTAAAATTTTATTCATTCAAACAGGATGTAAAATAAACAAATAACATATAATGTAAAATAAAAGTATAAAAAATATTAATTTTTTCCTAATGTCTTTCTATATTGATACATGATATTCTCTGAAACATTTGCCTAAGCAGAGGCCAGGTTTATCGGGACATTCTTGACAATGATAAATAGTATCCTTACGTATCTTATTTTTATTGCATGTCCGACATTTTTTTCTAAGAGTTTTACCACGTTCATTATGTAACTCAATTTTTGAAGGTGTGTGGTTTACACCCGAAGTAACTGCTACTTCTGCCGTTACAACTGCTGTTCCTTGACATTTTTCTGGTAATAACTTTTCAAGTATTGACAATCGAAACTTATAATATGACATTTTGTTATTTCCGTGGTACTTATTATACAATCTATGAGCATTTTGCAAATATAGCTGAAACAGATGTATGCCAATTTTTTTGTACCAACGTAAAGTTTTGCGTGTCGGCGGATAATAAGAAGACATTTGGTCTTGAAGATCTACTCCGCCCATATATTTATTATATTGAATGATTGGCAGTGGTTTAATTTTCTCATCCCCTCGTCTATTTCTTACGGTTACTATCTCATTTTTATATTCAGTTGAAATGTAAATGATATCTCTTTTGTCTCGCCATTTTCCAACCATTACGTTGTTGAGGTACATACTTTTGGTCTGGCCTTTTTTTAACTTTGCGTCTACGACGTTTTTTGGACAGCCTTTCCTATCTTTTCTCAGAGTGCCTGTACAAAAACTATTTTTATCCAGTAGTAATTTGGCCAAGTTATAACTATTGTAATAGTTGTCCATATGAAGCGAATGTCCATGGTCGAAAAAATTACGCATTAGGTGTAGCACCACTCTTTCTGTATGAGACTTACCAGCAGTTGCATCACCTGCACCAGCATATATATGGATATCCAAAATTGTTGAATCGGCTTCTGTTAGCATATAAAGCTTTACTCCATACTTATGTCGTTTCTTAGGGAGATATTGCTTGAATACCAGTTTTCCTTTCCACAAGATCATAGATTCGTCTAGAGATAAATACTTTCCTGGATAGTATACCGTCTTCATTTTGTTATTAAAATGATCTAGCAAGGGTCTTACCTTATATAGTCGATCTACTGGAACTGGTTCATTTTCTTTTACATTTTCGGCAAAATGAAGGCATCGCATTATAAGCAAATAGCGGTCTCTACTCATGTATGAAGAAAAACAAGTCGAAAATAATCTATTTTTCTTCCAGTAGTCTTGTATGCTAGGCAATTGGATTGTTCCTGTATGGAAGGTTAATCCAATAAATATTAGCAATTCCGATATTGTTAATTCCTTCCATAGGGAAATCCTTGAACGGTCACATCCTTTGCTGGTAGAAAGAACTTCAACTGCATAACTGTTAGTTTGTAAGACAATCATATTTAAAAGTTCATCGTCAAACAACAGCCTAAACCAATCGTACGCACTATCACCAGGACTATCGACTAACAATCCACTTCTTTTTGTAAATGGAATTTGTTTCATACCGCTAGTTGTTTCGGTCCATTCATTGTCTGTAATCTGTACGTCAGGATTATCTGCAACGGTATTATTTAACTCGTTCTGTAGTACATCATCCTCAGTATCACTTCCAGAAGAGTCTTCCGAAACATTTTCAATTTCAACTAAAAATATTAATTTCAGACCACAAGTTTATTATTACATTTATTTACTTACAGTTATCTACATCAGAGTCTTCATAATCTTCATCTGAGTCTGAATTATATAAAAACTGCATCAATTCCTCAACACTCAGATTTTTTTCATTTCTCACTTTCACGGTCTTACGTCTTTTTACGCCTGAAGGTCCAGCTTTATTTAAATCAGCCATTATTATACAAATAATTAAACTTATAATCACACTAAACCGTTTGAAACGACAACACCTTTGAAAACCTAACTATGTGAGTAACTGATCTGCGACGCCACCTATGAATAGCTCTGCAAACCTAACCACATGATTCACCGAGCCGCGACGCCACCTATGAATAGAAGTGACCTTTAATAAAATGCGGACAAAGTTTCCTTGATCTCCTGAAACTGAGTCAATTTTAAATGTATATGGAAATCACCATATACATAGGCCGCTCATGTGCGCCATACGCATTTTACAAAGAAATAGGAGGGCGCGCATGTGCGCTTTACGCAGCGAAAGGGTTAAAGGAAACTTTAAATTTAAAGTAGACTTTAACTTTATTATATGAAATTGTAAAACACTAACACCATTGGAAGCAATTCTGCGATACAAAATATTTTTGTAAAAAATCTTTTTGTGTTCACTAAAAAATTAACATAAAAAATTTTTAAAATTTTTAAAAAATATGTTAAAAAAGTAAAATAATAAACAAATAAAAAAACAATGAAAAAAAAAGGAAATAAAACTAAACAAAAGACTACATAAATAAAGCATTAAAAAAGAACCA
Organism: Diabrotica virgifera virgifera; assembly: GCF_917563875.1. Taxonomy (NCBI): domain Eukaryota; kingdom Metazoa; phylum Arthropoda; class Insecta; order Coleoptera; family Chrysomelidae; genus Diabrotica; species Diabrotica virgifera. The sequence goes on along the minus strand of NC_065448.1, from coordinate 146,639,090 downwards.
AAAAATATCATCAAAAAAGAATAAAAAATATACATATAAAAAAATGCACTAAACAGAAACACACAAATTTTACTAACATAATAACATTTATCGTAGGGTGTGAGAATTTGAATAATTAATTTATTGGATCATAAAAAAATGCTCTTTTTATATTTTATAAATAAAAAATAAGTCTCGCTAATTGGTTTATGCCAAAGCCAATTATAAATAAAAAATACTTTATTATGAAATCGAGCGTCACTCTTTCATTAAAAATAGAAGAATTATTGGAAATAGTAGGAGTGTATTAAACTCACACAATTTTGTAGAATTTATTTCCTCAAAATATTTTTATTTTGTACAATAAAAAATTTTCCCATTTGTTATTATGGTGTAAATTATACTATGGTGTAAATCATGTGTAAATAAGTAATTAGTTATTGATTGACGATTCGCCCGATTTCATAATAACTTTAACTATTATTAATTCCATTGATAAAGATACCAACTTAAAATTTAAAGTCCACTTTAACTTAATTATAACATCGAGCGACAATACAGTGATTAGCCGATGAGCGCGCTAATAAACGGCAAAATAAGGCAAAATATGGAAAACATATTGTAAGTTGCATTTTCCCACAATTTTGGAGTAATTTGAAAGCGTCTAGGGGTATTTTTCTAAGCAGAAATGGTTGGGAGATTTTTCGATTTTTCGGGTGGAAGGGAGATTATGGAAGATTTTAAGTGATCATAAATTAAATTTGCGAATATACCTATAATCGAAGACGATAGGACCTATGAATTATTTCCGGGGCCCACTGTTGGTAAGTATTATAATTTTGGTTTACTGTTCATTACATTTGACTACTGATTTATTAAAATGCGGCAAACATTTAAATTTGGTTGATTTGAGCTTCAATTTGAGGGAATTTCAGTTTCTAAGTGGGGGATTTAAATCACATCTGGCAACTCTGTATATCGATGTATCGATATGATATCGATAGAGTTTGCTTGGAGTTTGAGTTTGCACAGGGTTACCAGGTCTACTGATTTTTCAGTAGACCTACGGATTTGAACTCCAATCTACTGACCTACTGAAAACTGTATAAAACCTACTGATTTGAACTCCAATTTACCGATCTACTGAAACTTCTACTGAAAAATCTAAAAAAATTCAAAATCCAACGTCCAACAACGTGTTAATCTTCTTTCCTTTCACTTTACCTAAATAGTCGGTATTATACCTATTATGGGATGTTTAGAATTTTCATGGTACTTAATAATGATGTCAAGTGGCTACCAAGAAAACAAGGGACTCTTGCAAGGTTAATAGATTAGGGCGTAGGTTGTCTCATAACTGTAGACCAATCAAAGGCTGGCTTTTTAAAGGCGGGAACACGTCATCCGTACGACAATTTTAAAATTGTCATAAGAGTCAATGCTAATAAAAGGTTCAAAAACTTAGGTTTTGCAATATATTTTGAGATTTTCTTGGGTATAGGTATATTTAAGTGGTTCTTATATTGGTAATTATATCAATTTTTCCCTTAAAAATCAATAGTCTGCTAACAAAAAACTAGAATTCATTTAACACTTATTATGTGTGTTTTAAATGGAGAAAACAATTTAATTAGCACAAAAATCCAAAAAAATAGAAGAAAAAGTTTAAAATCAAAAATACTAATATGTAGGTACTTACTTATTATGTTTTTCGTGGAATGTGCAGCACTTTTATCATTTTTGGTGGTATGCAACAACAAAAGAACGAATAATATAAATAATTTATTATTAGGTTAAAATATAAAAAAGACGTAACATAATATTAACATATTCAGACACGAGGAAATGTTTGCTACCTATTTTCTTATGTTTAGAGGCCCATTTATCTTGTAACATTTTATTATCCATTATTGTTTGATAATTTAAGGTATTTGGGAAATGTCCAAAAACATTATTTTGTTTCCATCTGGTTCAGGAATTTTGGAGTTGCTTTTACATATAGCTATGCTACAAATGTTACCACCACTCATCTAAAAAATGTTTTATTATTATAACATACAAAACTACATATTATTATGTGTAATATTATAATTGTTAAACTAACCTTACACGGTTACGAAAACACACTTCACAAGTCATTACTGCCTTTGTATAGGACCCAAATAAGTAATTATAGTAATATAGTCCTTATATGCTTAAAAACTCAACAAATATTAAACAAATAAACGATATTATAAGAAAATTCCACAAAAATATGCGGAAATATAACCACATACAACTGTCAAACTTGACTTTGTCGTACGAGTGACGTAGGCATTCCCCTCCCTCTCGCTTCCGCCCACATAGTTATGAGATAACCTAGGACTCTTGGGTTGAGAGAGAATTGCTTTGTTTTCAACAGACCATATTATGTGTCATGTGTTTCCATTTTACAACCAAACCATCGGGTATTGTGACGCCTCGGATAAGATTTATGAGTATCTGATGAATAGGTAGGTACAGTTACGGTCAGTGAATAGTTTACAGGCTGCGATTTTTTTAAATTTTACCTCGTTTAAAATGCACCTTTTGCGTCAAAGTGACGTTGCCAGTGGTGTACCTAGTATACGTTGATTAAAATAAAAAAATCAAAATAATAAAATATATTTTACAAAATTTAACAAACTGAAAAATATAGAAAGAAGATTTTTAGAAATAAAATATATTATGGTCTTAATATGATTTATTTTATTATTTTATTTTTCAACACTCGCGAAATTTTTTAAAAGCATTGACTTTTTGAGATTTTTTGACTTTGACATTTATCAAATCCGTACGACACTGTAATTTTACAGTATTACAATATAAAAATTAAAGTGTAAACTATTCAGTGATCGTATACTGTACTTTATTTTTTGGTAAAAGAAATGGGTAGGTAATTTTTGTCTTTAGTAAATACTTAGTATTGCTTATTACTAAGCTAAAAGAGTAAACATAAAATTTATGTATGTATATTTAATATAAAGTTTATATGTACCTACCTAATGTTTATATAATTAAAGTGCTTTTGAAAATGGCAAGTAGCCGAAACGGCAAGCAATAATAATGTGTTTTATTAAATAACAGATCGACAAACCCAGGAATTGAAAAAGTTTTATTTATAAATTCGTGGTCAGGTAATAACAAATAATATACAGTGAGCACGTAAAGGTTGGAATAAATTCATTTTATCGTAATGGGCGATTTTGGAAAAAATTCCCAAACAGGTCGATTTTCATTTTTAAATTATGATTTTTTGGCATAATATATCATGCTACTGACATCATCCATCTGGGCGTGATGACGTCATTGATAATTTTTTTAATAAGAGTAGTGGCATAGCCACCTTAAGTAAAGGTGGCTATGGTAGTGGTCGTATTCTATAGTTGATTTTTTAACCAAACAACTGTTTTTATATAAAAGTGTAGACTAAAAATCTAAAAATTAAAGGAATAATGAAGAAAACACAAAAAATCGTCGATATACTTAATTAACCTATAAAATGACAGAAGTGCCAAAATGTCATAAATGTCAAAGTGTCAAAATTTAATAACAGTGGAGTAAACTTGCCTGCGGTTGGACCAATTAGAAACAAGCATTACGGGGTAAATTTGAATCACTCCTTTTGCTTAAAAAACAAACAATAGCTTATTTGAAAGGTTATTCAATTATTTTTTTTTCTCTGATTCTGGCTTTGGTTTAGAACTAGAACCTTTAGCCACGTAATTTATAACTTATCACTAAGTCAGGGGAGTAATGTGTAGTGTATGTGTGTGTTGAGTAAGTGTCTTATTCAATTATCTATTCAGTAATATAAACATCTTCTTGTTCCTTCTTGAATGTAGGCTTTAAAGCCTGTTTCTTCTTCAATATTATCCTCCTAAATTATTTAAGTTATCGCACCATCTTTTTCTTGGTCTGCCAATACTTCTTCGTCCATTTGGTGACTTATCTCGTGCTATTCGTACTATCCTATCCTCTGCCATTCTGCTAATGAATATAAACATTAATACAATTATTTATACAGGGTGTCCAAAAAAATAAATAAATTTATTGACACAAAAAGAAGAATGTATGAAATTTAATTCAAAATACATTTTACTGCTCTGAGAAAAGAAAAAAGAATGTTTATTTGATAAATAAACATTACTTTTCGCTTAAATTAAATGTTCAAACTTCTAAGAGGTAGGTGGGTGGAAGCTTTAACATTGAATTTAAGTGAAAAACAATATTTATTTAGCAAATAAATATTTTTTTATGTTTTCTGGCAACAGTAAAATGATGTATTTTGAATTAAGTAAATTACATACCTACATTCTCCTTTTTGTGTCAATTAATTTAATACAATAATTTTTTGTACCCTTTATAAAAAATTATTTTAATGTTTGAAGCAATAAATGTTTATTACACTGAATAGAGAATTGAACAACCTTTCAAATAAGCGAGCACACGATCCTATTCTTATTTAAAACAATCATCGCTATATACCTACGCCAAAAAAGCATAATCTAAAAATTAAAAATGACCCATTTCGGGATTTTTCTCCAAAGTCACACATTCACAAAAAAATTATTTTATTTCAACTTTTACGCGCTCACTATATATTATATAAAAGACCAAATAAATAAAGAGTACCTATCTATGTAAATTTCTATGAAGGCTTTAAAAATATGAGATTACTTGGTTACTTGGCCGCGTCCGTAATATAGAGGTGACCGTAGATACCAGTTCATAAATATAAGGGAATCTTACATAATAGGTATAATTAGTTTGGAGAATTTTAAACTGGCCGTTATTTAGAAACTGGCCGTTATTTAAAAACTGGCTGTTAGTAGAAGTGGCCGATTTTAACAGGTGGCCGTTAACACAGGTTTTACTGTATTATAAATGGCTTAAAAAATCTACTGATGGCTACTGATTTTTTGAAAGCAAAACTACTGACGACATCAAAACTGACCTGGCAACCCTGAGTTTGCATCTGCGTCTGTCATCCTTCTGTCATGTGTCTTTACGTTATGGTGGATTCGTTTTGTGTAAAACGAGTACATACATTGTGATTTTACTGAAAAGATGCGAAGTTAAAATGGACGGTGCCGTGTAAATCAAATCAATTTCTTGTTGATCAATTAAGTAGTAATTTAACTGTAGTGAAAACATTAGGTTTTATAATTTTAAGCGATATAGATACATTAACTGCTATACCGTTAAAAAGTCGTGTCAATCCTGTGATAAATTTGAAGCTTCTTTAATAAAATATCAAGAATGTCTTATCCAGGTCGTCCTCCAATTATGCAAGGGCTTCCCATGTATATGCCCATGGGGGCGCCAACGGCTCCTCTAATGCCAGCTGTTATGCCTATACAACATGTAAGAATTATACAATAGTTCCCTTTATATTTATATTATTATTGTATCTAACAGTTGTTTACTGGTGTATCTATGTGTCTTATACACAATCGTCTAAAACCATGCCATATATCTATTTCTTTTATAATATTTATTAATTTAAATAATATGTTTATATGAGATTAAGCCACAATAATTGATTGTAATCGAAAGTGTCAAATCAAAGTGTTAAAAATGTAATTTTCATTACAATAATTGTGGCGTAATCCCATATTAACATGATATTTAAACTAGACATGCTGTAAGAAAGCAGTTTTTAATATTATATTTATAAAATATGAGACTATGCATGCAACAAGGGCGAACTCGCCATTGGAGTTCACCGTTGCACATACGTCGATTTAATGGATTTACGCAGCCAAAATTATTTTACAGCATATTTGTACTAAAACTGGTACAAATCAAAGAAAAATATTGTTTTTTAAAAATTGACTTGTATTTTTCACAAAAAAAAAATCAAAATTTAATAATACGAAATATGCAGGTTTTTACTTATACCTCAGTCAGTATGTGACATATCGGACTCAGTGTTTGGGGTCGCCTGGTAGGTAACAGCATTTTAATCATTTCATAACAAAATGACTGTAGTTTGATCCTTTTATGTACACGTTTCTTGCTTCTTAAAATTGTTAATAGCTGGTCAGAAGTTAAAAGAAGTTTAATTTCCTGTACGCAACTATGTATTTCCTTGCACTAGCTGGGATTTTTTTGCATTCCTTTTTTTCACGAGCCTGTAATGTCTATGCTCGATGAATGATAGCTTCACCATTGAGCAAAGAACGTATTTCTTCTGTTTTTCTTCTTTTCATCCTTTCACTGGAGTCCTCAAATAATTTAGGAAGCCGACCTGGTTCCATTTATTTGTTTTCTACAAGTTTTAAAAGTTCCATTTAACCAATCTTTATTTGCTTGTAGAAATACCGCATCTTTTCGTGAGTCTGTAACCATTTCTCTATCATCGTCATTTTAAAATCTCGAAATCTTTGCTTTAAACTGATTAAATTATCAGATATAACAGTTCAATAATTTAATTTCCAAATATTTTAATTTGTCCTGTACATTAGGAAAATCTTGTAGCTCCATTTGGTCTCAGAGATATTTATGGAGTACTATTTTTAGGCCAGAGCAGTCACCAAATGTAGTTAAAACAAAAAAAATCGCAATTATTATATTTAAAACAAATATGTAGGTACTTTTATTTTTGTGACGTCATCCTATATAGCAAAATTAAAACCCCTGTATTTCTGGCATCCTCAGCCAAACTGTATGGCATCAATTAGCCAAATATATGCAGTATGATATAAAATAAATAGTATTGCTCCATCGGAGGCGATAATATAACTAAATGTCTTATAAACATAAAAATTAAACAAAAATGTCACTATAAAACGGCTTGTTTTTGACTCTCTACAAATAATATAAAATAACAGTAAACTTTCTAAATATATTTCAAGAAATATTCATTCTTACCTAAATTATTCGATTCTATCACAATCACCTTGAAAAATAAGATGAATATTGCAAAATGTCACAATTTTTAAAAAGTTGACTACTAAGCTAAGTGAACAAAAATTCACTAACAGCTACATGCCCGCGCATTCGCACATGCACACATGCACGGTGAATAGTTCTAGAGTGGGGATAGTAAGTTTTTGTAAGACAAACCATCAGGTGTCTCTAGGATGTGTCTTGAATTTTTAACGTCACTTTTAAAATTTGACTTTGGCCGGCTAATTATTTAAAATCAACCTAAGTGCGTTGTTGCACAGTCTCTATTTAGATCCAGATGTTTGGCAAAATATTCAAAAATACGAGGAACTTTATCATAATCAAATTAAGTACCGGAAGAACATAATAATTTAACAGAATGTTTTTTTGAAATAGGGATATAGGGATTTCAAATAGGATATACACTGGGTAGGGAAAGTGAATGTTGCTGATAAGCAACATGTACAGCGAACATGTTTAGCTTTAAGAACAGAACATTAGTCTTAATATGTAGATCAGTGTTGCCAAACCTCTCAGGCACGTGTTGCTACTATAGACTGCTGATAATTCATTCTAATCAGATGGTATGGCATCGGTGTGCTTGTATCATTCATAAGAAATACATAGCCCTATCTCTGCAACATTGTATTTTTACCGGGAAACAGTCTATATCTTTATGAGAAGTAACAAGTTGATAAGTTGAAATATTATCAATTTCTTGGTCTATCCATTTCTTTTGTTCAACTTTTAGTTTTTAATTGCCATTTTGCAAATTGTGTCAATTCTTTTTGTACATGTTTTTGTCAAGTTATTTCTGCCAGTACCTACTAGTCAGTGATGGTTTGAGGCATCATGGAGCCCTAGGTGGCCATAAGAAGTAGGCCCCCTTATAGCGACCATTTAAAAACAAATTTACAAATATTTATGTTGTTTTGTGAAGTAGTTACTCCAAGAATAAATTACGACAATGTAAAAAAGATCATTTTTCTTTTGCTAATATGCAAAAATAAGGGATATTGTGTCGATATGTGATTTTGCCCTGGGTATGAGTGCCACCCCTTCAGAGGTGAAAAAACATACAATCAAAATAAGTACGGAAATGGATAAACTGATTAATTCTAAGTAACTTTTGTTCTATAGAGTTTTTTCACTAAATCAATACTTTTTGAGTTATTTGCGAGTGAATATTTTCATTTTTCAACAAAAACATAACACATTTTAGACGGTTTTTCGCAAATAACTCCAAAATTAAGTATTTTATCGAAAAAAATATTCTTAGCAAAAATATAGCGCATACAAAAGTAAAAAAATAGTGTATGTACGAAGTATGTAGACCCAGTATAAGCGGAGCTGGAGCTAATGAAAAGTAGATTCTTATTCGACAAATACCAAATCAAATATTTCAACGTAAATAACCAAAAAATTAAGCACTTTTCGGTGAAAACTCATCAAAACTTTTTTAAAGTGTTAAAAATGCTTCATTTCTGTTTTTTTAACAAGTTTCTAGTATCAAAATTAAACAAGTAAAGCTCAAAATAATGTTGATTCCTTTTTTTTGGCAAAAAAATCTTGAAAATCACCCCCTAGTTTGTACTTATATACTTACTATGTAATTATATTATGATCTGTAAGTTTCACCGGTTCATAGTGCATATATTTCAAAACATTGGGATTTAAAGTAAAACTAATTTTTTGAAATTTTAAAAAAATATATCTTACTTTTCAAAATAACTTATTAGTGATACTAATAAAAATTATTAGTGATACCAAAAATGTTAAAGAGTAAAAAAAAATATAAGTTTTGCTTTTTTGAATATTTCAGATTTTTGCTTTTTTGGAAGATACAAATTGGTTAAGATATGACTGTTCAAAATTTGCATACCCTGGGTGGAGAATTTTTCATTTATAAAAAGTTAATAAATGAAAATATTTAGTTTCTATCCTTGTGGGATCAGTACTCACCGGAGGGACCGCAGACATTCAGATACAATTAGTGTCTCTTTGCAAAAACAATGACGTCAACTTTGCTAAGTAACAATACATTTAATCAACACACACACTACAAATTGCACTAGGTACCTGATAGGAAAAATCCACTATACCATGCCATTACATACATACATACAATGGCCATTAGTTGTCGAGGCAGTAAGCTAAATAAAAAAAATTGCATACACTCATGATTAGTGACTTGTTCAAGCCCTTTCTACTACAGCCCTTTTATAAATAAGCACTTTATACCGATAAAACTTACAGAGCATATAAACAATACATAAGTAAAGCAGCTTGTGAAGCGGTAAGGATTAATTTCATTTGGGATACTAATTAGGGGCTTATTTTCACCAGTTTTTTTTTTACCCAAAAAAGGGATCAACTTTATTCTGAGCGTATCTTGCTTACTTTTTATGCTAGAAACATTTTTTAAAAAACAAGAATAATGCTTTTTCTAAACATGTAAAAAAAGTTATGATGAGTTTTCCATAAAATGTGTTTCATTTTTTGATTATTTCCCATTGAAATATTCGATTTGGAATTTGACGAATAAGAACCTAATTTTCATTAACTACAACTCTGCTGCTACTGGGTCTACAGACTGCACACATACACCATTTTTTCAATTTTTTAAAAGCTCTTTTATAACATACTTACTTTCTGAATTATTTGCGAAACACCGTCTAAAAACATGTTTTTTTTTGTTGAAAAATAAACATATTCACTTGCAAATAACTCAAAATGTATTGATTTGATGAAACAACTCTATTGAACAAAAGTTGCTTACAATTAGTCAGTTTATCTACTTCCGGTATTTTGAAGGTATATTTTTCACCCCCGAGAAGGGATGGACTCAACCTTAGAGCAAAAATACACATTGGCACAATATCACCTTTTTCTTTGACATGTTAGCTATGCGTATGCCAAATTTCATGTCAATCTTCTTTCAAATCCAAAGGTTCTTTAAAATCTGGAGGTTTTGCAATATTTTACCATGAGTGAATAGACTACAAGGCCCATCGGTGGGTAGAAATTGAAAAAAAAACGTACCATACCAAAATAATTACCAGTTTCTAAGCAAAATTTGCTTGCAAAATTGATTACCAAATTGAGGGAATGATTAGAACATGGAATATAAAAATGCATTTGAAGATAACTGCTTAATTTGTCTTGAAGTCAGTTGTATTTTCCTGATATTTGGCAGAAGACAACGCAAAAAACTGAGTTTGATTGGAAATCATAAATTAACCATACTCTTTTTTTTGTCTCAGTTAGCCCTATTTGATTTATTTAACATTTTGCATTTTTTTTTAAATTATTGTATAAATAATTCACTATTAATTAATGCATTTGAGCGGGATGCGGGCCTCATCAAGTGCCCGGGACCTAGGCGGCCGCCTAGTCCGCCTAATGGTTAATCCGGCGCTGCTACTAGTTTGTGATTCATTACGATTTCCGCTCTATTTTCTATCCAAAACTGTTTTATGTTTTGTTTCATTTCTTGCATGTAGATGACTTAGTCTATTTTGGTTTTTTGCTCCCCTGTCTTCTGCTACAAATGTAGATTTATCTTGTAGTGCTTGCTGCGTAAAACAGTTCCTTTCAGTAAAACAGTAAAACACTTTCAGCTCTGGGCCAATATCAGATATTTGTCTCATGTGCCACTTTTATACAGTCATTAGAAAATTGTTGAAATGTAACAGCAGTAGCCATGTTGGTGGCACCTGATTGACAACGTGTGAGCTGTGTCGGCGGACTTGAAAGTGTCAATAGGTCATTTGTCTTACAGAGTCTAATAATCCCAATTCCATTTCTGTTTACCTCTTCACCATATCTTTTGATGGAAGTTCTTAGTTTTCATGTCTCCCTATTCTTGTATTCCCGTCTCCCCCAGCACTATTCCTCCACATTTTTCTCTTATTTTGTCTAGTGTATTGTGTAGTTCATCATATTTATATTCCTCCATTTTTTTTTTGTCTTCCGTACCTTCTGTTGGTGCATATATTTGCCTTATGTTCCATTCCCCTTTGATTTTTATTTTAATGTACAGCTGTGGTCACCGAATAGTTTACTGAAATACTGTAAAATCACATGATCCTATGGATTTGCTAAATGTAAAAGTGCTTGTCAAAAATTATTAATTATTACGTTTGTTTTAGATGGTACCCATTCAGGTAACTAGTGCACCTCAAATTAGGGCTTTTCCCAAGCTAAATCCCAATAGAGAACAGCAGAAGCAAAATCAAGGTCCAGCTGTAACTGTTTTTGTGGGTAAGGCAAATAAATAATAAAAAATATGTGAATATCTATTAATTTTATTTATTGGTAATAGAGAACTTGTATCATTTTTTATTTAATTTTTGTTTTCATATCCATGACGTAAAATATCAGTTTTACCAAGAGATTTTTTTAAACTAGTTTAAAAACATGCAGTAGTTTACACTACTGACTGTAGGGCAATACGGCCGTGCTTAGCGAAAACGCTGTATCTGCAAAAATCTGAAAAAATTAAATTTTTACTTCTTTCCAACCCAAATGTGCATATCTATCTTATTTGCTTACTAAAAATGACGTAAGTTAAGCCAAAACACATTAAACACACTGCATCTTATGCCGTATCCTGTGTAAATGTATACGAATACTTCGAATAAAAATCGATTTTACTCACATGTGATGTCTCTGTAGATACGGTGTTTTGGCTAAGCACGGCAGAATAGTCATGTGCCACTCAGGTTGTCTTAGTGTTAAAAATATTTTTTCTTTTAGGTAACATTACAGAGAAAGCCCCAGATGTTATGATCAGACAAATTCTAGCTACTTGTGGACATGTACTTAGTTGGAAGAAAGTCAAGGCATTCGGATTTTGTGAATTAGCTGGACCAGACGCTGGTTTGAGGGCTGTGAGACTTCTGCATGATCTTATGATAGGAGACAAACGTCTTGTAGCAAAAGTAGATGCTAAAACAAAAACAGTTTTAGATGAATATAAAGGTATGTATGCTTTTATATTTAGTTATAAAAGTAATCACCATATGTATCTGCAATCTTATAGGTATGGTGTATTATTCATGTATTTTTTATGCAATTTTTGCTGCTTTTAGTCAATGGTAAACATTTTTTGTTACAGACTTGTAAGTTCTTTATAAATTTAACCAAGCTAAACTAGTTTTTATTGTTTAAAAATATCTTCATTTTCTAGACACCAATTTCTTAAATCAGTTTATGATGCAACAAAAGCATGAATGTCTGGCTGTTCTTTTTAAAGGTCTGTTTCTCATTCAAACATATTTCGGCCTGTATTTCATCATATAGATAGTACTTTGTATGACAGGAACTATACACCACTGTATAGGTATCTGTGTACAGTGGAACCTTGATAAGTTGGATTAATCGGAACCGCAATCGATCCGGGTTAGCTGGAGAATATGGTAAAAATTAATAAAACATGGTATACTTGCAGATAATCTCAATTATAATTGCAAAAACATGAAGTACATAATATGCACAGTACATCTAAATTACGTAAAGTTGTATACAGTATTGTTCATTTCTTGGTTAAAAACTCAGTCAGTTTCAGTTGTCAATTTCGTCTGACGAAAATCAGTCCAAGTTTGCTGGACTTCCTGGTTATCGGAGGCCGACTTATCGGGGTTCTACTGTACTACAAAGCAACTACTAAAATATTTAAAAACACCTCGCCTCCAGAAAAGATTTTTAGTACAAAAAAACTTAAAAAAGGGCTTTGTGGTGTTCATACTACATACAAGGGACGATTTTTATATTATAATAAGAGCTAAATTTTATCATTCTGAATTAATTATACAACCTACACTATATACAACCTACCACAAGCTAAATGGGGAAATGATGAGCTGGGCTTGACAGTGACTGGCACTGAAAATGAGTCTGTAAGTATTGTAGCAAATTGCTTTAGTTTCCATAACTTTTTTCAAAAGAATGAGATTTTGAACAACAACGGAGTCTCATTGGACCTGGTTTTTAGTAATTTGGAATCTATTAATGTCACTCCGGCAGTAGATAAAATTTTTGAGAATAGCTTAAATCACACAGCTATCAGTTTTGAACTAGTGTGTGAAGAAAATCTTGATTTTATGAATTATGAGGAATATTTTTATGATTTCAGAAATGGTGACTACTTTTCAATAAATAATTATTTAGCAAGTATAAATTGGGAGGGACTGTTTCTTAGTGGTACAGCTGATAGTATGGTGGTCATTTTTTATGATGTAATTTACTCATTGATAGAACACTTTGTTCCACTTAAGAAATATAAGATCTCTACCTTTCCCTCTTGGTTCTCCTCAGAGCTGTGTAACCTAGTTGTATGTAAAAAACAGGCCCACAAACAATATAAAATTAGTAATAGGCAAGATGATTATGACCGTTTCGTGGCTTTAAGAAATCAGTGTGAAATTTTAAGAGCAGACTGTCAGAAACAGTATTTAGATAGGATACAAAACAACATTTCCGATAATCCAAAATATTTTTGGTCTTACATTAAAAGCAAAAGAAATGGGTATAACATACCAACTACAATGGTCTATAATGACAGGGTTGGCTTGAATGTCAAGGACTCTGCCAATATGTTTGCAGAATATTTCTCATCTGTCTACTCAGATGACCAACAAGATACTTTACCTTTTTTTAGTTTTGAAAGTTCGATTTGTTTGAGTTCCATAATACTTACAGCAACTGAGGTCTATGATACTATTGCAAGTTGTAAAAACCGATTATGTGCAGGGTCGGATGGAATCCCAGCCTATTTTCTGAAAAAATGTATATGTGTACTTACAAAACCAATTTTGTTTATTTTTAACAGATCACTTGGTACTGGTAGCTTTCCCAGTCTCTGGAAGAAGAGCTTTTTAAAGCCGATTTTTAAATCAGGTGCAAGGAACGACATATCAAACTATCGAGCTGTCTGTAATCAGTCAGAGCTGCCAAAGTTGCTTGATTGTTTGGTTAGTAAGAAACTGACATGGTGTTTTAGAGGCATTTTTAATCCTGAACAATTTGGCTTTATGAAAGGGAGGTCAGCAGATGCCAGCCTAGTTTTGTATGTCAATCATATATATAACAGCTTTGAAGAGGGATTCCAGGTTGACTCGATCTATACTGACTTTTCTAAGGCATTTGATCGGGTTAACCATGGGGTCCTATTACAAAAACTAAGAGCTTTGGGTATTGTGGATCCCCTTCTTCAGTGGATTTCAGAATTTATTAGCGGCCGTACGCAGGCAGTTAACTTAGGAGGTGTTACTTCGATTGAAATAACAGTTCCATCGGGCGTGCCGCAAGGCTCTCATTGTGGCCCTGTTTTGTTTTGCTTGTTTCTGGTTGATTTAGTAGAAAAAATTAAAAATTGTAGTGTTCTTATGTTTGCTGACGATGTAAAACTGTTTAGAAAAATTCAATCCTGGGATGATGCTGTTTTACTACAGGAAGATCTTAAATCTTTTTATGATTGGTGCAATTTAAACAGAATGTCACTTAATATAAACAAATGTCATAAAATGATGTTCTCGAGGAAAAGAAATCCAATTACATTCGTTTATTATATTAATAACTTGCCATTAGCCTCTAAAAATGAAGTATCGGATTTGGGAATCTGGTTAGACACCAAACTGTCATTCTCATGCCACATCAATCAAGTAACAAACAGGGCGATGAAAGTACTGGGATTTATCCAACGCACATCTGTAGACCTGTCTTTGTTCACATTTAGAAAACTTTATTGTGGTCTCGTTAGGCCTCTAGAGTTTGGATCAGTTGTATGGTCCCCATCATACAACTGTTACATTGAACATATTGAAAGAGTCCAAAATAAATTTTTGAGGGTAGCAGCTTATAAGAGTGGATACAGGAGAGAGGAATATGACTATCAGTGGGTAAGAGATAGTCTAAATTTACCAACACTTGAGTCAAGGAGGACATTGTTAGACTTATGCTTCCTACACAAAGTTATTAATGCTTTCATAGATTGTCCTCAATTGATATCACTTTTTAGTCTTAAAGTTCCTAGTAGAAGCAACAGACAATCAGAAATCTTTTCAGTGCCATTTCACCACACTAATTTTGGTATAAATGAACCGACTACACGATTGGTTCGGAGTGCTAATAGCCTGCCAAGACAAATGGATATTTTTGACTCCAAAATTGGTTTGTTCAAAAAACATCTAAGGGGTATCTTACAATAAGTTTGTTGTAGTTCTGTATTGTTCTTACAATATGTTTGTTTGTATTATTCTGATGTGTTTATTATTTTAATAATTTATTATTGTTGAGGTGTAACTTGTAAAAGTCTTGTTGTGTGTAAAACTTGTAAATGGATGCCGTAAATAAATAAATAAATAAATAAATAAATAATTCAGTATAAAGCAGATTTAAGCACTGAGGCTCCCATCCCCTTTGAAAATAGCACTCATCCTAGATACCTATGGTATCAAAAGGATTAAGCTCTGGAAGAAAATGTTTCCATGCATTTGAACCTTAGGATACCTGGTATGTTGAAGTATCTTCCACAAATCTATTGATGCATCTGGAAATCAGATGTTGAGTACTGCTTTATGCTGGTCTTAGATATTCACTAAATCACAGCTGTTTTGATGTCTAGGAGATTCTCAGAAATAAAAGAGCTTAATAAGTATCATCTTGGTACTTCCCGCTCTTTATTGTTTCATTTGCATGTCAAGATCTTTGTACTTGAAGATTTTCAAAGCATTGTTTGTTCATTGTAGCATTGTAGTTGTCATTTTTAATTACAATATCAGGGGCATATTTATAATACGGGAGATAAGAGACATTTCAAATCATCCATCTATATATATACAACATGTGGTTAAGCTTCGCCAACGAATCTCCTTGAAAAAGGCTTTGGTTGATTGAAATTCTTTAACTTTCAATACTGTTTTCATCTGGTATTTTAAGTGAACTTTAGTCTGTCATTACGTTACCTGTCAAAAGTTCAGTCATAATTGTAAGCAAATTATTATAATCAATATATATGTAGGCAAACATTTTATTTTGTGTATGCGCGGTTAGAAATTGCGTGAATCAATCAAAAGTTGCTCTTTGTAGTGTGTGCAACTCTTAGCACATCTTTCTGTTGATGCTATATGATATTGTTTAGTGCACAGAGTTGATAGTTGTGCTGGACAACACAGGATGTGACAAACTTAAAAGACAAGTAATTGAGCCATACTTGAATGGATTGTGAGTGTTGTTTTGAACCTGCAGTATTAAAGATGTAGTTTCCTGAGTAAAGAATGATCGGAATTTCTGTGGAATAGAAATAGTTTGATTCATTAATACTTCTAATTATTACTTGTAAGCAATACACAATTTCTTTAGTCAAAATTTTTAAAGTGTCTGGTATTATAGATTTCCAGTTATGATGGTCTTTGGTGACATTTGTGACTTCTTCAGTAGTGGAAGAGTGCATATAAAGTATTACTGTACTCTTGATAAATGTGCCTTGTTTTGTTAATCCACTCATTATCAGTGTTAGGGTCACCTAGGGTTAGTGTGACAGCGGTGTTAGTGTGACAACGTTAAATACTAATTTACATTGTGCTTTTATATTACATATGATGTTATATTACACTTCTATTGCATTTCAACAGATTATTTAAAAAAATTGTTTCAGTCCCTTCTGTTTTTTAGGTTAAAATCATAGTATTTATTTATGTATGTATTGTAATTCGAATTTGAAATTCTGATATATTAGTCCAAATTTTGAATTTCTTCAAAATTATTTGTATTTAATTATGATTTTTTCTCTGCATGGTATTGCATCACTTATTTTAAAGGCCTAATTGTCTTTATCTATTATTTTTTTAGGCATGTCACAGTAACCCCACAGATTTTCACACTGTGGGATTTCTCTGACAGTGAAACATGGGTATACTGTGACATGTGACACTATCACCACTTACTACCTTAGTTTGATCAGGTTATGGTTGACAGTAACTTGCAACCGTTCATCAGAAGAGCAAGAGATCGCTGGTTCATCATCTATCACTCTATTAAAAGAGCATCAAATCACTGGCCAATCCTCCAGTCCATTACAAGGGTGTCAAATCACCGAACTTTCTGTTTTGCAAGAAACACCAGAGAAAGTGTTTGAGCATATGCTTCTGGAAAAGATAGTTCCAACTAGAGTAAAAAAGAAAGTTACACGAAGAATTGATACTGCAGAAATAATATCAAAAGAAGAATACATCAGTTCTTTAAACACAGAAAGGCTGAGTCCATTAAAGCAAAACAGAAAACCTGTCCAAAAACAATCAAGAAAAAGTCAAAGAAAGATGAATCAGATAGTGATGAGAAGATAGAAGATATGTCTTTAGGGGAAAGTGACGAAGCAGCAGAGGAATTCTTATACACATCTTAAGCACATCAAAGAAACATGAAACATAAATCACGTTTCATGGAAATAAAACACTGCTAAACAAATAGACGTCCGGCCATTTATGAAACTCTCCGAAAATAAAAATGATTATGAGCATGAATCACACTCGTTTCATTGGTAGACGGACTTCAAGATTTGTTATTATTCTTTTTCTCATGATCATCTTTCAGTGCGTCACAGTTTTTCGATTTCTTTCTAACGCATTAAATTGTATGTGACAGAAAAAAGGCACGTCTGTGATTACAGACATTTACAACATTTATTCTAGTTATTCTAGTTGTCGATAGATGGCGCCATAATAAAAATAATTATTTTTTTTTAATTAGATAATAATATTAAATCAAAGAAAATACCATTTTATAAATGCAAGAAACACATTTGATTTGTTTTTATTCCAATTTGAAAATAAAATGTGACAACTGTCAGATTTAATGTCATGTTAGAATAAATGTCATAAATGTGTATTATCACCCTTTTTCCTATCATTTGTTACGCACTGAAAAATGCTCATGAAACGGACAATACCTGTGTTTTATTTTCATGAAACGTGCTTTACGTTTCATGTTTCTTTGGTGTGCGGCTTGCCTTAGAGAAAACTGCGACACTTAAACCTATAAACGAGGAAGATATTAAACAAGGCTCTTTTATAGTTGCAACTTTCATAGGTGGGAAGCGTGGTAGAACTGCTTTTAGGTATGTGTGTGTAATTGAAAACTTTGATGACACTAAAGATGAAATAGAAGTGGTAGAATTAAGAAGTGTTGATAAGGATAAAAAAGAGTTTTGTTGTTAATGAAAAAGACAGTTCATTTATTCGAATGTCTCAGATTATAGGAATATTGATGGATCCGATATTATCCCTTAATGATGAAAGAATTCGGTAGGTATACTTTTAATGGAAAAGTTGATGTTTTTGAATGTTAGATGTTACTAAATTTGTAAAATAAGAAAAGGTTCTCAATAAAATACCTACGTTTAATAAACAAAATTGGTGTTTTAAGTAAGAAATTTCACATTTTTTTTCTAAAATTGTCGAATTTTTAAATGTCGAATCTTTACAATATTTTTGTAATGTCTTTCTTTGTCACACCAAGACACACTCAATCCTAGGTGCTTTTAAATGGCAAAAAAGCTAGTTGTCACACTATCCTTAATCCTAGTCACAGTAACCCCATAATGAAGGGATAGTGTGACACCTTACCCTCTTAAATAAAACATAATGTAGAAGGAATTTTAAAAATGCAACATGCCTATTCACTGTGCAATGATTGTGACAATTAACCAGAAAGTCTTCGTTAAAAATATGAAACCGTTCAATTAAAAATAAATATATATTTTTTTATTTTAAAATCAAATTTGCATATTTTTACGTCACACTAACCCTAGGTGACCCTATAAGAAGCTGGAGTCGCCAGTTGATTCTCTCAAAACCCCTTAAGTTTCTTGTTTCTTTGAGTTTAATATATTAGTACTTGCTACTGCTGAGTTCTTCAGTACAAACTATTACTATTACGATTGCTTAACTCGAAGGTTTATAACATTGTTTCAGCCGAAAGAAGAAAAAAGCAAACGGGATCCACTTCTCCACTTCAGGATGAACCTGAAGAAGAAGAACTTGATGAAGAAACACAAGCTCTCGATGCAACAGCATCAGAAAGAATCAAACAAATCATGAAGGAATATGAGGAAGAAATGACCAATTATGAGTCCAAAAAAGAAGGTATGTATTATTATTAGCAATTTCTAGTTTTTAAATTTTCATTGTATTATATTAAAAATGTAATGGAATAATGGATAAAGTTTTAGCTGAAGCAGAAGTGGAGGAAGAAAAGAGAGATCTAATCACCAGAGAAATAGGGAAGTTTCGTGAAATCATGAAAGTAAGTATAAAAAATTAAAGTCAATAATATAAAAAGCTACTTTCAACTAACATATTACTTTATTTTAATTTTCATTTTTTAGTTTATTTTATTTTATCTTAAAGATATCTGTACATTTTTTAATTATTTAAGTAATATGTTGGTTTTGTAAAGATACTGGTTCAATGCCAAAATGTGAAAGGGTCAGGGGGGAACTTTACATTTATTTATTTTGGTATTAGAAGTAAGTTTGCACTTACATGGTGCTTGAAACCAAACAGGCAATGGAACGGCGCAGTCCCTCCTAGTTCCACAGAAGGCGCCGGTGAGTAATGTGATAATAGTTAAATTTACTTGTAATTAATTTTCAATTCACACTCGGCAGAATACATTTTGTTCGATATTATTTCTCTGATTTTGTACTATAGGTACAAATCTCAGATTAATAATTAGAATTCTCAAATTTTTAATTGTTCATAACTGTTCATGAAAATAATTCCTAATAGAAATTTTAGAATCTTTATTGGTATATTTAAAGTACATATCATGTGTTAACAAATGCCAGAACAATCATACACTGGAGATATCTGCTCATTACCTAAAAAAATGAGCTCTAACAAAGTGTAAAAAGTGAGAGGTAACTCTCTTCACTGTAGAGTACAAGATATTCTTCAACATCTTACACAGTCGAAATTCATATATTTACAGAAAAATACTGATGTGAGAGCGAAGTGATGATATTTGGGACCGAATATTGGGCAGTTGAAGAAAAGAAACAATGAATATATATGTCGCAGAAGTAATCACTTCAATGTGAATTGAGTAACAAAAAGGATATATGAAAGGAAATTATGGTATGTCCACAAATCAACAAAAATAACTTAACTCGTTCAGTGTCCACGACGACAGTGTGTCGTCACGAAGGTTTCATCAACGGTGCAGAGTGTCGGTGGTAGGCGTTACTAAATGAACTATTTAAGTACGTGGTACCAGCTATGCGGCGTTTGTTAGCCATGTTTGTCCCAAGATGGACACCGAACGTGTTAATATACAGCAAACTCCCAATTATAATAAGATTGCAACCAGTTGCAAGATCATCATTCATTTAGTGGCGTATCTGTAGAAGAAAATAAAATAGTGCATTTGTTGAAGCCACACAATGACTTTAATAAACAATAAAATATCCAAAGTGTGAATTGAAAATAGTCCTTATTAATTTATTACACTCTTTGATTGCACAAATAGTGACAAATCTTCAGAATAATACTCTATAATAATTTTTTGATAATACCAATGCATTTTTCAACTAAAAAAAGACCAGCTCAGTTCAATTTTTATAAACAATTACTACAAATAAAAACCCTTAAAAAATATTTCATTTACTGAATTCGCTCAACCGAGATTCATTTTGACACATTCGGAATAGGAAACATACAACACAAAAGTTCCAACCTCACATTATTAACTGCTCAAATCAATTTAATCTTTCATTAAAAAAAGAAGAATTATTGCAAATAGTGGGAGTGTATACGAAACTCATAAAATTTTGTGGAATTTAATTTTTACAAAATATTTTTATTTTATACAATAAACAATTTTCTCATGTGTTATCAATACATTATAATGGTGTAAATAAATAATTATTGATTGGCGTTACAGGTTTATGTTATTTATGTCTTTACTATTAATAGTATTGGCTATGAGCAGGTATGTTTGGTTGTGTAGTAATTTCCAGTCACGTCTAGCAACATAACATCCCAAAAAAAATTACCAACGTCACTAGAGAGTTGTGTCTCAGATTAACGAATCGACTTTATCACTGCGTTGAGGTGGTTTTAGCCACATTTAAAAAACTAAATGACAATTTAGAGTAAATACTTACCCTAATAAATTTAGCACAGAGGTAACAGTTAATCGTTATAACTGTTTGTTAAAAAAGATGTATTCAAAGAAGCCAAATGGATTTAATATTTAAATAACACAAAAATAATTTATAAACACAGTATATCCTTTTTATCAAATCCTAAAAAGCTATATTTCCAACCGACATTTCCTAGTCAAGCAGGATAATGAATACACAAGCCTAAGACCAATAAAAGCCGGAGTACCACAAGGAAGTGTCTTGGGACCGATATTGTACTTGCTCTACACTGCTGACCTACCCACAAGTAACAAAACAACGTGTGCAACTTTTGCTGATGACACTGCTGTACTAGCCTCTCACCATGATCCAAATACAGCATCCAGAACCCTTCAGAAAGACCTTAATAATATACAAATATGGCTTAAAAAATGGAAGATAAAGGCGAATGAGAGTAAATCCATCCATGTAACCTTCACCATGAGAAGACAAACATGTCCATCTGTAACACTAAATGAAACTCAACTCCCACAAACCGATACTGTCAAGTACCTAGGAATCCATCTTGATAGGAGATTAACTTGGCAAAAACACATTTTTACAAAAAGAAAACAACTAGGAATAAAATTTCGAGAAATGTACTGGATCATCGGTCGTAAATCTCAACTATCACTTGAAAACAAACTGCTGATATATAAAACTATATTAAAACCAGTGTGGACCTATGGTATCCAACTTTGGGGGACAGCCAGTCAAACTAACCTAGAAATATTGCAGAGATTCCAGAACAAAGTCCTTAGAACAATGCTGAATGCCCCTTGGTACGTGCCAAACTATGTGATAGAGCAAGACCTCAATATGCCATCCATAAAAACAGTAATAACGGAATATTACAAAAAATATTCCAAGAGACTAGAATCTCATCCAAATGAGTTAGCCAGCAACCTTACTGATGACCACAATGATGTACGACGCCTGAAGAGATTCAAAGTAGTGGATCTAGCAAGAAGATTCGAATAATCTGTGATAACTAAACTTATTTTAATTTGTTTTAATTTAATTTATGTAAAGAGGGTGATCACTGGATCTCCCTCTACAGGTCAAAATTTTCAATTTTTGTCAAATAATTTACCTATTGTTCTCAGTTGAGGACAGATTGTAAATATTACAACATTAAATAAAAAAAATATATAAACACAGTACAAATGCAGTCAAAACAAAACTTAGAATTGTCAGTAGGTGAAGCAATTATCGATCATCTTCATATGGATGTCTTTGTTCAATGTATGCTGTGTATGGACAGACGGCTTAAGTTCATGGTTTTAGTTTCTGTGAGTAGGAAAGAGACGTTATATAAAAAAAAATTCGTGAATAATGTCATACTTGTGCAAAGTTGCAGCGGATGGACTGTATGGTGATAGTTAAATGATGCAACTGTTTTGTGCCAAAATGACGTAAATTGGGAGGTAATTTAATAACCGTCGCGTCATACCCTCAAAAATGCCAACTAGAATACGACGATATTAATTTCTATAACATATTATATTTTAATGATTATGAAAATTTCGTCAAGTACCCATTGGTTTTGTTTTCAAATTTAATAATACAAACTCTTCATAATATTAATTGAAACATAATTTAAACACAATAACCTCAAATTTTCATTATTTCATAATTCCCTACATGCTCTACTCTCTTGACAATATGGCGATGCTGTGCAAAAATGACGTCAAATTGGATGAAATATATGCCGTATAGTGCTTTTCATCGATTGTCATTTGTTTCGAGCTTCTGTCATGTGTCACATAATATTAATATATCTACGTCATACGTCTTTGGTTTTTATCATTGTATATACCAATAACGTATGACGTAGATATATTAATATTATGTGACACATGACAGAAGCTCGAAACAAATGACTGTGAATGAAAAGCCCTATCCTTTAGCATTGAAAATTAGGCCTTTTAATTTATATGTTCAGTCTATACCCAGTTTTTAAACTAGTAGGAGTAAACTCAAAAGACAGATTCACACCCAATAATGTCACTAGAAAAATCACAAGATTCATCTTCTTTTTTGGTTGATCATGTTGGCATTCGACAGTAATTCATAAATATTATATTATACTAATATGTCGCTGAAGAGTTCTACAAACAAAGTGTCAAAATTGCGTAAATTAGTAGAGTGTACTTTCCTTCGGTTGGACCAAGTACAAACAAGCATTATGTCGCGGTAAATTTGAATTACTCCTCCTAGTTTAACAACGAGGTATAGTTGTGATGTATTTTTGATGGAAGATGTGTTTCAAGTAATTATGTTTTTCCATCTATACATTATCTTTCCTTTAGTGTTGATTAATGATTTTTGATCAATGACTGTTTTCTATAGTCTGAAGTATTTGTTACTATTTGTTTTTTTATTGCATTATTTAATATTGTATCACCTTATGAAAGATTAGATGTATTAGATATATACAACTACGGATCGTGTTTGTAAGTTACGTTCCGTAGTTTAACTTTTGTTATCAACGAAATTAGAATTTGAGGCACCGCAAGTGTGGAATCGTATCTCCATCATTAAGGATTTTCTTCTAGAGATTCGAGTGTAAGTTAAAACTATTCCTGTAAAATTTTTGTCTATTTTGATTTATTGAATTATTATATTTTAACGGTTTTTGTGTTTGTAAAAAGTTGGTGAGAGTAATATATTCTAAATATTTGATTTGCGAATAACAAACAATATTCTTTTTGGAGACTACAACAAAATAAGTGATGCTATTTATTCAAAAGCAATTTAAGTATAAATCATATTTATAAATTATGAGAGACTGTAAATGTATTTAAAAAATAATGTGACATTCTCTGCCCCTTTAGGTTCTTAAGCCTGAGTTTTTTGACAACTTAATGTTTATATCGCTTTTATTATATTTTTCCATTCCCTGTCTTAGATAACTCCCCTATTTGTTTTTCTCTCTGTAAACAATTATGCTTGTTCATTGACGAAGTGATAGAGACCACTTCGTCTCCTTAATTCTACTTATGTGATTATTTCATCCTCTTTTCTCTTCTGTAATAACTCATTTATTATCTGTACGTTACATTCTTCTGGTGTCTTAACATTTTATTCGATCCCATAACGTTTTTCCTGAATGTTTTCTCAGTATTTTTATTTTCGTCGTCTCAAATAGCCCCTGGGCAGGTCTTGTTTTTGATGCTTACATCATTATCGTTTTTCTGGTGACTAAATTCTTAATTTCGTTTCAGTGTTATCGTGTTCTTTTCGCTATATGGTGTTATTAAGGGGGTATGGTTTGAAATCAACATATCAAGCACATTTTTGTGAATTTTTTTCGAAGCTATGGTAGAATTATTTTATTTTTAAATTGAATAGACATATTAAGTACAATTCAAAGAATGTTTAAAAAAAATTCAATCCAAAATTTTGAAAAATAAGTAATTGGTGACAAATTTTGACAGGCAGAGGATTTTGCTGTGGACATCAGAACGCGTCATTGATTATTTGATTAGCCTATGATTTCACGAGGTAACAACGTCGAGTTTTTTTATTTTTAATGATTTTTGAATTTTTGGTATCACTCAGAAGTCAGAAATACGAAACTGTTGGTAAAAATTTTGTGAAAATCAACAGATTTATTATTGTTGAACAAAAAATAAGCACGAAACAAAAAATATCTCGACGTTGTTACCTCATGAAATGTCTAAAGAAAATATATGCAAAATTTCAGGTAGATCGGTCAAGTAGTTTTTCAGTTACAATGTCCACCGCATTGGAAAAAGCAGTTTTGAGAAAAATGCGTTTAAAGTTTTGACAACTGCATCTTCATCTTCTTATTGGTCTGCCAAATCATAAAGTAATACACATTGGAATATGTTTTTTGAATCGCGGAGTAATCTACAAAAGAGAAGGCGAACAGTTGTTTAGCGTTTCTCACTACGCTCAAGCGTGCTGGCGCGAAGCCGCGGCAAAGCGAGTCGAAGGTAGGAATATTCAACACCCTGTATCTCTGGTAATTTTACTCCGATCAATCTGAAATTTTCAGAGAGTATTCTTGAAAGTATGCACTTTTATTTGAAATAATAAAAAAAATTTCAAACCATACCCCCCCCCCCCTTAACGCATCCTTCCGATTGATTGACGTTTGTACTTGATCTCTCACAATTCTTTATGTATACCTAGTTCCTAGATCTTCTGTCTATATTACTTACTCCACTCCCTCTATTTCTATTTTACGTGTAGCTGGTTCTTTACTAATTACAATAATTATTTTGATTTTCTGAGTTGAGATCGTCATATTAAATTTTTTTGCATTGTGTTGAATATGTAGACTAGCCTTAGTAGACTATCTTCATCTTGGACTATCAATATTGGATCGTTTGCGTAACAGAATATTTTAATTTCTTTGTTTCCATTCTGTATCCCCTTTCTTTATTGGCGCTTTTATTGACTTCATTCATGATTAAATTGAATACAGCGCATAATGAGCCCCTTTTCTTGTGCCGTTACTTGCTTATATACTGTAATGTTTTTTTGGCAATTTGCTCTATGACGAATACTTTGCACAGGATCAACCCGTATAAAAACATTATTGCTTATCTGCCAAGTTTATCTTTTGGTTTATTCATTCGTGCAAATTTTTAGTCAAGTTTAAAGTGGTATATAAACAAGTGGAGACATCTAGTAGTTTTCTGGTTATTTTTTCAATATTTTTTGAGTAGTACACTTGTCATACATTCTTCTAATATTTTGTGTTTTGATAATCAGTGCTGTTAGTTGTTCAGAGCTTGCTGTCCGCTCAGTATTTCAACATTTTATTTGACATCTCATCTGCACCTGCAACTTTTTATTTTTCCTTTTTTTAGTGTTGGTTGCGCCTTTGGCTTGTTTTTAACTTCTTCGTTAACATGTCCTTCCTATGTGTTATTTTGGAGATTGATTTCCTGGAACACAATTTAATACATTGTTTGTCATTTATTCGTATTACATGTTGGTACCATAAGAGGTGTTTCACCTCTACTGCCCATTATACTTAAAATCTGACAATTTGCACTTTGCTCATAAGCATAAGTATAGTCGGTTCGCTAAACTCAGACATAACTGGCTAGTGATTTTGGCAATTTGGTAAAATTGGGAAAAAATAATTATTAATATTATTAAATAGTTAGTAATTTTGCCAATTTTGGCAAAAAGAAAAAAATTACCTACTAAAATCACTAGCCAGTTGTGTCGGAGTTTAGCGAACCGACTATATAGCTGATCTACACGTCTAAAATCGTTCGCTTCGGATAAAGTTGGAATATTTCTAAATATCAGGTGTCCTCAAATGCCTGTTTTTTTTTTTAATTTTTAATGCTTTATCAACACTTAAAACAGTTTTAACATGTTTTAGCTGTATGTATTTTATTCTATAGTCCCGATATCACGTGAGGTTTTTAACTTACTTTTAATAATTTTATCCATATTATGTAATAAAGCATTTTTAATTAATCATTTTGAATATTGATTTTTTTTAAATACCTTTATGGTTTATAATCGTTTCGCAAATCATTAAAATATATTGCTAACTTTTTGCCATCACTGGTATTGTAAAAATACAATCCTTTATTCTGTTGGTATTTCATTTCGGAATTATTAAATTATGTAGTAAATGCTTGGAAAAATATGCTTGGAATAATTGTCACTGATTATTTCTATAGTGACGATACAAGTAATTATATCAATAGTTTCTTCTAGAAACTAATTTCATTTTTCATTAATATTAATTTCATAATTTTAATAGCATATAAAATATAAACATTTATTTTGGGATTGCAAGGGATGTCCATCTTATATTCTTTCTATTCTATATAAATGAGCTAGATTCGTCTTTCGTCCACGCTTATATGTAATATTTCGTTACCAATAAATACTTCGTAAATTACATAAATCGATAAACTTTATAGTTGTTTTTTATTTTGCGAAAATTTACTTACAATTTTTTTTTCAATATTTTAAAAAAATTTTGGTTCAAAATAATAATTTGAAGTTTTATTCCTCAAATGAAATACCACAAAAATTACATTACTTTAGTACAACAAAATTTATAGTATATAAGATATCCTCGATATGTTTTATGGTACTAACACTAAAATAATGGTAATAATACATAAATTAAATGTACCGGCAATGTCTTAAAACCCTGTTATCGAATATGCGTAGCAAAGTTTTCTATAATGGGTAAGTTCTCTTATGCAGACATTTTGGGAAAATATCTTAAGTATCTTTTCCGCCATTATTCATCACCATTAGCCATCTGAGCATTTTAACTTATTTTAATAAAGAACCCTTTTAGCCTATTGTCGTTGCCGTCTGCTATTTCTTTATTATTTCTTACATATTTCAAAGTAATTTGGCCTTTTAAATTTGGTTTTCAAAGCTTGTACCAAGTATTTTTCATAAAATCTGAATACATGTTAAGGCTCCTCTACACATCGCAGACTCGTCTGCGGTAACATATCCACGTATACATACCGGGTGTCCCAATAAGAATGGCTCTCGGCCATATCTCAGGAACCGTTTCTAGTACAGCTTTGAGAAAAAAATATTTATAATAAAAGTTGCCTCGGGAAAAGCCTGGAAATTATTTTCATAATTGTAGGTCCACCGCTATAGGGCGTAATTGAATATCAAAAATTAAAAAATCAAAATTTTACAAAATTTACCTAATGAAAGGGCACTGGAAATCCAATCATCGTATTCTTCATAAAATTCTGCGCATATTTGATTTCACAAGTTTAAGTCTACCTTTGCAAATAAGAGGTGGGGGTGAGTGGGAACCTTCTTATGAAAAAATGGCTGTAAGTCCGGTTCTGCTAAATCGAATTTTGCATACTTGGTCTTATTGAAAACAGCTCTTTTTCATCAATGTAAGTGTCTTATTTTCGAAATAGCCTAATTAGTAATATGCAAGCTAGTGGGCGGTATTTAATTATTTTCGGAAATCTAGTTTTCTTTGGAGAATATTGAATACAAGTATGCATTTTTAATCCTGTATTACAAAATTCGACCAAATTAGCAACATAGTACCAAAAACCGCATGTCGATACCTTTTTTCTATCTCGAGATATCTTAAGAAACGTGTAAATTTTAAACAACTGTTAATGTCACCGGTAAACGAAGTTAAGGAAAAGTACTGTGCTATGGAAAAAACAAAGAAACATTTTCCAGATGTAAACGTATATAATTAATTAAAACAACAATAAGACAAACAGCACTATAAAATATAACAAAGAAATAAAAGCAACTACTTACTTAGTGACGACCTAAATGTTCAAATTGTTGCCCATCATTTTCGATGCAAGCATTTACTCTTTCAAGTAGATTGAACAGCGGTCTCAATTTCTGCTTTCGCAATGCTTTGAATGGCGTTTCGTATTCTCTAGATTCTAGATCATGTTTTCTCGCGTATTGGGCCTAGCGGCAAAAACAAGGTCTTTAATCCGTCCCCATATATAAAAGTCTAACAGTTCAATCTGTTGCTATTCAATCTACTCTTGAAATAGTAAATGCTTGCATCGAAAATGATGGGCAACAATTTGAACATTTAGGCAGTCGCTAAGACTAAGTAAGGAGTTGCTTTTATTTCTTTGTTATATTTTATAGTGTTGTTTTAATTAATTATATACGTTTACATCTGGAAAATGTTTATTTGTTTTTTCCATAGCACACTACTTTTGCTTAACCTCGTTTACCGGTGACAGTAACAATTATTATGTTTAAAATTTACACATTTCTTAAGATATCTCGAGATAGAAAAAAGGTATCGATATGCGGTTTTCGGTATTATGTTGCTAATTTGGTCTAATTTTGTAATAAAGGATTAAAAATGCATACTTGTATTTAATGTTTTCCAAAGAAAACTAGATTTCTGAAAATAATTAAATAACGCCTCCTAGCTTGCATTATTACTTATTAGGCTATTTCGAAAATAAGACACTTACATTGATGAAAAAGAGCTGTTTTCAACAAGACCAAGTATGCAAAATTCGATTTGGCAGAACCGGAATTACAGCCATTTTTTCATAAGAAGGTTCCCACTCACCCCCACCTCTTATTTGCAAAGGTAGACTTAAACTTGTGAAATCAAATATGCGCAGAATTTTATGAAGAATACGATGGTTGGATTTCCAGTGCCCTTTCATTAGGTAAATTTTGTAAAATTTTGATTTTTTAATTTTTGATATTTAATTATGCCCTCTAGCGGTGGACTTACAATTATGAAAATAATTTCCAGGCTTTTCCCGAGGCAACTTTTATTATAAATATTTTTTTCTCAAAGCTGTACTATAAACGGTTCCTGAGATATGACCGAGAGCCATTCTTATTGGGACACTCGGTACGTCCGCAAATGTGTAGATGGAGTAATTTGGTCATCTGTTATTGGTGTATCACGTCGACTGATGCGTCTGTAATACATCCGTTTGTTGTCGGGTTTTTCCAGCACATATCAAAGGGTTCCAGTGCCACAGACTGTACGACTTACAGATGTTTGGTCAGCTTGTCATGATACAATGTATGTCATATGATATGTATACTCAGTGATATATATCAAATATGTCATATGATACGGCCGATGTGTTGAGGAGGCATATATTGTTAGTTTTGTTGTAATTTGATTTTCTGTATTTTAGATAATTAATTAGAATTCGGTAGTTATATCGTACTTTTTCTTTTCTGTTTCGTGGAGTAATCAGTACTATTTCCGAAATGGACATCAAATCAGAGGTCACGAGGTCGAATAATCAGAGGTCACGAGGGAACCCAGTATGGGAATTTGCTCAACTCCAAAAGTCTAATTATCCGCACAAAAGCTTTTCTATGCAACACCAGTGTTTCTATGTATAGCTCTGTTATTCGGAGTCAACGTTATTACTTTGGTTTTCCCTTTTATTGTGAGGCCCATATTTTCTACGACATTTGAGAAGGAGAAATGCATTCTTAGGGCTCGACGCACACTTGTGTGTTTTCAAGTTGTGTGCACGCTGCGAGCAAGCTGCTTGTTTTCAAGCCAAGTTTCCCGTCAATACACATTTGAGCTGTTTCTCGGCGTTAATATACGCCAGAAATAAACAGCTCTGTATATACGTTAAAATCGATCGCGCGGTCAACGTGTACTGAATGATTGCCCAGCACAGACTGCCAAACCGCCTGACTTATGCGGCGTGCACGTGGCGACGTAGCAGAAACTGGCGTCCTCTCCGTCCACGCGGCTTGCAATTCACTTGCAAGCAGCTTGCACGCCGCGGCTCAGCTCAAGTGTACTGATTACAACTCATGTACAGCTGAACCGTCAGCGATTGCACGTAGTTTGCTCGCAGCGTGCACGCAGCTCGAAAACACGCAAATGTGCATCGAGCCTTATGTATCTGATCGGTGCGTGGGATCAGGTCCAGATCATCAACGTATGCCATACTTTGCGTTGCATTGATTTATTAACGATGTGTCCACTATTGTACAGTCGGAAAAATGAAAGAATACCCATGAACGAACATATAAAACACGCTGTATTTTCTTGTCACCGTGTCACAAAGAAAATTGTCCAGTGCAAGTACATGTAACTATAATTATTACATGTACTTGCGCTGGCCAATTTTTTGTGTGACACGGTGACAGGAAAATACAGCGTGTTTTATATGTTCGTTCATGGGTATTCTTTCATTTTTCCTATTGTATACCTCGCCATCTTTTACGTTCTTTATAAGTGCTACATTGTAAAAAAACAGACATGCCAAAGCGTCTGTCTGCCACAACCCCTGAAAAGTGATATCAAACTAAAGTGATAAGCTAAAATGATATAAGCTTCTATGTAGGCTATTGAGAAAACTAGCTTGTAGCTATTTTAGAAAGGAACTACAATGTTAACGGGGTTTTATTGTTTCATATAATCAATGAACCTCTAAATATGAAAAAACCGCGGAGTGCTACCATTTAAAGGGGTGCGTTTTTGAGAAAGGGTTGAATTAGTCCCTAGGCACAGGGCGAATTAGGATGAGTTCTATGCACTTTTGGTACAAACACGTCTACAGGAAAATTCTTCCAGGTTAAATTTACTATCGAAATATCACATTTTAAAGTAAAAAATATTTTCTTTTTACAAAAATATATTCAAAAGAAAAGCAAGAGAAAAACACGAAAGACAACAATTTTGTTTTTTGCCCCATAACTTTTTTCCACAGGGATATACAGTAGGAAAAATGAAAGAATACCCATGAACGAACATATAAAACACGCTGTATTTTCCTGTCACAGTGTCACACAAAAAATTGGCCAGCGCAAGTACATGTAATAATTATTGTTACATGTACTTGCACTGGACAATTTTTTCTGTGACACGGTGACAGGAAAATACAGCGTGTTTTATATGTTCGTTCATGGGTATTCTTTCATTTTTCCGACTGTAGATATAGACATTGCTTCAGCGAAAAATAACCTCCATCCTTCCTCTTTAAAATTACGTCTGGCAGAAGTCTCTATCGTTTATAGTTTCCAAAATATGATTTTTGAAACTTCGCCACTCACAGCGATTTTGGGCCATTTTGCTTGTTACGTCTCAAACATTGTTCTGTAACTTTTTTCTACGCAGCTTTAGGTATACGCAATGTAAATACGCAAATACAATCAAAAATCATTAAAAGTATAAAACCTTGAAAAAGCAGAACTTGCTTAAAAATAGTCGTACAACCTTATACAGTAGACCATTATAAATGTAATTGACTTCTCTTTCTACTAAATGTACCATTGCATATACCTAGAAATGCGTAGAAAAAAGTTACAGAACAATGTTTGCGAAATAATGAGGAAAATGGCCCAAAAATGCTGTGAGCTGCGAAGTTTGAAAAATCCTATTTCGGAAACTATAAATCCTGGAGACTTCTACCAAACGTCATTTTAAAAACGAAGGATGGAGGTTATTTTTCGCTGAAGCAATACCTATACCTATATCACTGTGGAAAAAAGTTATGGGGCAAAAATCAAAATTGCTTTCTTTCGTGTTTTTTTCATTCTTTTCTTTTGAGTATATTTTTGCAAAAAAAAACATTTTTGACTTTAAAATGTGATATTTCGATAGTAAATTTAACCTGGAACAATGTTCCTGTAGACGTGTTTGTACCAAACGTGCATAGAACTCACCCTAATTCGCCCTGTGCCTAAGGAGTAATTCACCCCTTTCTCAAAAACGCACCCATTTAGCACTCCGCGGTTTTTTCAAATTTAGAGGTCCGTTAACCATATAAGATAATAAAATCCCGTTAACGTTGTAGTTCCTTTTAGCTCTCTTATTTTGAACATAATCAATAGCCTAATGTTACAATATATCAATTCAAATATAATACATACACCATTTTTAATACAATCTTACTTATGTGCGCATTATTAATCTGTAACATTAAAAACAAAAGTGTTTCTAATGTGTAATATGCGCTATAAAAAATTAAACTATTTCGTTAAATAAACTACCGACAAAGTTATCCAACTTTTTTGTAGAAATGATAAGAACGAAACAAGGGAGACTTGCGAATATTATGGTTATTAAAGTGACACATGGAACTTTTATGTTATTTAACTCTTGTAATAATTGGGACAACATTCAGGATATCTTATATGAAGTATGTCTTTTTCATTAAATTTTGAGATATTTTAACGCAATTTTTGTTTCTTAAAATTCGGTTAGTCTCTTTTTGGATCTAGCAAAAATTGAAATAAATTCATCATTTAGCTTGGTGGGTTTCGTCTGTCCGCAAATTAGTGCAGCTAAAGCTGTAAGTGATACAAAAAACTCATGACGGATTAGAATTCAGCATTAAAAGTGGGTAAATATTATGAAATCACAAGTGTCTAACTTCCGCTTCTGAGAAAACTTGTAAAAACACATGTATTCGAAGTATGTACTATCAAAAACTATGATAGTTATTTAGCTATCCTGCTTTTAAGGTTTCTTTTGTAATTGAACATTGAATTCTGCAATAGAATTTCATATATTACTGTTGTTGCATGAAAACCAGTTTAGAATGTGTAAGCTAGTTTTTATTCTAAACAAATTCAAAAGAATCTTCTCTAAGAAATGTCTTATTACATAACTAACAGCCGGTTTCCGAAACGTTATTCAAATCTCCGATCATCTAATCGGCTATCAGATTTGATCAACTGTTAACCAGTGATGGGTTTCTCGAACGCCAATTATTGTAAAATTGCATGATCATAGATCATGTAATCGATGATCTGACATACGATTTGGTAGCGATAGTGTCACAATTGGCTGTTATCCTTCAAAATTTCAATTATATTAACCTCTAAATCCAAACTTGTATCGTTAGATTCTAAAGGTGCATTCTCTCTTATAGTAGGGGAGCAAAGTATGCTAAATGTGCAGTCACTCGAGCGCTTTTGGGACCTATTGGATTGTGATTATTAGGTCCTAAAACCAAAAAAAGTTAAGTAAAATTTTCCATTTTAGCGGGCGCTTGCCGTTTTTTAATTTAATTTTCCATTTCCATTAATCGTTTTTTCCGAATATAGCGCCATCTATCCATAATTCGAAAAAATGTTTCGAATAAAAGTTGCTTATTTTTATGCAGAGAATTCAAATCTGCAATAAAAAATGGGGGCTCCCATTTAATATTTTAAAGTAGCCCCCCACCCCACCTCCGTGGGGGGTCGCGTTTGGTACCATTCGATATATTTTTCAAAAATATTAAATAAGTGTATTTTGCAGTTTTTCGATCTGATGTTTATTTTACTAAATATCGCGGGATTTGTATTTAAAATTTAAAATTTACCCCCCACCCCTCTCTGCGAGGGGTCGTGTTTGGTATCTATCGATAGATTTTTGAAAAATATTGAACGTGTAGTTTTCAGTTTTTCGATCTGACTTTCATTTCGCGAAATATTCGCCTTTTTCTTGTGAAACTTTGTGACTCACCAATTCCCTTACGCCCCGCTCAAATCGTCAGATTTTTTAAATATACACTGTTTTGCATGTACTTAACTTACCTTATCTTAATCTGACAATTTCGAGTATTTTTAAGGATAGATTTTTTTTTTCGGGCCCCCCTAAACGAACTCCCCTGTGTTAAGAGCCAATATATGGCAGAGGTACATCTGCAGGGTACCACGTTTCTCCCCATATGATAATCTGACGCGCTCGAGTAACTGCAAAAATCCCCGCTTGGGCTCCCCTACCATTACGTACTGTCACTTTTGTTTGGAGCAAGAATTGAACCAGAGCATTTTAAAAATGAGGCTAGGTATTGTGACGAAAGTTGGAGATATAAAACAGTTTATTTATGATCTATAATATTTTATAATCTTCTTTTTATTTTTGGTTTATATATTTACTTTTTATATTTATTTTTAATTTATTTACCGGCTGTTTTATTGTCTTCAAAGTTAGCTGCTATAATTTCTCACACGTTTTCCCTCTTATTTACATCGCTATAATCATTATGTTCTGCTTTTTAGAGCTCTGGCCTCTCAAAAAATAGCTCCATGAGTCTAGCATCCTTGTTACCTTACATTTTTAAAAGAAAAAAAAATATAAATTGTATAATCAAATATAAAAAATGTCCGATATATCCATGTTCTGCAAGTTAAATAAATATTTTAAATTATTTCTTCCATAAAAAAATCTTATTTTTATTGAATAATATGATTTATATCATTTATATATGTGTTATTTGACAACTTTTTCCAGGAATTTGTTAATTACAGAAATTAAAAACTAAAAAAAAACTCTTAACAGCCCGTTAATCGACGCATAGTCGCAGATTAGGTAACAGTCCATTTTTACCGCCGTTTGACAAGCGAAACTGGTTAATCGACCTTTAGCAGACTCAAAACACTCATGATCGGCTGTTAATTAACGATTAATCTTTTGTCAGATGATCGACTGTGGTTAAAACTAGTTTGTTTGACGTTTCTGACGCATTTAATCTATTGTTAATCGTCGATTACATAATTTTTGAGATGATCATCCTTTCGGAAACCGGGCGTTAATATTACGTAAGAGATATTATCACTTCTCAGTCCCATTCACTCTATCCCCCTCCCCCCCCTCTCTCTCTCTCTCTCTTTCTGTCTATTTATTTCTATCTCTCTTTCTCTTTGTATCTTTCTTCTGTTAAAATTCTGCCTGTTACTTTGATTGCTTCATTCTTCCTAAAATACTTTCATCACCCCTTTTCAGTCATTTTATGTTTCTGTATAAGTAGATACAGTGAAATAAACATTAATTTGCTATTAGTTTGTTAAAAGATTGGGATATATTCCCAAATAACTTGTTGTTTCTCTAGTTTGACTTTTATTTGTTATAAAACAAGACAAAAAATAAATTTTAGATTGTGAAATAAATTGTATAAAAAGACATGCTTGTTAATCTAGTTTTGTTTCTGACTTAATTTACTAAACTGTTAAGTTAATCATTTATTCTCAGCTCCATTACAGCAAAAATGTTACCTTCCTTAATAGTCAAAAGCACATATTACGAATGGGAGTGGTATGACATTTTAATTATATAAATCTCGTTATGCTAAAAGGTAAATGAGGCTATTTCTTTTTAGAAACAAGAAGAAGAAAAAGAAGTCCGAAAGAAAAAGGAAGAACAGAAAGAAAAATCAACTCGAGACCGGGACAGATCTCATACCCATTCACCTAGTCCGAGGAGAAGAGAAAAAGATGAGAAGAAAAGAAGACGATCAAGATCCAGGTAATTAACAGTTAATATTTTTATGAAAATTAGCCATCCTCTTATCATTCTTAATATTTTAATCTCCCACTTTATTACACTTCTCTAAGAACTTAACGCACCATTTTTGGTGCGTTTGGTTATTTTTAATGTCTCGAATTTCCTTAACCTGTAGTCTGATTTAAGTGATTTTTTAACATGTTATAGCCTTATTCTATAACAATATTAGTCCATTCTTTCACGGTTTTTGCTCTAAATTTTAAAGAACCGCTTGGATTGACATGAAATTTGGCATGCATATAGCTTACATGTCAAAGAAAAAAAGTGATATTGTGCCGATGTGTGCTTTTGCCCTGGGGGTGACTTTCACCCCCTGTTGGGGGTGAAAAAATATATGTCCAAAATAAGTCCGGAAACGGGTAAACTGACTAATTTTAAGTAACTTTTGTTCTATAGAGCTTTTTCGCCAAGTCAACACTTTTCGAGTTATTTGCGAGTGAATATGTTCATTTTTCAACAAAATAACCACATTTTTAGACGGTTTTTCGCAAATAACTCAAAAAGTATGTATTTTGTAGAAAAAAACGCTCTTAGCAAAAATATAGCTTATAAGAAGTAAAAAAAAACGGTGTACGCGTTAGGTCTCTGGATCTCGTAGAACCAGGGTTATAGCCAATGGAAAATAGATTCATATTCACCAAATTTCAAATAGAATATTTTGACGTGGAATATCCAAAAAATTAAGCACTTTTTGGGGAAAACCCATTATAACTTTTTTAAAGTGTTTTAAGAAATATTTATTCCTGTTTTTACAAAAAGTTTCTAGCATTAAATTTAAGCAAGTTACGCTCAAAATAAAGTTGGTCCCTTTTGTATTTGCAAAAAAAAAATCGGGAAAACCAACCCCTAATTAGCACCTTAAACGAAATTAATCGTTACCGCTCCACAAATTATTTTACTTATGTTGTGTTTATATGATCTGTAAGTTTCATCGATTCAAAGTGCTTATTTTTAAAAAAATTTGGTTTCAAATTAAAATTTTTAAAAATTTAAATTTTGAAAAATATGCTTTTTTTCAAAATAACTTAAAAATTTTTAGAGATACCAAAAATCTCGGAAAACAAAAAAGTCAGATTTGCTTTTCTGAATATCATGTATTCTTTTGTTTTTCTGTCAGACAAAAATTGATTAGGATTTGGTGTTTCTAAATTTGCATACATTGGTGATCAGTGACTCGTTCAACCCCTTTTAACTACAGCCCTTTCAATAATAAGGACTTTGAAACGATGAAACTTACAGATCATATAAACAATATATACACGAGTCAAGAAACTTGTGAAGTCGTAACGATTAAGTTCATTTAAGATACTAATTAGGGGGTGATTTTCTCGATTTTTTTACCAAAACCAAAAGGGACTAACTTTATTTTGAGCGTAACTTGTTTAATTGTGATGCTAGAATTTTTTTTTATAAAACAAAAATGAAGCTTTTTTTAAACACTTTAAATAAGTTCTAATGAGTTTTCCCTGAAATGTGCTTCGTTTTTGGTTATTTCACGTTAAAGTTTTCCATTTGGAATTTGACGAATATGAACCTATTTTTCATTAGCTATAACTTTGCTTCTGCTAGGTCTAGAGACGTGATATATACACCATTTTTTTAAATTTTTTAGAGGCTATATTTTTTCTAAGAATGTTTCTTCGACAAAATACTTACTATTTGAGTTATTTGCGAAAAACCGTCTAAAAGCGTGGTTATTTTGTTGAAAAAATGAACATATTCACTGCCAAATAACTCGAAAAGTATTGACTTAGTGAAAAAAATCTATAGAACAAAAGTTACTTAAAATTATCCAGTTTATCCATTTCCTGACTTTATTTGGACGAATATTTTTTCACCCCCAAGAGGGGGTGAAAACCACCCCCAGGGCAAAAGCACATATCGGCACAATATCACTTTTTTTCTTTGACTTGTTAGCTATGTGTATGCCAAATATCATGTCAATCCAAGCGGTTCTTTAAAATTTAGAGGTTTTGCAATATTTTACCGTTAAAGAACGGACTATATCGCTGTAATAATATTGTTGCTAGACGGGTAAATTGTATATCGTATGTACCAATCAATTGATTTTTTTCTCAAAGTTCGCGTCACCCTGTGGAATATTCTAGCATTTATAAAATACTGAAATTCAAACCCACCTATAGCCTCATGTTTTCTTAACATTCTGTTTTTTTATTCATTCGCTTATGTTGGATAATACAGGTGCTTTAACAACTAGCCATGTTTTTCATCAATACAGGATGTTTTTAAATAAGCATGGCAAACTTTAAGGGGTAATTCTGCATGGAAAAATAATGACTGTTTGCTTTATAAACATATGTCCGCAAATGCTTCGTTTCCGAGATAGGGGGTGTTGAAATTATTCTTACAAACTGACGACTTATTTATTGCTCTAAAACCGGTTGAGATATGCAAATGAAATTTCGTGGGTTAAGAGGTAGTTATTATGCATCTTTTGACATACAATTAAGAATTTTATGTTCACCATTGGCGCACATAAGGGTGATAGTACACGTATGCGCGCCAATGGTGAATATTAAATTCCTAATTGTATATAAAAATGTGTAATACATAAAACTAACTCTTAAAACCCACCAAATTTCATTTGCACATCTTAACCGGTTTTAGAGCAATAAATGTCGGTTTGTAAGAAAAAATTCCACATTTATCTCGGAAACGAAGCATTTGCGGACATACGTTTATAAAGCAAACTGTCATTATTTTTTCATGCAGAATTAGCCCTTAAAGTTTGCCATACTTATTAAAAAAACACCCTGTATTGATAAAAAACAGGGCTAGTTGTTAAGGTACCTAACTTTTTTATTATTTAACATAAGCGAATTAATCAAAAAACAGAATGTTAAGAAAACATGAGGCTATAGTGTTAAGTTAATTTCAGTATTTTATAAATGCTAGAATATTCAACAGGGTCACGCGAACTTTGAGAAAAAAATCACAGTTTGATTGGTACATCCGGTATACAATGACAATATACCTCTCTAGCAATAATATTATTACAGCGATATTGTTAAAGAATAAAGACTATAACATATTAAAAAAATCACGTAAGTCGGACTAGGAAATTCGAGACATCAAAAATAACCCATTTTTAAGGTGGTGCGTTAATTTCTTGGAGAAGTGTATTTGTGGCTTAACGGCTTAGTGGCTGCTAAAATCGTTTAATCGTGAGAAGTTGTAACCTTTATATTTTCAGGTCACATGAAAAAAGTCGGGAAAGAGACAGAGACAGGGAACGTGAAAAGGAAAGAGAACGTGATCGTGATAGAGAAAGAGAGCGAGAACGTGAAAAAGAACGGGAGCGTGAGAGAGAACGCGATAGAGATAGGGAACGAGAGCGTGATAGAGACAGAGAGCGAGAAAAGGACCGCGATCGAGAAAGAGACCGAGACGATCGTAGAAGTAGTAGAGATATGTTGAAAGAAAAAGAAATGGAAGAAGAGGCCAAGGAGAAGAAGAAAGCCGAAAGGAGAGCAAGAGAAAAGGAAGCTGCCTATCAAGAACGGTTAAGGTAATAAGGAATTGTTTTATTCAAAGTCCACTTTTAAACAAACTAAACCAATCTTATCGTTAAGAGTTTACTCTTTTAATAATAAAAACAGTAAGTTTTTAAAAATTTATTAATTGTAATTAACTATTTTTAATGAGAAATAAGCCACAATTTTACTAAAAAAAAATGATTTTATTAACGTTTCGATGTGGAAATCGGATGCCGTTGTCAAAA
Organism: Diabrotica virgifera virgifera; assembly: GCF_917563875.1. Taxonomy (NCBI): domain Eukaryota; kingdom Metazoa; phylum Arthropoda; class Insecta; order Coleoptera; family Chrysomelidae; genus Diabrotica; species Diabrotica virgifera. The sequence continues at coordinate 146,599,514 of NC_065448.1, read as the reverse complement.
TACAAAATATATTAACAAATTCAACAAAAATGTTGTTGCTTAGTAAAAAATTCTTCTAATAATTTATTTAATCTGACTCATTTATATCGGCAATTCAGACATATATCACACATTCTAAAGTAGAAGACTTTAAAATGATATTGCCAATATTTATGAGTTTTTTTCCTGGGACGACTCTACTGAAAGGTAGTTCATTCGATTACATGAAATCAACCCCAACTCAAGAATATCCGTCACAAAAAAATCATAGCATGTGATCTGTCTTTAAAAAGACAACCACATGCAACGGTGACAGTAAAATTCTCACGCTAGGATTCCATAATAAATCACGAGGAAAAACCAGGAAAAAACCTCGTGATACTATCCCGACATCGTAAGTATTAGGTCTTACTTTAGCTTACTCTCAAAACTAATACCAAATTCCGACCTTAATGTGTACATGTTATTTTAAATTATGAATAATATTAATAATACATACATAGATATATAAATAATACTAAGATATAAAATGTACTAACTCGATATGTTATTGACTTACTAATCGTGGTATTTTCTTTCTATTGACTTCCTCTTTTAGTATGGGTAACCACATCCTACTGCATTCTATCGAGGAATTTGCGACACAATTGGTTTCATTTAGCATAATTAGAGCCGTTTCTTCTTCTATCAAATAGAGAATTTGATAGATCTCAAATATGTCAACAGGCATGGGATAATGAACATAGAGTTCAGTGGAGAGAATCAAGTATAGTCTTGAAAGAAAAAGATAGTAAAACGAGAAAAATCAAAGAAGCGGCTATAATTATGCTAAATGAAACCAATTGTGTAGCATATTCCTCAGTAGAATGCAGTAGGATGTGGTTACCCTTATACTCTGGGCTAATTAGCAAAATACAAGGAAAAGTTATTTACCAGCAATTTTATTGCTGGAATCGAATCTTATTATTGTATGTATTAATAATATAGATATGCAAAGTCCGCAGATAGTGTGCTACTTTTTTTATAAACAAAATGGCGCCCGAAAATCGTGTTTCTTTTCAATTTTTGCTCTATAACTCCAAAGATTTTAACTTTAGACCAAAAACACCCAAATAAAAATTCACCGCAATTAAATTCTGCATAAAGACGTGTTTTTTCCGATTTACTTCGACAAAAATTTTCCTCGGAAAATGCGGGTTTTTCCAACAAAATCTTTAATTTTCAACTAAACTTTTAGATAAGTAGTTGTTAATCAATAATTAAATAACTTGGTAACACAAAAGCCCTTTCCATATATATTATAATTCCAGAAGTCTATCGAAATTGAATGAACAGTTTAGCAACAATTAATATGTTAATTAAAAACTTACGGTCGCTATAATAACGACAATAATTATGTTGCATAAGAATAACTATGATTTTTTCATAAAAAGACACTATACCTATCTAATGTACTTTACAGAATTGAAATTGGACTATTTAAGCGGCCTCAGGAATATTTTAAAATTATAAACAATGTTTGGTTTATAAACAAATAGAATATCTCAAGAAATATTAAACTAAATTAAATTGTGAAAACGGTATTCGAAAGACAGCGGCAGGACGCTTCTTTTAAAAGAAAACACGTTTAATTATGATGAGTGGTTCCTGAGATACAACCGGTCAAAGTTGACCAGAATTTACGGCAAAGATATAAACAATAGGATCATAATTTTCAAACCATCACCTTTTTATTTTTGTCCTCTTTCTCCACACCAATTTTCATATCTTTAAAATCCTCATAACATATATTATTATAATAAAAACTATCGATAATACGTGTGAAAATTGCCAAAAATAGCAAAATTCCAATCAAAAATTAGGTTGGAGAAAATGTAACCCTCAAAATTCAAAATCGGTGCACGTTAACAAATTGCATTTTCTCGGCTTCCCATGGAGCAATTTCCTTCATTCTTTTTTTGTTCCCTAATAACTCGACTAGAGCCATCGAACTAACGCATTATTAAATATCAATCTTGCTTTTGTTTTGTTATAATAGATTAATTTATTTATAAGAACAGAAAATTACATATTTTTTCCAGTTGTAGGCTTTTTTTAGATAAACTTACTACAAGTGTACCTTTTAAAGTTAAAAACATAAATATTCTCATTTGGAAGCTGTATAATTATTTAAACAATTTTTATTTAAACAAATTAAAATATTGTGTTATAATAAATAAATTAATTTATTATAACAAAACAAACGCAAGTCTGACATTTAATAATGCGTTAGTTCGATGGCTCTACTCGAGTTATTAGGGAACAAAAAAATAATGAAGGAAATTGCTCCATGGGAAGCCGAGAAAATACAATTTGTTAACGTATACCGATTTTGAATTTTGAGGGTTACATTTTCTCCAACCTAATTTTTAATTGGAATTTTGCTATTTTTGGCAATTTTCACACGTATTATCGATAGTTTTTATTATAATAATATATGTTATGAGGATTTTAAAGATATGAAAATTGGTGTGGAGAAAGAGGACAAAAATAAAAAGGTGATGGTTTGAAAATTATGATCCTATTGTTTATATCTTTGCCGTAAATTCTGGTCAACTTTGACCGGTTGTATCTCAGGAACTGCTCGTCATAATTAAACGTTTTTTCTTTTAGAAGAAGCGGCCTGCCGCTGTCTTTCGAATACTGTTTTCACAATTTATAATTTAGTTTAATATTTTCCGAGATATTCTATTTGTTTATAAACCAAAAAATTGTTTATAATTTTAAAATATTCCTGAGGCCGCTTAAATAGTCCCATTTCAATTCTGTAAAGTACATTAGATAGGTATAGTGTCTTTTTATGAAAAAATCATAGTTATTCTTATGCATCATAATTATTGTCGTTATTATAGCGACCGTAAATTTCTAATTAACATTTCAATTGTTGCTAAACTGTTCATTCAATTTCCATCGGCTTCTGGAATTATAATATATACGGAACGGGCTTTTACATTACCAAGCTATTTAATTATTGATTAACAACTACTTATCTAAAAGTTTAGTTGAAAATTAAAGATTTTGTTGGAAAAACCCGCTTTTTCCGGGGAAAGTTGTCGTAGAAGTAAATCGGAAAAAACACGTGTCTATGCAGAATTTAATTGCGGTGAATTTTTATTTGGGTGTTTTTGGGCTAAAGTTAAAATCTTTGGAGTTATAGAGCAAAAATTGAAAAAAACACGTTTTTCGGGCGCCATTTTGTTTATAAAAAAAGTAGCACAGTATCTGCGGACTTTGCATATCTATATTATTAATATATACAATCACAAGATTCGATTCCAGCAATAAAATTGCTGGTAAATAACTTTTCCCAAAAATGGCCTATTCTCCGATAATCAGCCCAGACTATTACTAAAAGAGGAAGTGATAATAAACAATAACATATCGAGTTAGTACATTTAATATTTTAGTATTATTTATATATCTATGTATTATTAATATTATTTATAATTTAAAATAACATGTACATATTAAGGTCAGAATTTGGTATTAGTTTTGAGAGTAAGTTAAAGTAAGACCTAATACTTACGATGTCGGGATAGTATCACGAGGTTTTTTCCTGGTTTTCCCTCGTGATTTACTATGGAATCTCTAGAGCGAGAATGTTGTCTTTTTAAAGACAGATCAAATGCTATGATTTTTTTTGTGACGGATATTCTTGAGTTGGGGTTGATTTCATGTAATCGAATGATAATCTTTCAGTAAAGTCGTCCTATTAACGCAACTTATAAATATTGGCAATATCATTTTAAAGTCTTCTACTTTAGAATGTGTGATATATGTCTGAATTGCCGATATAAATGAGTCAGATTAAATATATTAGAAGAATTTTTTACTAAGCAACAACATTTTTGTTTAATTTATTAATATTTTGTATTTGGACAACGACATCCGATGTGGACGATCGACATCCGATATTTTTGAAGTTATACTTCTTTACGATCGAGAGTGAAATTTTATAATGCCGGGCGCATGCGCACACAGACAGTATGTAGTTCGTTGCTAATCTTTCAAGATATGTATGTATTAGCGCTGTCAGCGCAAATAAGTCATTAAAAGAATATATTAGTGTTTTTAGTAAATTTATTATTTATTATAATTTTTGTGTCTTTGTATTTGTCTTCCTCGGGAATAAGATATTTTATAATAATAGTAAGTATATTTAATGTATTTTTGTATACTTTAATGTATTTTTGTATATAATATACACTTGGTATATTAAATTTGTCAGTATGTATGAGAAATCTTGAATCCTGTCAAAGCAAAGGCTATATAGCTCAGTGGTCGAGCGTGTGACCGGAGATCGAGAGGTCCCGGGTTCAAATCCCGGACGATTCATATTCTTTTTTTTTCAATTTTTGGTATCGTTTTAATAAAAAAATTTAAAAGTGGTAGGTAAGAAAGTTAGTTTAATATTTAAATAAAATACAAATAACCTGTCAAGTATATTTATTTCTTTGAAATTATATAATAGAAGTATAACTTCTTACGTGCGTACAAAGTACACACACATTTTTTTGTATTTTGACAACGGCATCCGATTCGGACGTCGAAACGTTAATAAAATCATTTTTTTTAGTAAATTTGTGGCATATTTCCCATTAAAAATAGTTAATTACGAAAATGCCACAAGAAAATAGCTTCAGAACAACATTTATTAAGTGGTACTGTGCTAAGTATTACTTTGTTGCATTTAGTAGTGTGACACTTTCCATATAGTTTTGATAAGTTCATAGATATATTATAGCCCACAATTTTTATTTTATTCCTTTTTTAATCTTTAACAATTTTGTTTTTGAATCTAAATTTTCTTAATTACATCTTTAATATTGGGGTAAATAAATTTGTTTCAAATATATTCAATATTCTTAGAAAATTGACTGAATAACATCAATGAAATAATTTTTGTTTGCAGAGCTTGGGAAACTAGGGAACGACGCAAAGCCAAAGATTATGAGAAAGAAAGAGAGAAGGAAAGAACAAAGGAAGAGGAAAGAGAACGCGACGCTAAAAGGTTAAAAGAATTCTTGGAAGATTATGATGACGAAAGAGACGACCTTAAATATTACAAGTAAGAGTATGTAAAAAACAATGCACATGTTAACACTAAAAACTAATATTTTTGTAGGGGCAGAGAGCTGCAAAAGAGGTTAGCTGAGCGTGTAAAAGAAGCAGATGGAGATGGACGCGATAGAATAAAGGAAAAGGAAGAAATAGAAGAACTTAAAAATAGGATATTTTCAGGCGAACATGAAGATCCTAGTGCGGAATTCGAAAGGGTAATTTTTTTCGAACAAATTTTGTATCAGTAATTAATATTTGCTATTTTAGATAAAACGCGAAAGGGAAGAACAATATAAACCAAAGTTATTGATTGATGTAAATTTAGAGCATTGGAAACAGAAAGAAAGGGAAAAGGAGAGGGAATTGGAAAGGCAAAAAGCCCGCGAAAGAGAAAGAATGCGGGAATTGGATAGAGAAAGAGACAGACAACGAAAACGAGAAGAACGAGAAAAGTAAGTGAATGTTTTTTTTGTAATATTTATAAATCATATAGTCATAATATAATAAAACATCTATATATTTCAATTTTTTATTTAGGATTATTAATTTTACCGAAGAACTAAGAAGAATGCCAACTATTTGATCAGTAAGATTACACTTTAACATTGCCCAAACATTGGTTTTGTTGCTTTTCTTTTAGTTTTGTAGTGTATTGAACATAATGTTTTCAATTTTATTATGTTGAAGGTACATTATGGAACAAGCAGCTCAGGAATTAGCAGCAGTGGAGGCGGAACCAATCGATAGTGATAGTGATATGGAAGCTGATAATCATTACAGTCCTGCTCCTCCTGAACCAGACCCTGTTTCTATGGATAATTCTAATTCGGCTCAGGTAATTTTTTTATTATGAACATGTTTTAAGTTACGTAAATAATTTGAGTGTTAAATAGATGAGGGAGAAGCTGCCGTATGGCAACCCTGCTATTATATTTTTTACATTAGATCATATATTTAATTTATTAAGTCTGTTGGCCATAGTTTTTTCAATTGACTTGCAAATCCGGGACGAGCGTTTAGCAGTCTTGCTTCATCATTTGAATGACTTCTCAGTCCATCAAGGTAGTTATTTGTGATTCTTCTAATAGTATGATACAATAATTGATTCAAAAGATGGCATAACCCAGACATCCAAAGTGAATCCTCCAACACCAAATTGTTCTATATGGTCCATATAATGTTCAGGAAAAAGTCACACCATTTTGAGCGTCGTGTTTGGGGGGGCGGGGGAGAAATCAGTAAATTCGTAGTTTTTTTACTTTTTTCGTCAATATTTCTATAACTATGCGGTTTAGCATGAACATCCTTCTATACAAAAATGTGCTACATTAAATTTGAAATAAAAAAGGCCCTATGCATAATCCTTCTAAAATGAACGGTTCCAAAGTTACGGAGGTAGTATAGTATAATTGGTCCAAAAAAGACCTAACCCAGACATCCAAAGTAAAATTTTTCCTCCAGCACCAAATTGTTCTATATGGTCCACATATTGTTCATTAAAAAGTTACACAATTTTGAGCGTCCGGTTTGGGGGGGGGGGGAGATGGGGGAGAAGTCAGTAAATTAGTAGTTTTTTACGTTTTTCGTAAATATTTCTAAAACTATGCTTTAGCGTAAACAATGCTCTATACAAAAATGTTCTACATAAAATTGAAAACAAAAAATGTCCTATGCATAATTGTTATAAAATCAACCGTCCCAGGCAATCCGTTCCGTTTTTGGGCAATTGATGATGATTTTGGGTGGTGAGGTTGACGTTTCTTCAAGGGCTTATCACTAACATAAAATCGGCCACTGAAATAGCAAATTTTATTTACAAAACACAATCCTGTTAAAGAAAATTTCTTTCATCAGTAATAATATTATAAATTGCCCAAAAATTATAAAAAGTATCGAAAACCTCCACTTTTCACCCTCCGTAACTCTGGAACCGTTGATTTTGTAACAATTATGTATATGACCTTTTTTGTGTTAAATTTTATGTAGAACATTTTTGTATAGAACATTGTTTACGCTAAAGCGTAATATAGAACAATTTGGTGTTGGAGGCAAACTTTTACTTTGGATGTTTAGGTTAGGCCTTTTTTGGACCAATTATACTATACTACCTCCGTAACTTTGGAACCGTTTATTTTAGAAGGATTATGCATAGAGCCTGTTTTATTTCAAATTTAATGTAGAACATTTTTGTATAGAAGGTTGTTCATGCTAAACCGCATGGTTTTAGAAATATTGACGAAAATCGTAAAAAACTACGAATTTACCGATTTCTCCCACCTCTCCCCCGCAAACCCGACGCTCAAAATGGTGTGACTTTTTTCTGAACATTATGTGGACCATATAGAACAATTTGGTGTTGGAGAACTTTCACTTTGGACAACTTTGGATGTCTGGGTTTGGGTTTATGTAGTTATACGATACTATAATTTCTTCCTCTGCCAAAGGTTAAGCTGAGTCCTCGTATAGGGTTTTATTGCTTACATACCAGGGCGAGTTGAATATCATTCTCAATATTTATGATTGGGGGTCTTTGTATTGTTTTGATATGTGATGGCTTTGAGTAACTCAAATTTGCCAAATTGGGACATCATAGGTCCAAATTGGTTTTATCATAGATTTATTATACAGGAGCAGTTTATTTTCAAGAGTGAGTATTGATTTTCGGCCCATAAGCCAGTTCATTTGTCGTATTTTTAGCGTGGTAATTGTGTATTATTTAATGTTATTGTTGGACATACATCCCTTCGGTTTGTAAAAGTAACTTGGGTTGAATTCGTTTCATTTATTGTTCCTACCTTCCATTTGTTGAGCCATGTTTCCAATTGGTCAAGGTAGTTTTGCAGCTGTGCAGACGCGATAATGGGTCCTCATCCTCATTGACAGCGATTATGGTGATGTCATCGTCGAATTTTGAGATTTGGGTTAACTCTCATAAAAATATCTACAAATAGAAGAACTTTCGTCCTTTCGGAAATCTTGTTTAGACTTTATTGAAAGTACTTATAATTAACTACAAAAGATTGTCGATCTCTTTTTCGACAAATTTACAGCCTCGTTGCTTTAGTCCGACAACTTAAATATGTTAATTATGCAGTATTTATGTTAATTTCGGAGCTTTTTTCCGATGTACCGGATTACTCCGATCGGCGTCATCATTGGAAGGAATCTTTTTCATCATTCTCTTTGCCCTATCCCTATGCAGGGTCGGCTTCCCTAATTGCATTTCTCCACACAATTCTATCTTGGGCCATATCAATGTCAATCCCCTTTACCAACATGTCCTGCCTTATCGTCTCCCCCCAGGTCTTCTTTGGTCTTCCTCTCCTACTCCTTCCAGGAATCTGCACTTCAGCTATTCTTCGTATTGGGTGGTTAACGTCTCGACGTTGAACATGACCAAACCATCTTAACCTATGCTCTCTCATTTTGGCATCAATTGGTGCCACACCTAGACTTCCCTAATATACTCATTTCTAATTTTATCCTTCTTTGTCACTAAAACTCATCCATCTAAGCATTCTCATTTCCGCCACATGCATTCGTTGTTCCTCTTTCTTTTTCACTGCCCAACATTCAGTTCCGTACATCATAGCTGGTCTTATGGCTGTTTTATAGAATTTTCCCTTCAGCTTCATTGGAATTTTTCTGTCACACAACACACCACTCGCTTCGTTCCACTTCATCCATCCAGCCCTAATTCTACTGCATGCATCTCCATCTATTTCTCCATTACTCTGTAATACCGATCCTAGGTACTTAAAACTATTGCTTTTCACAATCATTTCACCATCCAGAGATACCATTTTATTTGTAGTAGCTCCATCTTTAAATGAACATTCCAAATACTCTGTTTTTGTCCTACTAAGTTTTAAACCTTTTTCCTCCAGAGCTTGTCTCCACTGTTCCAGTTTTTGTTCTAAGTCTCTTTCACTATTTCCTACTAACACGACATCATCAGCATACATTAAGCACCATGGAATGTTAACCTGTAGTTTCGCTGTTATCTGGTCCAAAACTAATGAGAATAAATACGGACTAAGCACAGAACCTTGATGCAATCCTACTTTCACATGAAATTTATCAGTCTCTCCCACACCTGTCCTAACACTAGTCGTTACTCCCTCATATATATCCCTCACAATCTTTACATATTCACCAGGGACTCCTTTCTTATTGAGTGCCCACCACAGAATCTCTCGAGGAGCTCTATCATATGCTTTCTCAAGATCAATGAATACCATATGACCGTTTGTTTCTTTACTCCTGTATTTTTCCATCAACTGCCTTATAATGAATTGGAAGGAATCTTTTTGCTGGCATTAATTCACTTGAGCAATTCATACTTGAGCCTGTCACTGTTTCATTAGTAAAACGAATTGGTTGTAGTATATCAAAAGAAAATGAAGATATTTGCTCAAAAACACAAGTAAACGAAAATAGTTAACAATTTGATACTTACCGTTTTTATCGTTTTTAGTGGACCCAAGTGCAAGCTCCAGACGAAGATTCCAAGCATTCGTTTATATCAAATCATGACGAACACGTAGTTCCACCTACCAGTACGGGAATGAAGATCACCTTAGCTAAACCAATTACTTTACAATCACCAACTAGAGATTCCAAACGACGAAAATCGGATCTTAGAGAAGTGTTTAATCCAGATGAGGACGATAGCAATACTCAAATTAAAAAACGGAAATTAGTACCCTTAGGTAAGATGTTATAAAATGAGTGTGCTTCGCGTAATTATGAACATTACTGATTACTCAAGAAGTTCTTACAAAACCTAGGATTTTTTTGGGAACACGGTTTTTTTTTTCTTTTCAGAATATCCACTTTTACTTATTTATCTATTATTTTTTAGATTCAAATTAATTAAAAAAATTTGAACAGTATTTACTTATTCAAAACATGTAATTATAGTGAACAATTAATGTTTTACAACTTGTCAAAGTAAACAGATTGAGCAGGTTTAACAAATTTTTAGACGAAGATATCCATATAATGTTAGTTAAAATTATTTAAAAATACAGTTTTATTCATGAAATAATCTTACCGAATTACACTAGAAGGTTAAGTAAGATTTTTGTTTGTTTATTTTTTTTTTCTTTTTCTTTTATGGCCTTTGGGAGCTGTGCCCATTTAGCCAACAATATGTCTTAAAATTAATGCTTAACTAAACCTACCATACAACAATACTATTACGAACCTAATCGAAAAATTAAGGATAGGGAAGGGAAAGTGAAGTTGGTTAAAAATATACTACGGTTAAAATATAAATTAAATAAATAAAATATAATTTAAAAACAATAATTTGACAATTTAGTTTTAGGGTGCTCGGTGAGTATAAGTCGAAAATGGTCAATACATTATTTGTGCCGAAAAATACTATAAAGGACTATATCTTTACCTTCGTATCAATAAAAGAAGTCAATATGGTAATATAAAATAAATAAAATTATTTGATCGTAGATAAAATTGGTAGTAGATTTGCCAATTAATTATCGTTTTTTGCTTCTCCTGAAAAGTTGGCTAAATTGACTTATACTTCTTTTACCGAGCACCCATTTAACCTCCAATATTATGACAGATGTCAGTTACCATTTACAATCTCACCACATATAATAATGACGTCTAATAAACTCGTCACTAATTCTAGCCAGTGAAATGCTCGCTGTAATAGGAATGGCATGTCAAAAAAATCTGATTATTCTCTATATATTTTTTCAAATTTAGAATATGGCAACAAGGGGAAAATTACGTGCATTCCTTGTTTGACTTTTCCTATACAAAGATTTTTACCATTATCTAGAAAATCGCCACTATTAAGCTTATTTTTTGAGGATTTTTATGATGTTTGAAACATGTTTTTATTACTTGTAGATTATAACGAAGATAAAAAATCAAAAAGAGAGAAAGAAAATGGTGAAAGCAAAAAATCAGAAGAATCGAAATCTCAAGAGGAAAAACGTAGAAATATCAAATCTTTAATAGAACGAATTCCAACTGAAAAAGAAGCCCTATTTGCGTATCATCTAGACTGGAGTGCCATAGATAGTGTTCTTATGGAAAAGAAAATTAGACCGTGGATAAATAAGAAAATAATAGAATATATAGGGGAACCAGAACCAACGCTAGTAGATTTTATTTGTTCAAAAGTATTAGCTGGCTCACAGCCTCAAGTTATATTAGAAGATGTGCAAATGGTAAGTGTATTTTCAAATATTCTTTATTTAAGGGGCTATCCTAGTGTAGAAATACGAAATTCATATACTTTTTTTGTGAATTTCTAAAATAAAAAGTACTGTACCAATTCTTTTGAAAATTTGCATGAGCATTTATTATAAAAAGAAGTACATGTAAAAAAAGTTTTCACAAAAAATATTGAAAATTAAACGATTTATGCGCCACCTGCTGGCACCGTTAAAAAACATAGCTCCACTGCTGCAGTGATTGGAGCAATAGAGATCCTGAAACATGAAATTTCAAAGTGATTATTGAAATATAAGTTATTTCATATACCACCAACTAGGGGTTTTTCGATTGGATTAAAAATGTCAATTTGTCGGCAGTTTTTGAAACTGATAATTTTTTAACTAATTTTAAAAAAAATTTAACACTTCGTCATTTTTCTAAATTTTAATATTTTTGTAAAAATCCTGGTTGATGGTATAGGCAACAACTTATATTTCAATAATCACTTTGAACTTTTATGTTTCAGGATCTCTGTTAGCCCAGATCACAGTGGAGCTATGTTTTTTAAACGGTGCCAGCAGATGGCGCATAAATCATTTAATTTTCAATATTTTTTTATGAATTTATTTTTATACACATGTACTTCTTTTTATAATAAATGTTCTTTCAAATTTTCAAAACAATTATTGGTACAGTACTTTTTATTTTAGAAAGTCCCAAAAAAGTATAAGAATTTCGTATTTTTACACTAGGATAGCCCCTTAAAATCGCTGTCAATTATTTTCAAACATTATAACGGATTGTCTATTTGCTAGGATGGTTGATATGGATGGGATGTGGCATGTCGACAGTGCTTCTCATGGTGACATAATTTGTAAGCCGTGGGGGACGGGCGATAAATTCAGTTATTTTTGTTCACTATATATTCTTACCTTAGTAATGAAATCCTCCTCTTCTTTTCAACCAAATCCTTTGGAAACACAAAGAATCTATTTATCCCTCTTTCACTATAGTGTTTACAATCCGGGGCATAGCACATTACGATTTTTATTATACAAAATACAATGGTTCACAAAAGTTCCTAACCTTTGTTTGGGGAATATTACTAAAAAACTATATTTCATAGAAATTTAAAACCGAATTATGCTGGTATTATGTCTCTATAATTCAGCAGAAAAAGCAGCGGAAGAAGCAAAATGTCAATTTTATAGGAATTAAAAAGGCTTGAGATCGGGTAAACCGTAAGCCCTATCTTTTCAACCTTTGTTAACAAAGTGATAATAACAATATGACATACTTGACGTCACACTTCGGCTGGCAGACTTAAAATCTCTTCATATTTAAACTATATTTATGTATTATAATGTCCTTGTCATGAGCATTTTTCAGTGCGTAACAAATGATAGGAAAAAGGGTAAGTCCGTGATAATACACATTTATGACATTTATTCTAACATGACATTTTAGTTAAATCTGACAGTTGTCACATTTTATTTTCAATTGGGAATAAAAACAAATTAAATGTGTTTCTTGCATTTATAAAATGGTATTTTCTTTGATTTGTATAGTCTTACAAATTATACAGATTATATTTGTAATGTTATCTAATTAAAAAAAAAAATATTTTTTTATTATGGCGCCATCTATCGACAACTAGAATAACTAGAATAAATGTTGTAAATGTCTGTAATCACGGACGTGCCTTTTATTCTGTCACATACAATTTAATGCGTTAGAAAGAAATCGAAAAACTGTGACGCACTGAAAGATGATCATGAGAAAAAGAATATCAGGCATTTTCTACCATATAGAGTATAAAGTATTTACAGTAATTCTCTAATAAACACATCATTAATAATAAAATTTTAAATAACCTCTTGTTTTTGTAAATCACACATAAATCACACAAAATCGTCCTCCGCGTCACCAGAGTGTACCACATGACCTATAATCATAGTTAACGCTCCCAACGGATAGCTAATTTATTATCAACTATTCTAAATGGGAAATAAGCCACAATTTAATTAGAAACATGATTTTATTAACGTTTGAACGTCCACATCGGATGTCGTTGTCAAAATAGAAAATATTAATAAATTAAACAAAAATGTTGTTACTTAGTAAAACATTCTTCTAATAATATAATTTAATCTGACTCATTTATATCGGCAATTCAGACATATATTATACATTTTAAAGTAAAAGACTTTAAAATGATATTGCCAATATTTATGAGTTGCGTTCCTGGGACGACTTTACTAAAAGATAGTTTATTCGATTACATGAAATCAACCCCAACCCACAAAAAAATCATAGCATGTGATCTATCTTTAAATAGACAACCAAATGCAACGGTGACAGTAAAATTCTCGTGTTAGAGATTCCATAGTAAATCACGAGGAAAAGCCTCGTGATACTATCCCGACATCGTAAGTATTTGGTCTTACATTTAGTTTACTCTCAAAACTAATTCCAAATTCTGACTTTAATATATGTTATTTTAAATTATAAATAATATTAATAATACATAGATATGTATGTAAATAATGCTAAAATATAAAATATGTACTGTCCTCGATATGTTATTGACTTACTAATCGTGGTATTTTCTTTCTATTGGCTTCCTCTTTTAGTATGGGTAACCACATCCTACAGCATTCTACCGAGGAATTTGCGACACAATTGGTTTCAATTAGCATAATTAGAGCCGCTTGTTTGATTTCTCTCTTTTTACTTACATGTGTTTCTTTCAGAACTATACTTGAATCTCTCTACTGAACTCTATTTATTATATTTTTATTTATTCTGTCGAGACAATATTAAGCAAATTGACTAATATGGTTATGACCTAATATGGCCGCTTGCTTTTTTAAGTGTGCAATTGAAGTTTATTTCACCTTTAAAGTTTTTTTTTTTCGACAATCTTGATCTCCGTTTGTGTATTCTTCGTGCTAGTATATCAGTTACATCCATTTTGACCCGGCGTGTTTCTTCAGGTTATCTGACCATCGCATTTGTGGCTTTTCCCTTTTTCGTTTGGGGTTCCATGGTCTCCAATGTATAAATATTAGTCCATCTTTCATCCTTTTTCCTTGGCGAACTTTCATTTATGCTTTGCCTGGGGTTGAGACATCTCTCACTTTTGTTTTGTCACGGATCCATTCGTTTGTTTTCCTATCTGTTAGTTTAATGTTCAGCATTTGTCTTTCCATTGATCTTTCTGTTTTTGCAATGTCGTTGAGTCAGTGGTGCAAAATGTCACAAGATAGAGAGGCATGGAAGAAGGAAAAATAAGCCTATGTCCAAGTATGGATGTTTTAGGAATGATTTGATAGAGAGATATCCGCATCATTTTGTCGATTATCTTTTTATAGGCTCGTCTCAAAAATACCACCAATGGCGTTTATTATGTCCTTTTCATTCATTGTTAGTGTCCATACCTCTGCGCCATATGTAATGGTACTCTCAACAAAGTTTCATTATTTCTATTAAAGAGTATAAAAGGTACCAGCGACGCGATAGGTGACTAAATCATTACATAAATATATTGGGTAACCAAACACTTACATGTAATGTTACTAATAATAGCTAATCTCAGGGTTTAGGGTGTTTATAATAAAAATCACGATAAAGGCTCAATCGTTGTATTCCGTCTTTACCATACAAAATCTGAAGGCTAACTGACTAAGAACAGAAACTAATAACATTGTCTGTTTTTCCTTTCACATCTGCAAACTTTAAAATATAACACAATGGTCATAAGACCACACATATTAGGGCACTAGGGCGACTTAAGTATCGGTTCCCGGAACGGCATGTTTCGTGGGTTGACCAGACGCATTCCTCACATAGACGCCGCACAAGGGGCTGGTTTGTTACAGTCTCCCTCCCTAGCATCGATCTCGTTATAGGAGGGGCCAGCAGAAGATGCAGTTGTCTTCCTGGGGCGTCCTCGTCTTCGTCTTGGCACTACAGGCGTTGGAGCTTCCTTCACGATTTTCGGATTTAACCGTTCCGATATCACTACAGTTTTTTCCGGATCAACTTCCACGACGTTCACTTGCTGATACTCCGATCGCAAGGCATATAACGGATACGAGCCACTAGTTACGGCGTTTAGACATTGATAGTCCATGCAAAGTCTTGTATCGCCATCCTTTTTTGGCACTAATACAACCACTTCCGTATTATTCGACGATGTCTTCCCCCAAGGGTCTATCCAACTCGGTCCCAAGCACTTCTCTCTTGGCAGGTGACACCCGGTAAAGTGGTAGTGAATTTGGTGCACTATTATTTCCCGTATTAGTATAGCCGGTAGGCTCTCCCCCCATTCTGAAGGTATTCTTCCATCTTCTTTCGTTGGGTCGAGCTCGTTCATAATCTAGAGCTATATCTACGGAAGAGAAATCTATCGCGGATGCTTCCGTATGACTACACTCTGGGCAGTTAGCCCTAATGAATCTCAGTTTACCACAACCGTAACAAGTTAACGGGGTGTTTAGGCCATTGCGCGGCGAATTCGAAGTAATTGCTCCGACGGTAGCACTAACCGTACGAAAAAACTCGCAATTTCTTTCAAAGTCGTAGGTCAAACGGTGGATTGTCGATCACTTAATTTTCGACACTCATCCTCAGAATGACCGGGAACACCACAATAGCTACATCGCGGCAGTTTTTCGTATGATTCTCGATTGTGGATGGCTTCGTTCTTGTTAGAATAAGGGTTCTTAAATATATCTTTAACTTTCCGTGCTGCTGTAAGCAGCTCCGTAAAAGTGGAAACGGAATCTCTAGAAGTCTTTTGAAGCGAATTATGTCATAATACTATAATTACCGACTAACAAACAATAGATCCACTAATTATTTATATCTACCGAAACGAATTATGTCCGAATATGAAAAAAATGTAATTAGCGAAGCAATTAATTGTTTTTAACTTTTGAGTCACCGATCTTCTTTTGAACACCGTTGCGAAAAGGGTCCACACTGAATAATTTAACAATTATTATTGCTGAAGCACACTTTTCTAAGACTATTTTTCGTTTAAACTACCGAAACACAGCAAACTCGATTTACCCGTAATTTTCAAATAAATGCCACCAGTTGGGGGTCAATTATAAGGTACCAGCGACGCGATAGGTGACTAATCATTACATAAATATATTGGGTAACCAAACACGTATAATATGTGATGTTACTAATAATAGCTAATCTCAGGGTTTAGGGTTGTTTATAATGAAAATCACGATAAAGGAGCAATCATTGTATTCCGTCTTTACCATACAAAATCTGAAGGCTAACTGACTAAGAACAGAAACTAATAACATTGTCTGTTTTTCCCTTACATCTGCAAACCTTAAAATATAACACAATGGTCATAAGACCACACATATTAGGGCACTAGGGCGAACTTAAGTATCGGTTCCCGGAACAGCATGTGTCGCGGGTTGACCAGACGCCTTCCTTGCGTAGACGCCGCACGAGGGCTGGTTTGTTACAAGAGCTATTTTATAAAATTTCTTATTTTGAATGTTTACTTTATCTCGTCCATCTAATGTTATTAGAACCCCTGTATATTTACACTCTCACGTGTTTGATATTACTCTTATCTTTTCCAAATTCCAAATTCTTGTATCAACTTTCGGAATATACAGGGTGATTCATTAAGAATGTCCAATCTCTGAGTTGTAGATTCTAGACCTCAAAATATTAAGATTAACCCAAATCACTTAAGTAAAATGTGGTGCTTTACTGAGTTACAGGGTGTTTTATTTAAAAATTTAATAACTATTTTTACCCAGTGCTTTAAAACTATTTGACATATCCTTGTCATACTTGGCAGAAAATGTAGGTACTGTACTTCCTACTAAATTATGGTTAATAAACGTTTCTGGCTACTACCCGAGGCGTACGATAGGGGACAGTGAATGGTTTACACTTCCCAAATTTTATGTCACTGGCGGAATTGATATTTTAGCGCAATATTTCGATTCTCCAATACTTTCTATGTAAATAATACACTCTTCATTCGTAACGGTAAAGTCATTGGTTTTCAAGATATTTGAAGTTGAAAATGAAACGGCACAGCTATTTTGATTAATGTATTAATCCTTCATTTAAGCCCCTTCATTTTTAACTTCAAATATCTCGAAAACTAATGATTTTATCGGTACGAATGAAGAGTACAATATTACTTGCATAGAAGGTATTGGATAATCGAAATATTGCGCTAAAATATCAATTCCGTCAGTGGCTTACAATTTGGGAACTGTAAACCCTTCTCTGTCCCCTGTCGTACGTCTCCATTACCAGAAGCCAGAAACGTTTATTTATCATAATTTAGTAGGAAGTACAGTACCTACATTTTCTGCCAAGTATGACAAGGATATGTCAAATAGTTTTAAAGCACTGGGTAAAAATAGTTATTAAATTTTTAAACAAAATAGCTTGTAACTCAGTAACGAGCCACATTTTATAGTAAGTGATTTGTGTTAAATCTGAATATTTTGAGGTCTACGAGTATAATCTACAACTCCAGAGATTGGACATTCTTAATGATTACCCCGTATAGTTCGTGTCATCTTCTGCTACTTTATCTTCGACAAAAAGTAGGCTATACATTGAATTCTACGATAAGGCTACGCCAGACTTTTCAGTGTAAACTATTAAGTTTTAAAACTATAATTATTCTTTTGTTTGTAGGTTTTGGATGAAGAAGCAGAAGTATTCGTTGTGAAAATGTGGAGGTTGTTAATTTATGAAGTGGAAGCAAAAAAGCTAGGCATAGGAAAATAGTGACATCTTTTGATTGTACATATGGACCTCGTTTTATTTAATTAAGGCTAAGTTGTCATACTTTATCTTCATAATAGATATTCAATCATTTTGCAAAACATATTTTTGTATGTTCTGTTATCAATTATTTACATGACCTAATTATTGTATCTATCGATAATAAAAAATACGTTCAACGTTTGTGGCAGTGTTGTTTTTTTTAGTAACCACTACTACATTAATCGATTTAAAAAATATTTTCATGGAATTATTGAGTTTAAAAAGTTCAAAAATAGAAAGATATTATTTAAATTAAACATATTTTTATTGTGCTGAAGTCATTTTCTTGTGGCATCTTAATACAATTTGCTATTTTTACTAGGAATAAGCCACAAATTTATTTTAAAATAAGTTTATTTTCCCACTTATTACTTTCCACTTCGGAAAGTGTTCTGAAAAATACTTAGTGACTCATTCCATCTCCTAACCGAAATGTTTCAGTGATAAGCACCAGAAAATAGTATTTCGCCCCGTGACCAGATATCTCGTAAGGCGACTGTTCGTAACCACACAAAGAGTAACGAACAGTTCGTAACTATACATATTCGTAACTGACAATTCATAATTCAAAATTAAATTATTCTGTTTATCTTTTACTATGGGCTAATTAGCAAAATACAAGGAAAAGTTATTTACCAGCAATTTTATTGCTGGAATCGAATCTTATGATTGTATATATTAATAATATAGATATGCAAAGTCCGCAGATACTGTGCTACTTTTTTTATAAACAAAATGGCGTCCGAAAATCGTGTTTTTTTCAATTTTTGCTCTATAACTCCAAAGATTTTAAATTTACACCAAAAGCACCCAAATAAAAATTTACCGTAATTAAATTCTGCATCGAAAAATGTTTTTCGTGATTTACTTCGACGAAAATTTTCTTCGGAAAATTCGGGTTTTTCTAACAAAATCTTGAATTTTCAATTAAAATTTTAGGTAAGTAATTATTTATCAATAATAGGGAACTTGCACATAAAAATATTTTTGCATAAAATTGTTAATTTATGTTTAAAAATGTAATATTCAAAATATTACATCTTAACAATGAATAGTGTACGTACAACTGGTCAAAGTTCCGCGCCTCAAATTTCCGTTTCAAACAACTTCAAAAGCGCGAGCTGGGGTCTGACGTCACCAACCAGCGTTCTCGTTCGCCCGTTAGGTGAGCTATTGCACTGACTGAATGCATTTTGCCATTGCTAGTAGTTGTGCGTGTCGAATAACTGTGTTGTTTGCTCGTTGTTTATATTATTGTATTTAGTGTATAATATACTTTATCAAAATTGAAAACAATTCTGAGCAATATAAGTACTATATAGTGCAGTAATGCCAAAGCAAAACTGTCAGAACATCCAACAAACATTTTTTTACTCTACAAGTAGAACCAAAACGTTGATTAAAATGGCTAAATGCATGCTGGCGAGATAAAAAGGATATTTCAGTATCAAAGTAGCAAAGGTATTTATGTCTGTGAGGATCATTTCGATGCGAGTATTTATCTAATTAGGTATAATGATAATATCATACCTAAGAAGACATTTTCTATTTCAAGAAAAAATATTAGTTGTCGTTTCATGAAATGTGCCTACTTAAACTTGTTTATTGGTTGCAGTTGGAACAAGACATGGATAACTATAGATAATTCAAGATTATGGGTGGTCCCAAAATTATTAAGTCAGGTGTTGTTCCGCACATATTGTGATTGTCAACCAGGCAGAAAACGAGCTTTTTCTCAGCCTGTGAGGGAAGCAGCCCTTAAAAGGGTTAAACGACAGCTTTTTGAAGATGCCGCTTCTACATCTAAGCCTGTTCTAGAGGACAATGATGATAAGAGACAGTGTGATCCTAATTTCACAAACTTGGTTCAATCAGGACCTGAATTAAACCAGCCAGCTTTACCTCAAAAACGGTATCTCAATAAAGGTATTCAGTGTAAATTTCAAAGGAGTATTCCAGCCGGGTTGTCGCCATTGAAAATACATAATAAGGATGCAGGAACTTCACCTATAAAAGACTTGAAACATTATTTGAAGATACAATAAAGAGTGAATCAGAAAGTTCTGTATTTGAACATAATAGTGAATATATAGTGGTAGTGATGACTATTGGTACAATGAAAGTGATTCTGTATCTTGTGATGAAGATGCGAAAGAAGATGAAGCAAAATAATTTAAAAGTTTGTCTCTGAATTGTACAGTGATGAAGTTTCAATACAGACCTATACTAAATTTACAATCAAGATGCAGTAGAAATAAACAAACCAATACACGTTAAATGCTACTAGGAGCACTTCCGAATTATAATTTACAATGTATATACATTGTATATTCCAAATCATGATTTCCAAAGTTTATACATTGTAAATTATGATTCGGGAGTGCTCCTAGTAGCATTTAACGTGTCTTGGTTTATTTATTTCTACTGCATCTTGATTGTAAATTTAGAATATATTGTATAAATTTCATTTTATACGTTCTAGTTCATGGAAAAATATTGTAAAACACAAACAATGCATATATTTTTAACTCTAAAAAAGATAATAATAGGACACACATTTATGTCTCTTGAGATGATTTCGCCATAAACGAAAGAAATGCTTCGAGAATATTTGCAAAATACGTTCCATTAATTAGTAAATACTTAAGATCTTGTATTTTTAATCCCCAAGTTAGTTCCATTAAATTAAACTTACCCTTAGCATTTGAACTAAAGACGATTAAAATGTGATTATACAATCCCCAGAATAACCTAATCGCTTTGTTTGGAAAAACCCTCGTGAGTAATAGTACTTATGCGTTTTAAACCCTTTAGAAAGTAGCAGTTTCTAAAGATTTATAAATTTCACTTTGAAACTAAATAAACTGATTGTAGAACTATACAAGAATACAAATACTACCTGTAGTCTAGTAAAATAAAATTACACTACATGTAAATCAAAATGTAAATTCGTACAGGTTGAAACAAATTTGATATCAAAGTTTAGGTGGGTACAAAAGATATTTTCAAGAAAGTATCCAAATCATACAAGGGGATCATTGTTTAAATAATTAAAAAGGGGTCATTTTTGCAAAAAAATACTTTTTTAACTGCTGAGGTCATTCAATTACTAATGAAGGTATATAGGATTTTTTTATGCAAAGTTGAAGGGTAAATCTTTCACATAAGACTTACCAAATTAAATTTGACCCCTATTTATTTAAATAATTATATATAAATCTTTAACAAAAAATTTGCAAAAAATTATTTTTAGCGTTTTAAATAAGCACTATAAAATACCTTATTTTACAAAAGAAGTTGCACTATGTTATCAGTATTAACCGAAAAAAAATTGGTCCAAAAATATTTAATATTTTTTGAGATATTAAATTTGTTTATTAAATAATACTCTATTTTCAATTGCAAAAACGCGGTTGTTTCCAAAGAAATATTCACCTGTATTAGATCTCATTATTTTTATTTTTATGTATGTTTTCGATAAATGTATTGATAAATGCAAATTTCAATTAAACTTTCCCCTAAAATGGCATTTGAAAATTATTCAAATTTGTTTATAATTTGTTTTCTTAATAACGTCGCGGGGATTAAATATTCTGAAATGCCGTTTCGATAATTTGGTTCCTGGGAATTTTTTACTAATTAACAAATTTTTTTTGTCGTTTTTTTCTTCTTTTTTTTTTTCTTGAAGTTGTGTATTAAGGGCCCTTTTTGAGTTAAGTTTCATTAAGAATGTCGAATCTCTAAGTTGTAAGATTCTAGACCTAAAAATATTAAGATTGGTCTAAAATCACTTAAAAAAATGTGGCTACTTACTGAGGTACAGGGTGTTTTATTTAAAAACTAGCTATAATACCCGGCTTCGCCCGGGAGTTGATATGAGATTACGCGGTAGTTGCAATAAAAAAATAAACTATGACGTAATAGTAAAAAAAATTATTGAAAACATTCGCTCATTTTTTACACTATTTGCTTATAAACAACGTTTTTCATTTTATTGTCTGGAGTATATATATATATATATATATATATATATATATATATATATATATATATATATATATATATATAGATTTTTCGGATTTCCTACCCTTGAGCAAGCTACATATAGCTGACCGTGAGAGAAGCAGGGTTCTTTGAGGTTAATGCCACAATATTTTAAAGTTTGTCCTTGCGCTTTGTTAATTGTAAAACTAAAAGCTAATTTAATTGGAAATTGCAATCTTTTAAATTGAAATGGCAATTCAGAAGAGATCAGTGGTATTCTAGGTATAAATACTGTTTGTCCTTTGTTCTTTCCAGAAATAAGTTCAGCTTCAATAATATTATTCGATAGCTGTTTTACGATCATCCTCGTTCGAGGGGGGATAAAGGGCTACGATAAAGTCCCTTTATCGTATCGGGAATCCTTTTTAAGTTTTATCGGCACACACATTTTATCAACTTAGTTTTATTATATATAATGATGATAATGATGTTAATACCGGAATATTTAAAAGTTTGGCGAAGGGGCGAAGTTGGGAATATTTAAAAATTTGGTGGAGGAGCCAGGTCTAGGGCTAGCCAAGCTTGCTAGGAAAAGCCCTTATATCTTTAAAAATACGCCCTTTAAGTTAAAACGGGAACTTACTTGTTCGAGGGGGGATAAAGGGCTATTGCACTATATAAGTCCCTTTATCGTATCGGGAATCCTTTTTAAGTTTTATCGGCACACACATTTTATCAACTTAGTTTTATTATATATAATGATTTAAAAATTATTTTTACCAAACTTTCAAACTATTTGGCGTATCCTTATCATACTTTTCAAAAAGTGTGGCTACTATACAGTCTACTAAATTGTGATAAACAAAAGTTTCTAGCTACTACCAGAGGCGTACGACAGGGGATAGTGAATGGTTGACTCTTCCCAAATTCTACGCCATTGATGGAATTACTATTTTAGCGAAATTTTTCGATTCTCCAATACTTTCTATGTAAATAATAAATATACTCTATTGGTAACAATTAAGTCATTAGTTTTCGAGATATTGGACGTTAAAAATGAAATGGCATAGTTATTATGATTCATTCATTTTAAACTTCCAATATCTCGCAAACTGATGACTTTATCGATACCAATAAAGTTATTTACATACAAAATATTGGAAAATCGAAAAATTTCGCTAAAATAGTAATTCACTCAGTGGCGTAGAATTTGGGAAGGGCCAATCATTCACTATCCTCTGTCGTACGCCTCTGGCAGTAGCTAGAAACGTTTATTAATCACAATTTAGTAGGGTGTATAATAGCCACACTTTCTGCCAAGTATGATAAGGATACGTGAAATATTTTTAAAGTACTTGGTAAAAATAATTTTTAAATAAAACACCCTGTAACTCAGTAAGTAGCCACATTTTATTTAAGAGATTTTAGTTAAATCTTAATATTTTTAGGTCTAGAATCTACAAGTCAGAGATTCGACATTCTTAATGTAATTTAGTCCTAAAAGGGCCCGTAGTAATATAACTCAAACAAAAAACGAAGAAGAAAAAAACGACAAAAAAAAAATTGTTAATTAGTAAAAAATTCCCAGGAACCAAATTATCGAAACGGCATTTCAAAATACTTAATTCCCGCGACGTTATTAAAAAACAAATTATAAACAAATTTAAATAATTTTCAAATTCCATTTTAGGGGGGAGTTTAATTTAAATTTGAATTTATTAATACATTTATCGTAAATATACATAAAAATAATGGGATCTTACGCAGGTAAATATTTCTTTGGAAACAACCGCGTTTTTGCAATCGAAAATATAGTAACATTTAATAAACAAATTCAATATCTCAAAAAATATTAAATATTTTTCGACCAATTTTTTTTTGCTTAATACTGGTAACATAGCGCAACTTCGTCTGTAAAATAAGTTATTTTATAGTGCTTATTTAAAACGCTAAAAATAATTTTTTGCAAATTTGTTTTTAAAGTTTTATATACAATTATTTAAATAAATAGGTCAAATTTAACTTAGTAAGTCTTATGTGAAAGACTTACCCTTTAACTTCGCAGAAAAAAATCCTATAGACCTTCATTAATAAGTGAATTACCTCAGCAGTTAAAAAAGTATTTTTTTGCAAAAATGACACCTTTTTAATTATTTAAACAATGATCCCCTTGTATGATTTGGATACTTTCTTAATATCTTTTGTACCCACCTAAACTTTGATATAAAATTTGTTTCAACCTGTACGAATTTACATTTTGACTTTATTTTATTTTATTAGGCTACTGGTAATTTCCGATTAAATACGATTAAAATGTAATATACAAGTCCCGTAATATTGAGTGGCACGCTTTCTGCAATCGAAGCAACAATCTCTACACCAAAATTCATCCTAGTTTACCTACTGAGCCTTTTGCTATCAGAAGTTATCCCAATAGAAATATATATGCCATGTTTATTAGATGTCTCTTTAATCATGCCACTGTCAAGTCATACCTCTATAGATTTAACCTATCCGAATCAGATCTTTGCGATTGCAATGGATATGTTGACGATATTAATCATTGGTTGTTTGGATGCAAACATAATGATGTTGCAATTAAGTTTTTGATGAACAATCTGGTTCAAGAAGAAATACCTTTCCCACAAAATAATGCTTCTCTTTTATATTTGTCTCGTAGAAATTCTAAAATTAAACAAATCATCTGGGAGTTTTTGAAAAGGACTAAGAGGAAAATTTAACTTGCACTGAATGAGTCCGGTTGAATGTGTTTAGCAATAATTATTGTTTTTTTATGTTTATCCTTATTATGTAATATTGTCTCCCTGTGAAAGTTCATTAAGTAGATTTTGCAGGGAGGTAATAAAAATAGAATTGTATAAAAGTTTATATTGAAAAAATTAAAAAAAAACAAAAAAAAAAAAAAAATAAATTAAAAAAAGTATAATAAGTTATAAAAAAAATAAAAAAGAGAAAAAAAAAAAATTAAAAACACAAAGAGGGTGTAAACCTCCGCGGGGTTGATCCGGGTTGAAGCCTTATCGCTGTGTAAAAAAAAACATATATTTATTAGCATTTAGTATTAGTATTTAGTATTAGCATGTAGTTTTTTTTTGTCGATTTAATTATTTGTAAATTAATTTAAGTTGGTTAGGGCCATGAATGAGGAGTATACCTACTGGTCAATTAAATGTTTCCACTTCTACATATGTATGTATGTATGTGCGTGCATAAGTATTATATGTGCGCACATGTACCTAATGTATTATGTAATGCAATGTATTATATTTGGAATATTGTAGCAAACAGTAATTTATTATCTATCGTGGCTGAATGGATCAAGTAATCCAAAGCCAATAAGGAAGAAAAAAAAAAAGTCCCGTAATACTCTAATCGCGTTTTTGTCGACTCGTAGCGTAGCCCGCGTACTTGTGGTCCGTGACGTCAGACCAATAGATGGACGTTCTAGCGCCTACTAAGAAATTTGAATTTAATAGCATTTTCAAAGCCTCGTAATAAACGTATGGGTTGTTTTTTTTGCATGCAAGCGTTTTAAGATCATGTTACCTTATGTTTTTTAATATTATTTTAATATTTACAAATTTATGCAAGTTCCCTATTAAATAACTTGGTGACATACAAGCCCTTTTAGTATAGATTATATTTCCAGAAGCCGATGGAAATTGAATGAACAGTTTAGCAACAATTAAATTGTTAACTAACAATTTACGGTTGCTATAATAACCACAATAATTATGATACATAAGAATAACTATGGTTTTTGTATGTACTTTAATCTAATGTACTTTACAGAATTGGAATTGGACTATTTATAAGCGGCCTCAGAAATATTTTAAAATTATAAACAATTTTTTGGCTTATAAACAAATAGAATATCTGGGCAACTATTAAAATACATTAAATTATGAAAACGGTATTGGAAAGAACGCGACAGGATGCTTCTTTTAAAAGAAACAACGTTAAATTGTGATAAGTTGTTTCTGAGATACATTCGATCGAAGTTGACCGGCATGTACGGCAAAGATATCAACAATAGGATGGAAATTTTCAAACCATCACCTTTTTATTTCGGTTTTCTTTCCTCACACAAATTTTCATATCTTTAAAAGACTCATAACATAATATAATAATAAAAACTATCGGAATTACGAGTGAAAATTACCAAAATTTCAATCAAAAATTAGGTTGGAGATAATGGAATCTCAAAGTTCAAAATTTGTATACGTTAAAAAAATGCATTTTCTTGACTTCCCATGGAGCAATTTTCTTTATTCTTTTTTTGTTCCCAAGTAACTCGAGTAGAGCCACCTGACTAACGCATTATTAAATGTCAGAGTTGCTTTTGTTTTGTTATAATAAATTAATTTATTTACAAGATAATAAAACTACATATTTTTTCCAGTTGTAGACTTTGTTTTAGATAAACTTACCACAACGTACCTTTGAACGTTTAAAATACAAATATTCTCGTTTGAAAGTTGTATAATTATTTAAACAATCTTTATTTAAACTAATTAAATATTTTTGTTATAATAAATAAATTAATTTATTATAACAAAACAAAAGCACGTTTGACATTAATAATGCGTTAGTTAGGTGGCTCTAGTCGAGTTACTTGGAAACAAAAAAAGAATGAAGAAAATTGCTCCATGGGAAGCCGAGAAAATGCATTTTTTTAACGTATAGACAAGGTGAAAACGGCGGGTTCTTTGGAGAAAATATTCCCATGAGATTTTTTTTGCATAATCACATTCGTGAGATATTCCAGAATAAGATTCAAGAAGTCGCCCACGCGAAAAGTGGTCCAAATTTTTTTTAGGTTTTTTGGACTATTCTGGATAAAAAAGGTCTCTTATAATTTTTCTCTAAAATTGATCGTTTTTGAGGTAAAAGCATTTTAAAATTGAAAAAAACGAAAAATGGCGATTTTTAAGGCCTAATAATTCGGTTAAAAATTATTACTATGAAAGTCAGAAAGTGACTAAATCAAAGTTTAAAACCCCCTACAACATCCTGAAGAAATTTTTGTCATTATTTGATTACTAAGCTGTTATCTTATATATAAAAATCAATTGCTGTTCGTGTGTCGCGCTAAAACTCGAGAATGGCTGGACCGATTTTGATGTTGAATTATTTGTGGAAGTTTAGGGAAGGTTTATACGGTTTTATTTTGTCATTTTAGTAGCCACCAAAATTTTTACAGCTATATGTATAAAATGCTCTTTTTACAGTGTTTGTTGCCATACTCCTCCGAAACGACTTGACCGATTTTTATGAAATTTGGCAAGTATATTCGACCGGACTGGGAGTAGATTGTTACCTATAATTCATACCCGTACGTCATAAGGGGGGTTGCCCTCCTGATATTTTTTCTGTTTCTTCGGACAAACTCTTTTTATAATTTTGTACGATGTGGAACGTAAAGATACATACAACCTTAAATTTTCACTTTTCTATCGCCAACCGTTATTTTTTAATAACCATTTAAATATTTTACATATATATAAACAAAAGTGGTGTTAGTTACCAACACATAACTCTAGAACAGGGGTTCCCAAACTGGGGGGCGTGGGGACACAGGGGGGGCGCGAAAGAAGTTAAACATTAAATTTAATTTAGTTATTTTTCTAAAAATTCAGTATTAACCGCTTATTAAACTGTGTCTGGTAACGCAGAGTAAGCAAAAGTTATCTCAAAACCTCTTTTTGACAACACTGTGAGACGCCGCATTGATTTAATGACCGAAGACATACAAAACCAGTATAAGGTAGTTGATGCAGTAAAATAATCGCCATATTTTGCTATTCGGCTAGACGAGAGTACTGACATAGCACAATGTTATCAGTTAATTGTTTATGTTCGGTATATTCAAAACGAAAGAATGAAAGGCGAACTACGCTTTTCTACAGAGTTGGAGACTGAAGACCACGACAAAAGCTATTAATGTTAAAGCAGTGTGAGAGTTTTTTGACAAACATGAACTCTCTTGGTACTGATCAGTTTATGTACAGATGACGCACTTTCAATGCTTGGTTTTCGTTCAGGTTATTTGCAATTAGTAATAGAGAAAAATGCTTATGTGATTGGGATACATTGTTTTATACATCGACAAGCCTTGGCAGCAAAACCCTTCCAAATTAACTTATGGCTGTCTTAAAGTTGTGTATTAAAGTAGTGAAGTACATTAAAAAAACAGTGCGGTGAATACTCAACTGTTTAAAACTCTTTGTGAAGATTTAGAAAGTTATCACAAAACATTGCTGCTTCATACAGAAGTATGGTGGCTCTCAAAAGGAAACATATTGGCAAGATTATTTGACCTTTGAGATGAAGTAATCCTTGGAACATCAAAAGCAAAATGAGCTAAACATGGCTTCAAAAAACATTGTACCCAAGAAATATTGGCTTATTTGACAGACATCTTTGACTCGTTGAACATCCTTAACCTAAAACTGCCGGGTGGAGACTCAAATATAGTAGTTACTCATTGTGATGGAGGCGTAGTTACTCAACTTTGGAGGCGTAAAATATCAGCAAACCCGTAAAATTATTTAAATTTCTCTAAAGTAGAACCAATCTCAGAAGAAACACGCTTCAAGGACGTTTATGAAGGATCAAGTTTGAAAATCCAAATATCAAACAATTTGGAGAGCCTAATTGAAGAGTTCCAGAAATACTTCCCAAACACTTGTGACAATTTTATTTACAGAATGTCAACTTATCCATTCCGTGTCAACATAGACTCCCTGCTTGAATCACTTCAAGAAGATGCTTCGCAAATAAATCCAAATGATTGTTTGCATGATTCCTCTGCCAAATACTTTGTTATAATGGACAAACCTTCATTTTGGTTAAAATATTTCAAAGTGTATCTTAGTGTATCACGGGAGGCTCTTCATTTATATTTGCATTTTTCAAGTAACTATTTGTGCGATTTTCAAAACTTGTGGCATTTAAAATAAAGTATCGGAATAAACTTATGTTGTTAGTGACTTGTGCTGTGCACTTACTAAAATTCAGCCACGAATATGCATACTAGTAAATAAAATGCAAGCACCTCCATCTCACTAACCAACCTCATCTATTTTTCTTTTATTAATAATTTTTGTATTTTATGGAAACTGATATTGTTGTATCTTATGGCAGAATAAATATGTTTTGTTTTAAAGCTAATACTTATTTCTTTTTGTTTTGTTCCTATTTAGGCGCATACAATTTATTGTAAAGGGGGGGCGCGAGAAGCTTTCATTTCAACAAAAGGGGGCGTGGTACAAAAAAGTTTGGGAACCCCTGCTCTAGAACGACTGAATAGATTTTTATGAAATTTTCCACGTATATTCGACCAGACCGAGAATAGGTTGTTATGTATTTTTAATATCCGTATAATATATCAGGGGCTGCCCCCCTAATATATTTTTTAATTTTTTTGGTCAAACTGTTTTTTCTTAATTTTGTGTGATGTGGAAGGCAAAGGTAAATACAACCCTAAATTTTCACTTTTCTATCTTCAACCGTTATTTTTTAATAGCCATCTAAATTTTTGCATCTTATATATAAAAATCAATTGCTGTTCGTGTGTCTCGCTAAAACTCGAGAATGGCTGGACCGATTTGGCTAATTTTGATGTTGAATTATTTGTGGAAGTTCATGGAAGGTTTATACGGTTTTATATTGTCATTTTAGTAGCCACCAAAATTTTTACAGCTATATGTATAAAATGCTCTTTTTACAGTGTTTGTTGCCATACTCCTCCGAAACGACTTGACCGATTTTTATGAAATTTGGCAAGTATATTCGACCGGACTGGGAGTAGATTGTTACCTATAATTCATACCCGTATGTCATAAGGGGGGTTGCCCCCCTGATATTTTTTTCTGTTTCTTCGGACAAACTCTTTTTTTATAATTTTGTACGATGTGGAACGTAAAGATACATACAACCCTAAATTTTCACTTTTCTATCGTCAACCGTTATTTTTTAATAGCAATTTAAATATTTTACATCTATATAAACAAAAGAAAGTCGTGTTAGTTACCAACACATAACTCTAGAACGACTGAATAGATTTTTATGAAATTTTCCACGTATATTCGACCGGGCCGAGAATAGGTTGTTATGTATTTTTCATATCCGTACGTCGTAACGGAGGCTGCCCCCTAATATATTTTTTTATTTTTTTGGTCAAACTCTTTTTTCTTAATTTTGTGTGATGTGGAAGGCAAAGGTAAATACAACCCTAAATTTTCACTTTTCTATCTTCAACCGTTATTTTTTAATAGCCATCTAAATTTTTGCATCTTATATATAAAAATCAATTGCTGTTCGTGTGTCTCGCTAAAACTTGAGAATGGCTGGACCGATTTGGCTAATTTTGATGTTGAATTATTTGTGGAAGTTCAGGGAAGGTTTATACGGTTTTATATTGTCATTTTAGTAGCCACCAAAATTTTACAGCTATATGTATACAATGCTCTTTTTACAGTGTTTGTTGCCATACTCCTCCGAAACGACTTGACCGATTTTTATGAAATTTGGCAAGTATACTCCTTGCTAATTCCAAACAGAACGGTACTATTTTTGTCTCTCTAGCGTAGTCCGTTTCCGAAATAGCGAACCGTAAGCCGTAGAAATATTCTGAGTAGAGAAGAAGAACGAACGGGAAATTGCATAAAAGAAAAGTGCAACAGATTAACTTTTGGACTCAAATTGAATAAAATATGACTTTTTTAATTTTACGAAATTTTCAAAAATCTTGCTTTCGCCTGGGCAAACCATCCAGTTTATTTATGTTTACTAGATGAACTAACGAAAAATATCGTGTATAGTATTGCATGTATTAAATGATCGATAATATTTTTTGTTATTGTCATAATTGCAGTCGAGTCCGCGAGTCTTTACACGTGCGTCATCATTTAAAGTTTAAAGCATAGGAAATATGTAAGTCGGAAATTTACTAAACGCAATAGCAAGTGACAGAAAGTGGGTATTATATCGATCACGGGTTATAGTATAAAATTTGACGTTATCAAATAAATAGAATGTAAAATTTAAGTTTTGCTTTAAAATTTTGGTGCATAATTAAAGCTACATTCGAAGTAGCTTAATAAATTATTTTATTATCATTGATTAATAAATAAATAAACAATTTATAAAAAAATTCAATAACATATTTTCTTTTTGTTATTTTATTCACTTTGACGGAATATTTAACACAAGCATTTCTTGTACGTTGTCAAAATTTATCGTAGAAGAACATAAACTTATTTATCATAAAATTTCTAACTCCAATATAAAATTAGTTGTGAAAACAACTGATGGTATATTATAAAAAACTTCAAAATGCAAAAATTCTACAAAATAACAGCAAAAAATTCAACAAACTGACAGCCACAAAAGTAAACAAACCAAAACGTCAGAAATTGTACTTAAAATATGTGAAAACATTCCCAATTGTCTTTCTTTGTATCTATCTCTTTTCAATGCACTGAGTCTAAATCGTTCATAAAAATAACATGTGTTTTTACTTAATATCATGCGGCAGCTGGTTTGTCATTAGATTCATGCGTGGAAGAGAATGATGCTAGATAAAAAGTATGTGTTGTATCTCGCCAGGTATTAATGTCGCACGGGTAAAGACTCGCGAACTCCACTGTAATTAATATTTAGAATTTTAAAGTATGAATTAAAAAAATAAAATTTATTTTAGTTTTAATGTTTGATGGTGACAAGTTAAAAGTGCACTGATTCTTATTTTTAATTGATTAAGCACGTTTTTGAAAGTTTCATTTTCCACCATCTCACAGTGGTGCTAAATACTGAAAACATGATCATGAAGTAAAAAGTCTAGGGATAGAGTCATGAAGTCATATCTAGAGATTTTTATGTTTTACAGTTGTTTTGTAATATTATCGTAGGGTCGTATTACGCAGGTATAAGAATCATACCGAATGTAAAATTATGGGTAATCGGTAAATTGCTCGAACGCAATTACTCGAAGTCAATTGCTCGAATAAGAAAGAAAATTGTATATCTAAAATATTTATTCACAATAATACCATTCTAGTTTTAGCTCTCGTGTGAGTCGGACGTGTCAATAGCCGGTGCTGACGAGTAATCTAAACGCTTTACTAATACGAATAATAAGTATCGATAATTATTCAAATAACATATAGACTAATAACTCGCGTTTTTGTTTCTATTTTTTAATTAAATGAGTGCGGACACGGGCGGTAAACCGCCCCCTGAACCTGATGGATCTCCCAATACCACCCTTAGTAGTCCAGATGTTGAAATGGAATCCCCTAGCAATTTTAAAGGTTTTAGTAAGGCTGAACTCAACCAAACTGTAAGTACTTCCGATCCTATTAAATCTAACGTACATACTGTAAGTACTTCCGATCCTATTAAATCTAACGATGACAAACAAAAAGAAATTTTTAAGTATACCATAAATGACCGTGGACCGTTCCATATATATGTTGAAAATAAAGATAGCGATCTTAAAGGTAAACTTAATGCATTAAAAATTGGTGACATTATTCTTACAAAATTCCCAGAATTAGATAATAAAATAATTAGTATCGATACAATTGGCAGAAATAAATTAAGAATTAAATTTACGGATTCTAAAAACGCTAATTACCTTATCGACAAGAAAGACGATCCGGTTTTTGTTAAAAACAATTTGGATGTTTATATACCTAAATTTATTATTATTAGACAAGGTGTTATACGGGATGTCTCAACAGAATTCTCCGATGAATATCTTAAAAATAAAATTAAAAAATTCGAAATAAATTCTAATTTTGAGGTAGTAAACGTTTCTAGAATAAATAGAAAAACGGTTAACGATGATAAAATAAATTATGTTCCTACTAAATCGTGTGTAGTAAGCTTTAAAACACAAGTACTTCCAAAATACGTTACTATAAATAAGGTGTTGAAAGAAATTGAACCATATCAACAAAAAGTCCTGCTTTGTTTCAACTGTTTGCGATTTGGCCACCAGGGGAAGCATTGTAGGAGTAACCCCCGTTGTAACAATTGCCAGAAAGACCATAATACAAAAGAGTGTCAGGAAACAACATTAACCCCAAAATGTTTTAGTTGTATGGGAGACCACTTCACAACAAATCTTAAGTCATGTCCAGAATTCAAAAGACAGAAATTAATTAAAGAATGCATGACTAATAGTAATATTAATTACCATGATGCCAACAAACAAATTCCCCGCAAATATTATGCAGACGTAACATCAAATAACATTATTAAAGATTCTCATCAACAAAATTTGCCTTCTTCTAATTACACTCTTGTTAACCAAAGTTTAAATAGCTCTTCTGTTACTCGTCCATTCAAATTTTCGGCCAATAGTAATCATAATAAATATACAGTCGTCAAATCTTCTAAAGGTAGCAAAAGGCAGAGACCAAATAGTCCTGTCTTAACACAGTCAGATCCAGAATACACATTCAACTTTAGACAATCAGGAACTAATATTCCAATTATAAATAGTCCTTCATATAAAAATAATTTAAATTCAAATTCTCACACGCTACAAACAGAGTCAAACTCTGATATTTTAGATATAATTTTTACTATTGTTACCGAACTTTTTAAAAATTTTAGGGAAACTAATAATCCCAATGTTACTAAACAAGACTTACAGCAAATATTAATTAGTAAACAATTATTAAACGTGCACAATATACCAACTACTTCGTCGTCTTCTCAGCTATAAACAAACCCAACATTTTACAGTGGAACTGCAGATCTGCAGTTGGCAATAAAGAAAACTTAGAATATCTCTTAAATACAACAGAAACTACCATAGCAGCTTTGTCAGAGA
Organism: Diabrotica virgifera virgifera; assembly: GCF_917563875.1. Taxonomy (NCBI): domain Eukaryota; kingdom Metazoa; phylum Arthropoda; class Insecta; order Coleoptera; family Chrysomelidae; genus Diabrotica; species Diabrotica virgifera. Next base: position 146,565,553 of record NC_065448.1, on the reverse strand, counting down.
CCTGGTTCAAACAGGAAAGGTTTTATAACTTCCAAGGTTATAATATTGTTCGGTCAGATCGTATGGATGGTTACGGTGGGGTAGCCATACTAGTAAAATCCAATAGATTATTTTCAGAAGTCGTAGTACAGAAACCAGCAAGAATGATGTGTACATGCATCGAAGTGAAACTTCTACCTAATAACAAAGCAGTGTACATATTGTCAATATACATTAAACCAAAGACTCGGATAGAAGTAAGAGAATGGATACAATTTTTCGAAAACTTACCACGACCTTTTATAATTGCTGGAGATTTCAACGCTCATCATCTTTCTTGGGGTTGTGAGTTTAATGATGTCTATGGTGTTTCTTTGCTCAATGCTATAAATCACTGCAATCTTGTGTATCTCAATGATGGTGTACCCACACTTGTTACGTCAGGTAGGAAAAGTGCCATTTATCTGTCTATTTGTACGCAAGACATAGTACATTTAATATCTTGGTCAGTCATACAGGATCCTCATGGATCCAATCACCTTCCTATATATATGAAGTTTAATAACTCTGACTCAGGCTTACAAACCTATGGTCCAGTTCACAACATATGGGTTCTTAAAAGAGCCAACTGGAATCTGTACACGACAACACTAGAGGAAATGAGCACCGCATGTAACTACAACAATTTCATAGACACGATAAACTCAGCTGCAAACATTTGTATCCCGAAAAGAACAATAATAAGAAATAAGTACTGGAAGCACAAACCAAAACAATGGTGGAATGAGACCTGCAACAACATTGCTCATAGGAGAAAAGAAGCTTTCAGATTATGGAAAGAAAACCCAAACATACAAAATTTATTGAATTCAAACGAGTTGATGCCATCGCAAAAAAAACATTCAAAGAAACAAAAAGAATTCAGTGGAGGAAATATGTTGAGAGCCTAAATCAGACAACTCCCATCACTGAAGTATGGAAAAAGGTAAATAGTTTTAAGAATCGTAAGCGGCAGAATAAGTTACCTATTGATCTGGAAGCGAATTGGATAGAAGAATTCCATGCCACAATCTCACCAGACTGGGCAAAAGAATGCATAGAATACAATCAGTTATCTTTAAAAACTGTTCCCAGAAACTACTTGTACTTACTTGAACGTTTTGAGATGTGGGAATTAGAAAGATCGTTGAAACTATCTAATAATACTTCACCAGGCGAGGACAATATAACTTACTCCATGCTGTTTCACCTCCCATTTAAACATAAAAAGTCGCTGTTAGAAATCTATAATAATATCTGGACTGGTGCAAGTCCTATTCCGGATAGCTGGAAGAACTATATAATATTACCTATTAAAAAGAAAGACAAACCGCTAGACCTCTCAAGTTCGTACAGACCTATATCCCTGGCATCTTGTATTCTTAAAACTCTGGAAAGAATAATAAAGAATCGATTAGAACAATGGCTAGAATTTGAACACATCCTACCAAACTCACAATATGGTTTCCGGAAATGTAGGTCCACTCTCGAAGCTATTACTGTTCTCGTTACAGATATACTGACAGGATATACAATAAAGAAACATACAGCTGCAGTTTTTATTGACCTTTCCTCGGCTTTTGATAACGTAAATTTAAACATTTTGTACCATAAGCTGACATCAATAGGAATACCTCATGAAATTTGTTCATTTTTAATTTCACTATACTCCGATAGACGACTTTCACTAAAATTAAACCAAAATCTTCAAGGATCCCGAACATCGAATTTAGGACTCCCTCAAGGCAGCATACTCAGCCCGCTACTTTTTATACTATATACAATGGACTTCGAAGTAAATTTGAATAACGTGAATATGATACAGTTTGCTGATGATATAGTTATCTACACCAACGGTACTACTATTTCAAATTGTCAGAACATTTTAAACACAAACCTATGGTCAGTTAAGCACTGGTTAGATTCAAACAACTTAATTCTTTCTGAAAAAAAATCTGAAGTGTGTATTTTTACTAAAAAAAGGGACATAACTCAAGTACAGTTACAACTGGGACCATATCTTCTTCCAATCAAAAATTGTGTTAAATACCTTGGACTCTATTTAGACAGAAAATTACTGTGGAAAGATACCATCCACCATGCAATAAAAAAAACCGAGAACGCTATGAATATTTTGAGAGCATTCTGCCATACCAAATGGGGAGCAGATCCAAATACCGCTTTACTGTTCTATAAAACAATGGTTAGAAGTATATTAGACTATGGCAGTCACCTATATGGAACAGCAGCACATACTCACCGAAACAAAATAGAGACCCAGAAAAACACAAGTTTGAGAATATGTCTTGGTTATCTTAAATCTACCCCAATAAATATTATAGAAGTCGAATCTGTAGAACCTCCACTATCTTTCAGAAGGCAGCTAATTAGTCATAAATTTATGGCTAAAGCCATATCCAAAGAAGCCAGCTATCTTCGTAACATTCACGACCTCACTGTCCTAGTACTCACCCATCCATATTGGCACTCAAAAGCTACTCCACTCCTAATAAACAGCTATACCACACTGGCACAAATCTCTAACTCCCTGTCTATCAACAAAACTATACCTATCTACACCGAACCTCCCCATATTTTCTTTTCAAAACCTATAAAAACATACTACCTGGACCCAAAAGGAAACTTTCTAGAAACCATTAATGGAAGATGGCCTGAACACCAATACATATATACTGACGGATCCAAGTTGAATGGAAAAGTAGGCTGTGCTTTTTATGACGCAAACTCTTCCCAATATTACAAGTTCAAGCTACCAGATGAGTGTTCCATATATACCGCCGAAACAATTGCCATAGCAAATGCATTTAGATACGTCCAGTCGAGAAACGCACAAAATCATGTTATATTCACTGACAGTAAAAGTGCAGTTGACCGAATAACAAACTTGAAATCATCGAAAAACCTTACTAACATAGAGGCAGAAATGTTAAAACTGAACTTTGAAGCAACAAAACAAAGGAAAACAATAACTGTAGTGTGGATTAAAGGGCACTCAGGAATAAAAGGTAATGATGAAGTGGATACACTAGCCAAATCAGCCACTGACACAGGCTACCATCTAACCACCAATATTGTTCCATATACAGATCTTACCTCCAAGTTTACTTCACATTTAAAACAATTGTGGCAGCAAGAATATAATTCATCAGTCACAGGGCTTAACTATGTCGGCCACCAAAATAACATACCATTGAAAAGCTGGTTTCATGAATTAACAAAACGAAACTTCATTGTTACAATAAACAGAATAAGATCTAATCATGCTATGACTCCTTTGTACAAATATAAAATAGGACTGGATGAAAACCCATATTGTCCATGCGGAGAAGTTGATGATATGAACCATGTAATCCTAGAATGTTCAAGAAATAAGAAGAGCATTGAATCATTTTTCGAAGAAATGGTAAATCTCAAATTCTGTTTGCCAACCAGTCTAAATTGTATAATTTTTAGTAATAATATTAACTTATATCAATGTTTGTATAATCATTTAATTCGTTGCAAAATGAAATTGTAAAAAACTAACACCATTGTAAGCAATTCTGCGATACAAAATATTATTGTAAGTGTGTTCACGAAAAAATTAACATAAAAAAAATAATTAAAAAAAAAGTTAAAAAAAAAAGTTAAAAAAAAAAGTAAAATAATGATAAACAAATAAAAAAAAACAAAAAAAAAACAATGAAAAAAAAAGGAAATAAAACTAAAAAGACTACATAAATAAAGCATTAAAAAAAAACAAAATATAATTAAAAAAAAATAAAAAAAAATATACATATAAAAAACTGCACTAAACAGAAACACACACATTTTACTAACATAATAACATTTATCCTAGGGTGTGAGAATTTGAAAAATCAATTTATTTATATTGGATCAAAAAAAAATGCTCCCTTTATATTTCATAAATAAAAAATAAGTCTGGCTAATTGGTTCATGCCAAAGCCAATTATAAAAAAAAATAAAAAAAAACACAATAATACAAAATATAGACATAAAAATATTTTAAATAGGACAAATTATATGATATTCCACGTATATAGTCGTATATTAATTTATGCTGAAAAAATATTTATTACCAATCTAAAATATGTTTGAACTTCGGAATTAATAAGAAAAATAACGGCGAAAATTTATTTCCGCTCTAAAACAAGAAGAAAGTTTAAATGAACTAAAAATTGAACAGTACATAAGTGGCAAACAACCTCAAAATGGTCATAGAATTAGAAGATATAGAGATAATGTTGATAGGTTATTGCGTTTAATAAACAATTATGAACCACAAAAATATCTGTGATTATGCAGCACGTAAATCGTTCAGCTGGACATAGGGAATATACATGTATTGAAAGAATTGCGGCAACTGCGCTAACCTGTGTTAATTGAAGTTTCTGTTTGAGTACGAGTTTTTGGTGCAATAGAGCTGTTAGAGCAAATATAATGAGTGAGTTTTGAAGCAAGGCACAAGTTTAGAATTAATGAGTTAATACTTTTTAAAATATTTTTTATTTGAAAACTAATTTCAAAACTAACCAGTCTTTCCATTCCCTTAGGAGAAAAATATTTAGCTACCTACTACATTCTCATCTTTTGACGTTTATTTGTGTCAGTCGAAATGATTAGTCAATTTTGAGGTTAATACCTCTTAATACTTAACAACCATATTGTCATCGAGAGAGTTCAGTTGCCACAATTATCTCAATATAATACAATGTATGCATTTATGTATCTAAATATATATATTGTATGTTCCCTAGGTCCAGCTGAACGATTAATGTACTGTGTACGTGGAATATCACATAATTTGTCTTATTAAATGTATCTTTCTTATGTACCTACAAATTTTGCATTATTGTGAAAAAATTTTTGGAAATACTAAATGGCATTGGGAAGAGTATACTTTAACTGGTTGGAGTCTACTTTTACTAGTAAATGTTGAATAAAAATCTTCATTTTAAATTTATAATCAACTTTTACTAAAACCAGCCGTTTGAGTCGACTCGAACTAGGAAAAGTCAACTCCAACTGGATAATCAACTTGAACTGTAACATATACACTTTAAAGTTTATTTTTTATTTCGCACAAGTACACTTTTTAACTTCAACGATTATCGATAACGATAGGTCTTTTAAAAATAGGTGTTTTTATTGTGATAGGATTCGATTCCGAAATTACCTTATCGCCAACACACCGGTCGCACAAGCTCTCGCTTCGCCTGCCAATCTCGAATTCCAAGTACAATTTATGGTGATAAATAAAAATATTAGCATAGTCAAAACCCCGAGTAAAAACTGCTTTGTCTTTGTCATTAAATTATGATAATTTTATTACTAGTAGACTAAATAAACGGCGATACGAAATTAATGATCAAAGTTATGCCTTTACAATAACACATTATTAGAAAAATAAGGTTTCTTTAAAATTAAATAGGATGTCACAAATAATGATGGCGTATTCCCCTTTCTATAGGTATAAAAATTTTATATAATAATTATTCCTTAAATCTACAGATTTTCAATGAAAAAATGATTCATTTTACTTAAAACCGTGATCGATAAAGATATCGTATTACCCTCAAATTCAACTTGTCGGCATATTAAATTTTTGTTTATGCTTAAAAATTAAAAACGAAATATGCAGATAGTGTTATTTTTTATGACTGATAAGTAGCGGAGGGATTATTAAATAACTCTGAGATTATTTTAAATATGTAGGTATTATGTGCAGAAATAAAATACTCAGTGAAAGATATCTTTTTATGCACCCGCTTATGATCAAATTCGATGTTTTCGAAAGTCATACCGCTACGAGTACTAGGGACGTGTAAGATATTTAAAACGTTACAAGTACGGAAATACCGATTTAAAGTTGCCTACTCAATTCAGTACAAGGATCAGATACATCAGTATTTTGTAATCAGTATTTGTATTCAGTACCACTGAGAACCGGTATCAAAAATAACCGTTACACGTCCGCACTGATTTTGCCCGTCTCTATTTCCAACACCGACAGCCAACGGTTGGGTTAGGTTGTGTTCAATATGTGGTCTGCTAGAAAAATAAATGCAAGGGTCACCCGTCCCGCCGGCGCAGGTTGTGTCTCGCTTAGGTTCAATTTGCGCCGGTCCTTTAAGCCGGCCACTCATGATATTGCCGTGTCGACCGACAAAATCGTCGACAATATCAATTCTGCAGTACTGCAGTATTTCACACAGTACCACAGTTTCTCTGTGGTAAAATTGTAACGATTTTGTTGGATTCAAACGATTCGTGGTCACACACGATCAACATTTTTGTCAATTATACGAATTCGACAAAATTGAACGACGCCGCAGTATCGTGAGTGGCCGGCTTTATATCCATTGTATGCAATGTTTCCAGTGTAAATAAACCGATATCTTATAAACTAAACTAGGATAAAAAAACAGTTTTATTTGTTAATTTTTTATATAAAATAGATACATAAAAACATATAAACTTTATTATTTATCTGGGCCAAATTTGAAACTGGGAACAACAAAATAGCCTATCAAATATTTCCAGCCGTTATATAACATTACCGTACAGCTGATTGAAGAACTTTTCTAGAAATTCTCATTAACCCAGATACGGGATCTCTTCCAAAATATTTAACTTGCAATTCCTGACCTACTTCTAGACCTAACGCTGATGGATGTGCAATCTGCAAAAAAAAAACAATAATTTTAACAACATATTAATATGTCAAGTCTACAATATACCAAATCCTAGAATTGTTGTCCAGAGTATCCCAGTTGCACAGAGAGTTGATTATTGTAGCCAATTGTCGTATCATTTTCAACTCGAATCAACCAAAATCTTATGTTCTGCACCGATTTTTGTTATACCGGGTGTCCACTTATATTTTCCCCATTTTAACTGCCTATAACTTCTAAACGACTCAAGATAGAAATATGCGGGTTTCTCTGAAATGTTTTATTTTAGTAAAAGTTTTGTTTGAATGGATTGCATTTTTTATATCGCTGTTAAATAAAAATGGCGGATTTTTAAAAAAACTTTATTGAAACACCCAGTATATTTTTTTGTAAATTGAAAGAACGGTCATTTACCTATCCAGCGTTATAAAGTTTTTTAAAATCGGTTGTCAAATGACTGAGCAATTAATTTTTAAAATGAAAGATGCAATGTGGAGATCACATAACATAATACCAATTTGCTTAGTTGTGTTATTTAGTAATGTGATATCCACGTTGCATCTCTCATTTTAAAAATTAATTACTCAGTTATTTGACAACCGATTTTAAAAAACTTTATATCGCTGGATAGGTTAATGACCGTTCTTTCAATTTACAAAAAAATATACTGGGTGTTTCAATAAAAAAAGTCAACAAAGTTTTTTCAAAAATCCTCCATTTTTTTCGTAATTGAAAGCGATATAAAAACCTCAATCCATTCAGACAAAACTTTTACTAAAATAAAACATTTCAGCGAAAGCCGCATATTTCTATCTTAAGCCGTTTAGAAGTTATAGGCAGTTAAAATGGAGGAAAATATAAGTGGACACCCAGTATAACGAATAAATTCATGCCAGAAAGCTAGAATATCCAGGCAACATAAAAGCCATAAACCCAGGCCACAGCAACCAAACTTAGAGTGGCCCAAAGAAGAATGGAACGGTCACTATGGACTGACTCTCATAGACAGGGTTAGAAACGAGGAAATCAGAAGGACAGGCGTCACAAATGTCATAGAGCGGGTAGCATGGCTGAAGTGGAATTGGGCGGGCCATGTAGCCAGAATGAAGGACGGGAGGTGGACCCAAAAAATTACAGTGTGGAGACCACTAGCAGACAAGAGTAGAGGTAGACCATCTACACGATGGACAGACGACGTCAAAAAGATTGCTGGGAATTGGTTAGAGGAAGCCCAAGACCGACAAAACTGGAATAAATTAGGGGAGGCCTATGTTCAAATTTGGATGCAGAAATAAATAAATGATAGCAACTTTAAAATGATTCCAGAAAATCCTAAATTTGATAATTTAAAGAGAAGGTATTTGTGATCAACCTTGTCAAACGCCTTAGAATAATCAGTATATATTACATCTATTGACCTTGTACATCCAAAACATCTGAAATATATTGAGTTATTACAGCTAAAGCGCTCGTTTCCTCGAAAGCGGCACCGACAAACTGCGACCGTAGCACTGCGATGAATTACGTCAGATTACGGTGAAAAATTCAAGGTTCTTCACTGCGGCAATGGAATGTGCAAACTCAGCAAGCGGTGGCTTCCAACGCATCCTTGGAAACCACCGCTATTATTTTGCATGGTACAGTTTTTTATGACGTAATTCATCGCATTGTTACGGTCGTAGTTTGTCGGCACCGCTTTCGAGGAAACCAACGCTTTAGTTTGATACAGTAGAGCGTTTATCTATAAAGCCATGTTGATAAGGTGATATGTGATATCCATCCCCTAACTGAAGGGTATAATATACGATTATATAGTTACTTCGAAAACCTTTGAAAACTTGGATAACAAAGATACCGGTCTGTAATTGGATACATCAGATTTCGTCCCGTTTTTGAATACAGGGCATACTTTTGCATTTTTCCACAGTTCGGGATAAGTTCCCATTTTATTGATAAGAAGGCTGGATGATGATAAATGCGCAATAAATAACCATATAACCTGTTTCAAACCATACTTCAAGGCATGATCACATGATACTATAAATAACTGTTATTTATAGTATCATGCTTCAAGGTAAGCTTTATGGATAGACTTAGGCAAATATGCAAAATGCATATTATGCATACAAGATGCAAAAATATCCAATTTTGCATATTTTTATATAAATATGCATAAAGTGCATATAATTTAAAATTTTGGTTGTATATATATTTTTATATTCTTGTAACAAATAGTTTGGAAATCTCAATATTTAATTTTGTTTTATAATCTCTTGATATTCAAATTTTTTTGTATCAGAACTAATAAAAGATAGCGGCTTATACATAATTTTGTCACGATTTGTCCTTGATACAAGGGTTCCAAAATCTGCCAGTTTATAGATAGATAGATAGATAGATAGATAGATAGATAGATAGATAGACATTTATTGTTTTTAAAAACTACAGTTTTATAACAATGAGTTTAGTAAGTACAGAATATAACTAACAACTAGTCTAGAACATAAATAACTATTAACAAATTTAAACAAAAGTTAAGCGCTATCACTAACTGAAATGGAGAACTTGGTTTTTTTAATAAACACCAATGAAGGAGAAACTGAAGTACAGAATATAACTAACAACTAGTCTAGAACATAAGTAACTATTAACAAATTTAAACAAAAGTTAATCGCTATTACTAACTGAAATGGAGACTTGTTTTCTTAAATAAACACCAATGAAGGAGAAACTGAAGCTTATTCATTTAAAACAAAAGATCTAAGTTTTATGATATTCCAAATATATATTGAAATTGCTTTCAGAGATATTATAGTTACATTATTAAGACAACCAATAAGGTCGGTGCAATTATTAAGGGGGGCCATATTAACCGGTTTCATTGAACTGTAAATGGGACATTCAAACAGTAAATGTTCAAGAGTTTCCAACTTGTTTGTGTTACAAATAGTACAGATTTCAGATGGTCGTATATGATATGTTATACCATTATAGGTGAATTTTAACACATGGCGATTAGATGTTCGAAGTTGCGCCATGGCACGAATGTATTTTATGGGAATTTGAAATTCCAGATATTTCTGTACTGAGGTATCTACGGATAAATGTTTGTAAATAGTTGAGAATGTTGACATGGAGACTGCTTGAATGTCTTCTTGATGAAGCATATCCATATACTTTTTTAACATGCTTTTCTTGTTTTTTAATAGCCAATCAGAGATGTTTTCATCCCAAGAAAATTCATAATCTAATATTTGAAAATATTGCTTAAACTGTGAAACCCAGTTGTATCTGTTCGTATTTATTGAATTATTTGCTGAAGAAATTTGAAGCTGACGCAGAAAACAAATAAGAGGAAGTCTTAAATCATGCATTTGCGATAGCTTGATAAGCCAATTTAAAGTTAGCTTGAAAATAGTAAAAGAAATTTTTACTCTTCCTGTCTCCAACCTAACAGCATAATCAGGTGTATTGATACTGAGATGTAAAAGTTTTTTAAAGAAAGTTATTTGTATTCTTTCTAACTGGTCAGCATATCTCATTCCCCAAACGGGCACACAGTTCATAACAAGGCTTTGAACTAGCGAATCGAAAAGTTGCACACGAGATGTCCAAGAATTCATTTTGGTTTTAGCCATTAAACCTATCACGTTACCAATTGCGTGTTTTGCTCTTTCCACTGTTGTATCGGCCATTGCTTTAAAAAGTGATGTTGTGGTTAGGGTGACTCCAAGATATACAAATTTGTTAACAACTTCTATTTTTTCATTCTTATATAGGAACTTAACGCCTTTATTGCCAATTTGACCGCTTCGGGCAAATGGAAGAATTTTGGTTTTGCCAACATTTACAGTTAGCTGGTTTTTGTCACTGTATTTTTCTAGATAACTTAAATTTTTACCGAGTTCAACTTCCGAGTCACAAAGAATGACCAAATCATCAGCATACAATAGCATTATTATTTGATTTTGGCTATCAATGGAGATACCTTGTGATCCTTGACTAATAAAAAACTGTTCTATATCCGCAATAAATAAACTAAATAATAGTGGACTCAAAGGTTCACCCTGTAAGACTCCTGTTGAAATATCAAATGGTCTTGTGTAGCCGTTTGGAGTTTTGATGTACATCCTAGCATTATCATAAATGTTTTTCAAAATGGCTATTATTTTAGAACTCACCCCAAGGCCAAATAGCTTTTGCCACAGCAAATGATGGATAATGGAGTCAAAAGCCCGCTTATAATCTACAAAGGCAGCGTACACTTTGCGTTTTTTCAGTCGTAGTTGCAGTTGTACAGCAGAAGTGAGGGTGAATACATTATCAATGCAACCCCTTGATCCCCTGAAACCCGACTGACATTCGGGAAGAACATTATTTACTTCAACCCAATCTCTGAGTCTGTTTAACAAAATATTAGTAAATATTTTTTCAACACAATTAAGTAAGGCAATACCTCTATAGTTTGCTGGATCATCTCTGTTGCCCTTTTTAAATATCATAGTAAAAATGACTTCACTCCAGTTATGCGGCGTAATGGTTGTTTCCAGTATTCTATTAAACATGCCCGTTAAATACAGTATCCAATTATTTGGAAGATTTTTAAAGAATTCATAAGAAATATGGTCAGTTCCAGGTGCTTTACGATTGGGACAGTTATTTAGGACTCTATATATTTCGTCACTGGTTATAATAGCGTCAAAAATGGGATGTCTTGCATCAAAAAAACGGGCATTATGATATAGTTTTGGGGGATATATATTCGAATAAAATTGCTCCCATACGTCTACATCGATAAAAGAAGTATTGTGATTTTTCCGAAATTTCCTAATCACTGACCAGAATGTTTTGGAGTCCCTGCTGTTTGCAAGTTGAGAATACAGGTTATGAAAATATATATGTTTTTTCTTTTTAATTATTTGTCTATAGGCTTTTTTTGATGTCAAAAAATTTGTTTTATAGGGGTCGCGGAAGTTATTTGATTTAGCTGTTTTGAGGCTTTGTTTCATGTTGTTTTTAGCTGAGGTACATTCATGATCAAACCATGGAGGACTTTGCCTGATACACGACGGGAAAGATTTTTCTTTACAAAGTTGTAATTGCGAAGCAGTTTCTTTAATTGCTGACATTAGATTATTGTATAGTTCCTGTGCATCAATATTTATAGAAAGAGACGTTTTATTCGAATGTTGCATAGAAATTTTATAGAAAAAGGCAAGGTCAGTATTCCATTGATATATAGTTTTTTTTTGTATAGGAAGTGCTTTTTTGAAACGACTTTCTCGAAAAAAGTCGGAAACGCAAGTTACCAGTATACCAAAGTGGTCAGAAGGGCTGTTATGGTTCATTACACATAAATCTTGGATAATAGGTATTGCACTGTTCTGGATAAATGCTAAGTCAATTACACTATTTCCAGCTTTGCTAATGTGAGTAAATTGTGCCGGTGTATCAGACTCAGTCCTCCCATTAAGTAGACAGAAAGAGTTGGTGTTCATGAAGTCAATAATATGGCGCCCCTTAGTATTTAAAACCATGTCATTGCTTAGACGATACTCCGATAGATTTGTGCCCTCCAGCATCTCTGGCGGAACTTCTCCAATATCTGATATTCTACTGTTAAAGTCACCGCCAATTAGAAGCGGAACATCGAAATGGTTTTCTAGAATTTCCGACAGAGATACTTGAAAAAGTTCTAGAATATACACAATATCTAAGGACGGTTTAAAATATACTGTGCAAATAATAATAGACTCTTCCGAAGGAGAAACCAGTCTGCAAAATAGCCACCACGGTGTTTTTTCTAAAATTACACAGTTGTATACATTTTTATAAAATATGTAGATACCACCGCTTGCTCTGCCCACGGATTTCTCTTTCGAAGCAGGACTACTTATAACATTATAGGATGACAAAACAATTGACAAATTATTACACTCATTAAGTAGCCATGTTTCAGTAAGACATAAAACCGAAAAATCATCGTAATCTCTAACAAATTCATCCAGATTGGCAAATCCTTGACAGTTCCAAAATACTATTTTGAATGATTGCTATTCAGGTACAGATGAGTTTGCCCCACATAAAGCAGGCTTTGAAGTCTTGAGTCCCTTTTCACGTCTAGGTGATTCCTGTTCCTCTCTATCACGTTTGGTTGTTCCTCTTGTAGTAATTCTAGGTATTTTGTTTATGTATCTAATCGTTAAATTTTTCTCCCCATTATCTATACGACTTTGTAGCTCTGTTCGTAATTCAGCTAGATATTTTGACTGGCAAGGTGTCAGATCTTGTTTTATGTATATGTTTGAGTTTGAGTTTTGATTCAGTTTAGATTTATTTTTAAGAACAAAAAGGGCATCTTCACTGGACATCATAGTAACTTTCAGCGGCCTTGGTTTCATATCTTGGCGAGGAAAGCCAAGCCGGCGATGCGAAGCTATTTGTTTGTTAAGAGCTACCTGATTTAATATTTGTTGTGCATTAACTTCATCGGATTCTGTATTTTCTGGAACACCCATGAGCAAAACATTTTTTTCCCCTTGTTTTCTATCAGCCAGCTCTATAAGGATATTTTCGGGAGGAGAGGATTCTATTTTCTGGATTTTAATTTTTAGCTGTTCGTTTTCTCTTCTTAGAACCGCTATTTCCGAGATGCAAGCGTCAATTTTTGTCGACTGAGAATTTACTAAATTATGTAAGTCAGACATTCGAGTGTTACATGTTGCGATAGCGTTACTTAAATTAGCAAGCTGAGCCATAATTGCGTTGAAGTGCATTGTGCTAGCATCTGCTTCTGTGGTACAATTTTGACACTTCCATGTCAACAAGGTTGCAGGTGAAAAATTTAAGGGTTGAGGTTGAGCACAAACACCGTGCCATGTTGTTTTGCATCCAGAACATTCCAGTTTGCTACCATCTGTCGGTGTTATAATTTTATGGCATGCCTGACAATTTAAATCCATTATAGTAATATTAACCGTACTATTAAAGGTACCACTAATTACTTAAGTTTTTGTCTAAGGCAATACTCAAGTTTCAATTAAGTAGATCGCTGAAATGTAGATTGTATTTCTTGTTTAAAAATTGGGTTTTTCTCCTTACAGGTGTGTTTATAGTAAAAACTATTCAACTGTTCTAAGGCAATATTCTGGTTTCGATTGAGTAGAACGTTAAAATGTAAATTGTATTTCTTTTTTAAAAATTAAGTTTTTCTACTTACAGTTGTGTTTACAATAAAAACTGTTTAACTTTTAACTTATATTGGTTAAATTCACAAGCCACTATTAAACGATGTTACCTCTACGGCTGCTAGAACTAAACTCCCCGTTTATATCACTAGGTAAAAATTTTTAGTTTGACGGTCCTTTTCACTTTTGTTGTAAAATAAGCCGTGAACACCTGTGTTCAGTGTCATTCATAAAATCAAAGTATAGTTTCGTTCAGAAAATTATTACCTAATTGGATTCCTCCAAATTATCATTGTTGGGCAATACATTTTTAATAAAATAATTTGAATCATTGTGTCAAAACGTTAAAAGTAATACATATTGGAAAGAAAACTTTCCAAACATTTTCCAACAACCATGGAAAAAACAGTGGTTACCAGGTTCTTTCTGAAGTGGTTCAAGTAGTAGCTTGGACATTTTCCGAACCACTTAATTGAGAGCCAACTATTATGGTGAATTTGAAAAATGCCCCAGTTACATCAGTTGATGTCCAAAAAAGTTTTTCTATGTACTCAAATAGAAGCCATATGTTTCTGTTAGAAAAAAAAAACAGCATTTGATAATTTTGTTGTTACCACAATTCGAAATAATATCATTTATTTGTTAAAATACTTACATATTTAATTACATAAGCTTAGTTTATAAAATACATACACATGTTAATTAATACAACATGTGAAGATATTTTAAGTATTTTTGTAAATTAAAAAATGTTGTAAATATTTTTTTATTACATGCAATTTTCTAGATAGACTTGGGTATTTTTGGGTAAAATACTGCATATTAATGAGCATATTTCATACCTTTTTATTTGCATATTTGCCTAAGTCTATTTATGGAACAAATGGGCCAGGGAGAACAACGATATCGTGGCTGCCACAGTCAGCGAAATGCGAAAATATTTCAACCCAAAAGTAGGCATTAAAGAGGAAAAATATTATTTAAACTGTTTAAAAAATGGCTTGCTCTTATTTTTCGATTGGACAGAAAAGGCGTATACACAATAGAGTAGCAGCCTCTTACATATATTTCTGGAAGATATAATGTCTGAGTACCTTTTTAATTTACTATTTGGATAAAATAATGACTCGATATACAGTTGAGTCCGCGAGTCTTTACCCGTGAGTCATTAATACCTGGCGAGATAAAACACATACTTTTTATCTAGCATCATTCTCTTCCATGCATGAAACTCATGACAAACCAGCTGCCGTTTGTTATTAAGTAACAACACATATGTTATTTTTATGAACCATCTAGACTCAGTGCATTGAAAAGAGATAGGTACAAAAAAAGACGATTCGGTATGTTTTCATATTTTAAGCACAATTTGTTTGACGTTTCTGATTTGTTTAATTTTGTGGCTGTCAGTCAGTTGAACTTTTTGCGGTTTTTGTCGAATTTTTGCGTTTTGAAGTTTCTTTATATTACACAAACAGTTGATTTCACAACTAATTTTATATTGGGCTTTGAAATTTTAAGGTAAATAATTATATTTAGGCAATTAATATTTAAAACATACAAAGCTAACGTCATTCACACAGTAAAGAAATGACTGTGTTTAGATTTCCGTCAAAGTGAATAAAATAACAAAAATAAAATATGTTATTGGATTTTTTTATAAATTGTTTATTTATTTATTAATCAATAATAATAAAAGAATTTATTAAGCTACTTCAAATGTAGCTTCAATTCTGCGCAAAAATTTTGAAGCAAAACTTACATTTGACATTCTATATATTTGATAACGTCAAATTTTATAATAAAACCCGTAATCGGAACAGTAGCCACTTTCTGTCAGTTGTTGTTGCGTGAATAGATTTCCGACTTATTTCGTATGCTTTAAGTGATGACGCACGGGTAAAGACTCGCGGACTCAACTGTACATTAAATCCCAT
This sequence comes from Diabrotica virgifera virgifera, assembly GCF_917563875.1. NCBI lineage: Eukaryota > Metazoa > Arthropoda > Insecta > Coleoptera > Chrysomelidae > Diabrotica > Diabrotica virgifera. Next base: position 146,549,716 of record NC_065448.1, on the reverse strand, counting down.
ACTTTCATTTATTACTCACTTTTCTTTGGTCCAATTGTGAATTATGTAATAGAGCTGGCGGCATTCCTGAGTATAAAGTAACCATAACTCCGATATCTCTAATTTCTACTATAGTTGCCTTGTATATGCCACCAAATTCTAAATCTGGAGCTCTTTCAGTCGTCAACAACTGTTGTATTATTTCATCCGCTTCATCCATGGCACTTTGACTAGGGGCAAATACTTCAAATGTGGTGTCGTCTACTTGAGATACCTGCAAAACGTGATGAAGTTATAAGTTCGCCAGAACATACTTTTGGACGACATATTAAAATCATATCGATAAAGCCTATTTTGCATATGCATTATAGAGTCATCCGTTAAAGTCAAATTTGAAACTCTTCACAATAATTGAATCGTTTATTGTTGAAAGGGACTAAGTGCTAATTTCTACTTTTAGAATTATAGTAAAAAACCCTTCCCTCTTTCTATATCCGCGTCATTTAGTGTTAAATGCAGTTTCGCAGTATAAACTAGATCCATGAAATGCATCAGTATTTGCTTCCTTTCAACACCAAATGACGCGGATATAGAAAGAGAGGAGGGTTTTTTACTATAACTTTAAAAGTAGAAATTGGCACTTAGTCCGTTTCAACAATTAAACGATTCAATTATTGAATTATGAATTTTCAAAATTGTCGCAGCAGTCTCAAAAGTTAAGAGCTTTAGCAAAATTGGAGGAAAATTGGTATACTGAATTCGCTCAGCCGAGATTCATTTTGACACATTCGGGATAGGAAACATACAATACAAAAATTTCTATCTCACGCTATTAACTGCTCAAATCAATTTAATCTTTCATTAAAAAAATTATTATTGGAAATAGTGAGAGTGTATACTAAACTCATAAAATTTTGTGGAATTTATTTCTACAAAATATTTTTATTTTTTACAATAAATAATTTTCTCATTTGTTATCAATACATTATAATGATGTAAATACATAATTGAAGAGCTTATTTCCAAAGTGTCTTAAATCCATGTAATAGTAAAACTCAGAAATTACAGATTTTCATACAAAAACATACAAATTATACAATTTTACAATTTTCATATGTACTTTTAAATGGTAAATAAGTCGTTTTTGTACATAAAACTTTATTCTAGACCTGAAGAAATCTATAAAGATTAAAAAAAAATTAAAAAAATCGAAATTTTGGATTTAAGACACTTTGGAACTAAGCTCTTCAATTATTGATTGGCGTAAGGTTTATGTTATTTATGTCTGTTTACTATTAATAATATTAGATATGAACCGGTATGTTTGGTTGTGTAGTAATAATTTCAAGTCACGTCTAGCAACCTAACTTCCCAAAAATAAATTACCAACGTCACTAGACAGTTGTGTCTCAGATTAGCGAATCAACTTTATTTAAGTGAAGTTGCACTGAATTAAATATCAGTAGAAGTTCAAATGATAATATATGCATAAAAGATATAAATACATAAGGGAAATATCAGGGGCGTGCAATGAAATTTTAAACAGGGGAAGCAATTTATACAAAAATTGTAAAAACACCTATTTATAATGTAATTCAATTCTTCTACCTGAACAAAAGTCTCGGTCATCAAATTTCTTAAACCTATTTTCCATTCGTTGGCATATTTGATCTAAAATCTGATAGTATTATAGACTGTAATAGTCGGCGGTAGCACTATTGGACATCTCCAACGTTATCAGTGCGTATGCGTTTCCTTTTAGGCTCAAAACTTCTTGCCATCATATTATTCCAACATTTTTCAAAGTCATCTCTCTCTTTTTGTTAATAACATCTTAAAATTCGCTAATTTTTTTACACAGAAACCAATCTCGTTTATCTTGCATTGCAATACATTAAATAAATTATCTGAGAATGTAAATATTTCTGAAAAAAGCAAAGTTAAAAAACTCCAAAAATCCTCTCGAGCTATTTATGGTTTCTGTATCCCACTTTTCACATTTACGCCATTCTCCAAAACCCTAATACATATATTTATATAAATATTTAGTATTTATACTATAAATAATTCTATTATATTTATATATATGTATAAATAATTAAATAAAATCAATCTTCATAATTCCACAAAATCAGTCGACGAAGCCCGTTATTGTCAAATGCTGGTAAATCTCATTTAAATTCACGAAAACAACTCCTTGTATGCAGTTGACAAAGTTGCTTATAAGCTACAGATATGCTCGAAATTTGAACTCGCCGCTCTGCGTGTAACCCGGTGAGATTTACATAGGCTGAGGAGAAGCAAATTTGAAATCAGATTATCTGCCGACATGACTCCGAATACCAGCGCAGAAATACGATCATGGCCTATGGGTCCGCGTACGGAACGAAAGCTAGAAATGCAGCATGCAGCGCTGCTTTTGGAGTATTTCATTGCTTTGTTATTTACTGTATGACAAAAATAGAGTAAAATACGTTTGTCTTTTCTTATTACTTACTGCTTGTATTACATAATTAAATATTCTCGTATGCAACTTAAAATCCTGCTTCTGCTTATGTGTTTCAATTTTTTTTAAATAATCTGTTACTCAGTTGGTACGGTATTACCTACGGAAACCAAGGGAAACAATGCTTCCATGGACCGCACGCCCCTGGGAAATATCCTGGTAATGTATTGATTGACCAAATTGATTATATTTTAAAGACATTGATGCAAGGCACTGTTCTAACATTTTAGATGTTAGGTCTTTCTGAGGAGCAAACATAAATTGTGATCAGTATTTATTTGGTTGTAATGCTTGAAAGAAAGAATATCCAATTAGAAAAAGGAAATAAAAAATAAATATTCACAAACTAAAAGATCCGAACCTAGCAAATGTAAGTAGAGAGCCAATAGAATATAAAATATCGACAGAAAACGTAGAAGAAGATATTAACCAACTTTTATGGATAAAAATATTAGTTATTTTATTGCAGAAATAGGTTGAAAAGTTGAATTTTGGGTAAAACCCGGACAGAAAAAAGGAGTCAGTGAGTTGATAGTAAGTGCGAGATGAAAAAAAAACATCAAAACGCAGCATCTGAAAGAACTCTTGAAGAAGGTTGCACAAGGAGAAAAAAAAAGAGTATAGACACCTCAGAAGAGCGGAAAAGCGTTTCCATTTACTTAACAAAAGGGAGTATAAACAGAAAACGTTAAATGGGATACAAAGTTTATTTTATAAAAATGAAGCAAGAAAATATTGCAAATCCCTAAATAGTAGCCGTCAAGAACTTAAACCAAGAATAAAAAGTTGTGGAGATATTAACGGTAAACTTCTACATAATACAAACTTAGTTATTAATAGATGGCCACAACACGTACACCCGGTGTACAATGAAAATTTACCTGTTTAGCAACAATATTATTACAGCGATATTGTTAAAGAATAAGGCTATAACATATTAAAAAATACTTAAATCGGACAACAGGTTTAGGAGATACGAGACATCAAAAATTACCCATTTTTTGGGGTGCCCGTTTTCTCTGACGCGCAGTGTAGTTTCATTCCTTTTTATCTTAAAACTTAAAACGTTTTCCATCTTTTGCGATATTTTGCCGGTTATTAGCGCACTCATCACTGTATAATATGACAGCGTAAAGAACGATTTTATCGATCGTAACGATTTTATTAGCAGTTGGAATGACTCATTAATTTCTGTTTGAATCTCTACAAAATTAAATGGGATCTATCTATCCTAAAGTGGTGTTGTCGTATAGCTAGTTGTATACAGTTGGACATTTATTATGCGAAAATATAATAGATTTTACATGGCCGCCAAATATATACTAAAAATAATGTTACATACATGCACACCTGTTTCAGCAAGTAACTTTTTTAAATTGACACCTCCTACTCCAACAAGCCTTGCTCTTTTATGAGCTTCTACTTCCAATTTCTTACTCACAGGCCAGTTTTCTTTCCTTTCTGTCCTAAAAATACATATATATATATATAAAAAATATTTTTTTAAAATGATATTGATTACAATGTTCTTAACAAAACAAGATACCGTTCCAAATGTTTTTCTTTGAAAACTATAGTTTCATACATATAGGGTGGAAGGCACTTATGGAATAAAATTATTTATGTGCTCGTTTAAAAAATAAATTAAAAACGCCGAGACCCGTCGATTTTTATAGGTATATAAATGTGCGCTTTTTAAACAAAATATTAAATTTACATATTCAAAAGGGTGATTCACGAAAAGGTAGCATAGTCCATAAGCTTTACTTTTAATGGAACACCCTGTATGTTTTTATATCTTTAAAAGATTCTTAACAACCTGATTTCAATTAACCATATCATGTACAGTCGGAAAAATGAAAGAATACCCTTGAACAATCACATCAATCACTTATTTTGTATTTGCTGTCTTTTTAAATAACTATTTTCAATGGGAAATAAGCCACAAGTTTACCAAAAACATGATTTTATTAACGTTTCGTTAATAAAATAACATTTAAAATCATAAATAACAAACGTTTGTTATAGAAAAAGATAGCAAATACAAAATAAGTGATTGATGTGATCGGTCATGGGTATTCTTTCATTTTTCCGACTGTATGGTATATTATGAATAATAAAATAATATTATGAATAATATAAGGGTGAAAATTTGAAATTATTTATGGAAATCACTTATGGAATACAATTGTTTTTATCATTATTTTAGAAAACTAAAAAACGCTAGGATAAGTCAACTTCTAAATTTAAATATGCACTGTTTAAACATAAATTTGAATATACAGGGTGATTCACGCAAGTCTAGCATACTGGATTATCTTTAATTCTGATAAAACACCCTAAATATTTTTATGATTTTAGAAGCTACTTCTTCTCATCTCAAAAAAGTCTATTATGTAAGGTCTATTATGAATAATACAACGTGAAAATTTGAAATTATGTATAATTTTCGTCAAAATATTAAATACACATTTTTAAATTAATAATTTATCACCCTTTAAAAGGGTATTAGTTTTTAAATTAGCTAAATAAAGACATCAATTTTCTAAACTAAGTATCAATATAGTTGACTGATAATCAATGTAATTTTTAAACTTTGAAATTTACTTGTACTTAAGAGGATCGGTACGTATTTTCGGCTGCAATGCTATTCAAATGGGGATTCATTTTTTTCGAATCCTGAGAAAGCTAATAAGTATTTTTGAAAAATTTAAACGCAGAATGAAAGATTACGTTATTAGCGAGGGCCGAAAGTCCCTGAGAACTTCTATAATGTTTATTTTAATAAGTTACAGGGGTGAAAAATTTAACTAAGATTTACTAAGAGAAAATTTAGTGTGATTTTTAATTTCAAATATCTCATTCAAAATAAACTTTTTATTTATTCTAAGGGACTTTCGGCCCTCGGTAATAATTTAGTCTTTCATTGTGCGTTTAAATTTTTCAAAAATATTTATTGGTTTTTTCAGGATTCGAAAAACATGAACACAATGCCGTGGTAATATTTTCCAAATCTATCTTTGTCTTACAACGCACTCAGCCGAATATAATCTTGTCAGCATATATTGTCAGTCATAGACACTGACAATCAGTGACAATTTTAAATAATTGACATTGCATCGTGAATATTTTGAGTTATTGATTAAATATTATTGATATATAGTGTATTTGATAAATAAGTGATTTAAGACGTGAACTTAATAAAAAGTTATTTATTGTGTATTATTTGTGGAAGATCCAAGCAGAGAATACATCAGGATAATATATTCTGTGATCCAAGTAATTTGTTGTTAAAGATGTTCAAAATTGTAATCGTTCCGTAATAATATTATTAAAAAATCACTTTTCCTCTTTTCTCGATTGAGTATTAGTTTTTGTTGTACAAATAAATTATTACAATCACTGAATACATAGTTAGTGAAAAAATTATCACATTTATTAACTGAATTAATAATTTGCAATTATAAAAATAACAGTTATCCAAGAACATTCAAAAGCCATCTCTTTAAATTAATGATGACATTTTCAAGTAGAATGACATTCTAGTAATGTTTACATATCCATGCCAGTGTGAATTTTACTACACGTAATTTGCCGTGTAAAGACAGAAAAAGTAGGGATACACGTAAAATATTTGCGAATTATGTACCCATAGCCTTAACTACATTGATTATCAGTCGTAACCAAAAACTGACTACCTTGGCATGTCATCCTTGTCACTTTAGATCTTTACTTCCTGATTTATTTCATTCGGTCTGTGTCACTCGTCTTGACAAGTACCCCATCAGTTTTTCGAGCAGGGAAGCCATGATGATTTTAAGTACTAATATTAAAATCTGTTAACATCGACATTGTGTCGCATTACAAAAGTATATTGTAATCAATAACTATGTAATTTTAAAGACTATAATATATCAACTAGTGGGCTAGTTTCATTTACTACCTACCACAAAATGTAAGTATTTACCACATTTGCTTTTTTTAAGTCATAATTTTACCTTTTGAATTCCTACCACAAAATGTAAGTATTTACCACATTTGCTTTTTTTAACAGTCATAATTTTACCTTTTGAATTCAATTTAACATACAGCAGAATAGAAGATATAATACAGCAGAATAGCCATAAAAAAGCTAAAAAATGAACAAAAGAAAAGGATATATCAAGAAGAAACTGATAGGAGTTCAAAATGGAGGAGAGTAAGAAAATAGAAATGGATATGGAGGAAAAATGGGAAAAATTTACAGAATAATGAAGAAAGCAGAAGAGATATGAGAAAATCTAACAGTCAGAAAATTAAACAAAAAGACGGAATTAATTATTTAATTCCGTCTACAGATATACAGGAAGAAGTGAGCAAAAAGAAAAAGGCATGGAAAAAATACAATAGTACAAGAGAGGAACAAGATAAAAAGAATACCAAAAACACACAAACATAGTGAAAGAACTAGTTAGAAAAGGAAAGAGAGTTGGAAGATGTTCGGTGAATCACTAAACCAAAATTACAGAGACAACAACAGATGCTTCTGGAATAAAGTAAGGAGCCTAAGAGGAAAGAAAAGAAAAGAACTCAAAGGAGTAAAAGACAAACACAACAAACTAAAGACAAATACAACAGAGATACTAGAGGTATGTAGAGGATATTATGAAGAGAAATATATGGGCGAGGAAAGAGAAGAAATAGAGACAGAGGGAACCATAGAACAGACAGCAGCAGACGAAAATCAAATGGAAGAAATAAGTACAGAAGAATTGGCAGAAGCGATAAGTAGAATAAAAATAGGAAAAGCGAGCGGAGCAGATAAAATTGATCCCGAAATGATAAAATAGATAGGGAAAGAAGGAAAGAAGTGGTTGCTGGAAATAATGAGAGAAGCATGGAGAACAAACAAAATGCCGAGAGAATGAGAAGAAAACTTAGTGATCCCAATTCACAAGAAAGGAGAAGAATCCACCTGTGGAAACTATAGAGATATATGCCTCTCATCAGTAGTGTTCAAGCTCTATACGAGAATAATAGAAAGAAGATTAAGAACAGAGGTAGAAGAAAAACTTGAAGACGAACAAACAGCATTCGAAATATAATAGAAAAAAATAATGATCGGGGAACAAACATATATATGACCTACATAGACCTTAAAGCAGCGTTCGGCTCAGTAGACCGGAAAGTATTGTGGAATACTATGGAGGAGCTGGGAATAACGAGGAAACTATTAGAGATAATTAAAAGTACGTACAGCAGAGTGGTGGGAAAAGTACAAATGGGAGGTAGCAGATCACTAGAATTTAGGATGAACAAGGGGATAAAACAGGGAGTTAGCCTAAGCCCAATCCTATTCGTCATAATTATGGATAAATTATTTAAAAATGTAAAAAGAATAACAAACTACTTAAAAACAATTAATAATAGGCTACACGCACCTAACACCAGTTATGATAGAAGGATTACTGTATGCGGACGACGTCTCTTAGCAGACAACCCGAGAAATATGCAGCGACTAACTGATGTATGGACTGAGGAAATAGAGAAAATGAAATTAGAAATGAACATCAGCAAATGCAAGACGATGAAAATAGGTCAGCAGGAGATTGAAGGCCGAACACGAGTGTTCTGTAAAGGACAAGAATTGGAAAGGGTGACGGCCTACGAGTACCTGGGCACGATAATATCGAATGACGGAAAGCTAGACCTAGAAATTGCAAATAGGACAAAGAAAGCTACGAAAATATATTATGCGATTAATAATACGATACTGGGAAAACGGGAAATCAGCTAGGAAACAAAAATACATGTATATAATGCAATCACAGTACCAACTCTTCTATATGCAAGCGAGACATGGGTCACAAATAAAAGACATGAAAGTGCCATAAATGCAGCAGAAATGAAGCAGCTGAGAAAAATATCTGGAATGACGAAGATGGACAGGGAAAGGAAAGAAAACATCAGAAACGTGCTAAGTCAGGAACCAATAGAGAAAAAAATTGAAAAAAGAAAACTGAATTGGTTTGGACATATAACTAGGATGAACGAGAACAGACTAGTAAAGAAGGTGACAGATGCCAAAAGACAGGGGAAAAGAAGAAGGGGCAGACCTAGAAAGGGGTGAATGGAGCAGATCAAGGAAATCGGGACAAAGAGAGAGAAAACAGTGCAACAGATGAAGGAAATGGCAGGAGACCGGAAGGCGTGGGAGAAATGGGTAAAAGATGGATAGGTGATACCAAAGTCCGACGCTCTTATAGGGCATAAGGACAACGAGAAGAAGAAGAAGAATTAAATTTAACGTAGAAATACGTCATTCTAGGTCACTGAAAATGGTCTGACTAGATCGAAAACGTTCTGATGTTTTTCTATAATCCATTTGGATGACTTTTTTTAAAAGTTTTTAATAAATTTTATACCAATATACAAACCGAAGTTTTTTACTTCTATGTAAGTTTTTTAACTATGGTATACAGCCAATCACTGGGACTTTTCTTTAATTTATAAATAACTTTGTTAAAGTTGCTTCACGTCTTTTGCATTTTAATAGTAATGAAAAATCTGTAAATTTTTAGAAAGTTTAAAGTACCCACCTTGGGTTTTCTATGCAATTGTGCATAATTTGGAGGATTTTGTGTTTGGCATCTACAGCACTTTGTAATGACTCCATAACGATTTTCAAAGGTAATCCGGGAATTTTAATATCAGCCTGCAATGCGGTTATGCCTTTCTTATTACCAGCAATTTTAAAATCCATATCACCCATATAATCTTCGATGCCCTAAAACAATTATTTAAGTTGAACTAAATTATCGTGTATATTATGATAGTTAGCAATCGGTTTCAATCGGAAAGACCACTCGCATAGTAGCAAGATAATGCGGCTGCAGTAGCAATTGAAGAATCTGGAAAGAACAGTTCTAGGCCACAGCGTATAAACCTGGATATTAATATATCATTATAAAACACCCGTTTAGAATGCCAACACTCGTTGATATTCTGACAGATTGAAATTATGGCATACACTGATGACCTGAACCACTATAAACGAGTCAGGAATGAAACGAATACTTTAGTCAAAAATAAAAAGGAACCACTGGCAGAGCTTCTCACAACAGCTGGAACATGACTCCTACGGAACACAAAAAAAAAGTATGGAGAATGATCAGAGGACAAAGAAAAGAGATGAACGAACTAATAAAAACGAAACATATTCAGAAGGAACCATGGGATTACTACTTCTGATATCTATTTGCTAAAGGTGACTATAATGAACCACCATCACCTGAAGTTACCACAAACGAAGAAATAAACATCGAGAAGTGAGAGGTAATGAAAGCATTAAGGAAATAGTCCAAGTAATGAAGCTTAAAATAGGATAAAACCTCGCAATTTTTACAGAATGGATCCATTTGCTTGAAAATTTGAGAATAAGTAGTGGATAGCCCAAGGATCAAAATCTATATGATGCGGAAAGGCGCTTTGACCATGGGGGTGGTTGCCACCCCATCACGGGGGTGGAAATTTTTTATTATATTTTGACCGCAAAAGTTGGTAAAAACATTCATTCTAAGCAAAAAACGTTCTATACATTTTATTCATAAAATTAATAGTTTTCAATTTATTCGCTATCGAAAGTGTTAGTTTTATATTGAAAAAATTAATGTTTTTAATCAGTTTTCTGCTATGTACCGAATATAAGTCTTAATAGTGCAACACACTTTGTAGATGTACATAGCATGTATGTACATGTACATACATACGTTATGTACATATATTATGTATATGGTTTTATTTCTTTTTATGTCCAATAATACAGTACCTAGTGTAACTACTACCTACTTATTTTATTAAAACACCAAATTACAATAATATGTGCATGCATACATACACAAATATGTATGAAATGTATGCAATATGTAGATAGAGGTACATAAATTTTCTTATTAACATACATACAACAGACTTACTTTTTTTCTGTAAAAATAATCGGTAATCTGAGACTATTTTTTTTGTTACATAAAATATTAGTCATTTGTTGCTCTAAAATATAATAAATAAAAAATTGACATTGGTTTTACCCTCCAGAAACCTTCTTATAATACATATTATAAAGCAGTTATTATATTTTACAAGCGGTTATGACTTCTAACTGTTTCTAAAAATCTAAACAGACAACGACGTGGGTGGTAGGTGAGCAATAAGAATATTTACACAAATGAAAAGCAGGTACATACCTACTTTATGATCGGTAAATGTTTGGCGGAAGGTAGAATTGGTGCCCATAATAAAGTAATAAAATATATTATCGACAGGTCCTATACTCCAGAAAACATATAAATTTGTGGGAAATTGTACATAAAAAGTTTTTGGTATTAACTTAAAATTATTCGATAAAGCGGTATTCTTTTACTAAAACGTATTCCTATAAGCGGTTAAAATTAAGGAGTTAATGGAAATCTTTCGGGACCTCAAAATTATATTCCTTAAACCGGGATATTCCTATAAGCGGTACTCTAATAAGCGGGTTCGACTGTATACGCAATTAAATGTTAGCTCTTCTTCGTCAAATGCTAAATATTGTAGTTTCAAAGTGAAAAGACGGGAAAACTATGCATTTTCGGGGATAATTTGTTGAAATTAATTTAAAGTATTTAAACATATCTATCCGCAGAAATAAAAAAAGTCTCTAGCTCAAAAATTAAGTGACTTATAATGAAAAGAATGTCAGTCCCTATTTTTCAGCGAAAAAGTGATCGGAATCAACCCCATAATCACCACTATAATTAAAATTAGTAATTTACCTTATTTTGTCTTCTTTATTTATGTATTATTAATAGATTCTAGAAGTATGACCGGCTTAGAATTATTAGTTTGAAAAAGAATGGAGTTAAAAGCGAATAACGAATTTTTGTAGTTTGGTAAAAAATTCCCTTTTCTTCCGAATAGAAAGATTAGCATCAAAGACACGAAAAGATGTTTCAATATCAAATTGTAGCTTATTTAATTCCCAAGAACTTGGCTTGCAAAAATTTTTTCTGCGGCAAAAATTGAGTGAGCTATTGATAGTTATAACTTGTAATAACATGCAAAAACCACCTTTACCAACCCTTTCAAAGTCACCTCTTTTTGCGACTGAGGATATTAAATGGATTTAATATCAATAGCCTTGTAGATCTTGTAAAAACCTACAAAATTCTGTTTTACCAAACTTTCTAAGATAAAAAATAAAAAAGTTACGGTTAAAAAATCAATATATTTTTTGAACAAAAAAAAAGGAGAAATCCAATTGGAAGCATAATAATGTAAGTTAGCGGTATTTTTAGTTGTTGGCCTTATTCTTTCTTCTTTATTTATGTATTATTAATAGATCCTAGAAGTTTGACTGGCTTAGAATGATTAGTTTTTAAAAAAACTGGAGTTAAAAGCGAATAACGAATTATTGTAGTTTGGTAAAAAATGCCAATTTCTTCAGAATAGAAAGATTAGCATCAGAGATACAAAAAAGTGTTTAAATATTAAATTGTAGGTTACTTAATTTCCAAGAATTTGGTTTAAAAAAATGTTTACTACGGTAAAAATTGAGTGAATCGTAAATGAGTAAGTAATCGAAAAACATTGAATTTTTCGATATAAAACTAACACTTTCGATAGCGAATAAATCGAAAATTATTAATTTTAGCAAAAAAATGTAAGAACATTTTTTGCTTAAAATGAATGTTTTTATAAACTTTGCGGTCAAAATATAATAAAAAATTTCCACCCCCGAGATGGGATAGCAACCACCCCCATGGTAAAAGCGCCTTTCGGCATCATATAGATTTTGATCCTTGGACTATACACTACTTATTCTCAAATTTTCAAGCAAATCGATCCATTCTGTAAAAATTGCGAGGTGAAAAACTTCGGTTCCTGGACTAAAATTAAAAAATAGAAAATCACGAGGAGAGGACAGAATATCGAACGAACTCCTAAAGTACGAAGGACAAGATCTGACCAAACAACTATTAAAAATAATCCAAAAAAATAATAGAACAAAACAGAATACCACAAGAATGGAGATCAAGCATCCTGATACTTCTTTTCAAAAATGGAGGCAAATGGGACGCGGAGCATTACAGAGGAATTAACTTTAAACAAAACATTAAAAGTAACAACTAGAGTGATAGCAAACTGAATGAAACTGCAATATTGGCAGAACCAACAATACGTACTGATTAGAGCTCCATTTTCCCGGTCCCTTTTGATTTCCCGGGAATCGAGAATCGGTAATTCAGATTCCCCGGGACTTCCCGGGAATCGGAAAATTTAAAAATAAAAAGAAGAAATTGTTTTTTTAATTCTTTTTTAATGCAATTACTTAGTATAAAAACGTATAAATTTGACGAAATATTAAAATTTTTTAAAAAAAATTCAAAAAAGACAATTCAAAATTTTATAGGAAATTAAAAAATGGAAAATTCTAAATTTGTATAGTCTGAATTTTCGTTGTTTTTATTATTGAAATATGTTTTAAGAAAACATGAATTGTTCAGTGTTTGATCTTTCAGGCTGGCTCTTTTTTTTTGTACAGAAATTTGTTGAAGTTGAAAACGCACGTTCGCTTTCTGTTGATGTAGATACGATGGTTTTAAGTGCAGTGAATAATTTTTATTTAAATGTCTGGTCAGCTTATTTGAATTGTCGTAGAGTGTCTTGTTTAATGACCTATTTGGAATTATCCGTAGATATAATTTTAATAAATATTTATGTTATAATTCTGGATGTTTCAAGATGAGTCAGATCCGTCACATAAACAATAGAGTGTTTAAGCTAACCGATATGGTACATTCTGATTTACGCCAAAATTGGAAGGTTTAAAATATAATTGAAAAAGAAATATTTCAAGTGGAATAGTTGAAAAGGATTATTAAGCAGACAGAGATAATTGTATCAGAATCAAAAATGAATAACCATTTTCAATTTCGTTGCAAAACGAAAATACAGCCGCATCATATTCTAGTCCAATCAGAGAGTGCAGCAAGCACCTCTACCGGTTTCGAAACTTATTAGTCTCTCATCGGGAGGCACATATGCTGCTCTCTCTGATCCAACCAAAACAAACCCCGGCGTACAGTCACGGATTGCAACGAACGAAATGGCATAGATGCCCTAGCGACAACCGCTAGCAAAAGACTAAGTTTTCAATCTAATGGCATATAAAACAACATAATGTTGCTCTACATCCCACCAGACTGAAAACAATGGGAACCTTCTCTGGTTACACCTCCGAGGCTTCTACAATTTACAGGTTACAATCCGAGGCTGAGAGAACAGCATATGTGCCTCCTGATGAGAGACTAATAAGTTTCGAAACCGGTAGAGGTGCTTGCTGCACTCTCTGATTGGACTAGAATATGATGCGGCTGTATTTTCGTTTTGCAACGAAATTGAAAATGGTTATTCATTTTTGATTTACCTGTTTACTCTTATTGGAGTATGAAGGGAACCATTCTCGTTGGAACTTTACCGCGCTGAGCAGATGGGACGTGAATTATAAATTGTAAAATTCCCTCATCTTCCTTAGTCTCAGCATCCGTTATGACTTGCAAATTGTAAAAGCCTCTGAGGTGTAACCAGAGAAGGTTCCCATTGTTTTCAATCTGGTGGGATGTAGAGCAACATTATGTTGCCATTTCGTTCGTTGAAGTCCGTGACTGCACGCCGGGGTTTGTTTTGGTTGGATCAGAGAGAGCAGCATATGTTCCTCCTGATGAGAGACTAATAAGTTTCGAAACCGGTAGAGGTGCTTGCTGCACTCTCTGATTGGACTAGAATATGATGCGGCTGTATTTTCGTTTTGCAACGAAATTGAAAATGGTTATTCATTTTTGATTTACCTGTTTACTCTTATTGGAGTATGAAGGGAACCATTCTCGTTGGAACTTTACCGCGCTGAGCAGATAGGACGTGAATTATAAATTGTAAAATTCCCTAATCTTCCTTAGTCTCAGCATCCGTTATGGATTGCAAATTGTAGAAGCCTCGGAGGTATAACCAGAGAAGGTTCCCATTGTTTTCAGTCTGGTGGGATGTAGAGTAACATTATGTTGTTTTATATGCCATTAGATTGAAAACTTAGTCTTTTGTATCAGAATAATTTATTAATAATTGTGAGTTACTAATATCTCCGCTCATAATTTAAAATTAAACATTAAAAAAAATCCCGGGAAATCCCAGGATTGGATTTGCCTCGGGAATGGAGCTCTAGTACTGATCGAAGGTTTTTGCCTTTGAAGTATTTGGTAAGTTTGATTTAAAAACTGTAGACCAAATACTGCCCATGCTAAAGAACCGGTGCCGCCCAAAATCCCGACAGCCAAAATCCCGACGGCCAAAACACCGACACGCCAGATTCACGACACGCCAGAATCCCGACAGGCCAAAATCTCGACATGCAACAATCCTCGCATAAGTAAAAATTCCGACTCTTGTTTAATACTTTTAGGGCCGGTTGTTCGAACGCTAATCAACAATTATCATTATCAAATATTTAATTACTTTCACCAACTGTCAATGTCAACTTTGATTGGGCTGCTGAAATCATAATTATTGAGTACAATTATGAAATTACTTAATCAATTATGTTAATAATTGTTATGTTAATTGATTAACTAATCTCATAATTATAATCAATTATGTTTTCAGCAACCCAATAAAAGGTGACATTGACAGTTGGTGACAGTAATTAAATATTTGATAGTGATCATTGTTGATTAGCGTTCCAACAACCGGCCCTTAATATAAAATACTTTTGTTTAGTAACAAAAAATAAAAAAACAGATGGCCATAAACAAAAAACAAGAAATAAATGTAATTATATGTTAAAAAGAAACTTATCAAACCTGTCGGGATTCTGGCCTGTCGGGATTTTGGCCTGTCGGGATTCGGGCGTGTCGGGATTTTGGCCGTCGGGATTGTGGCTGTCGGGATTTTGGCTGTCAGGATTTTGGAGTAGACCCCTAAAGAACATCTACTTAAATCAACCTTTCGGTTAAGCTTTGATAGTTCGATTTTTGTCCTTAGTATTACATGACTCAACATTTTCTACATTATTATTGTCCAGAGTTATATCCTCAGTTATATTGAGAGAGTCGTTGGTTAGATATTTAGTTTTTGCTTTATTTATTTTTATTTCTGTTTCTTTTGATTTTATACTTACAGACCGGTCTAGTTAGACTGAAAAATAGGAGTGAGGCTACAATAATTACCATTAAGCTGAAAATTGGCAGGATTGTTCAAAATACCATCATAAATGGAATCTAAAAAGTCCTCATAAATCCGACCCTAGCTAAAATATTTACGCGGGGTCAAAGGTCACAAAATTAGGTTTTTAGCGATTTTCAGCGAAACGGTAAGTTTTATCATAAAATTAGTTCTAACAAAAAATGTAGATTAGATTATCTATAAAATATATCTTAATACTTTTTTTCCTAAGAGGCACCGTTCTTGAGATACAACGATTCAAAGAGTTGAAAGACTTCTAATCGTCATAATATATTATGTATTAGTACACCAGGTATATACATCACTGAAGCTGTAATACAAGTAAACATCATTCTATCGGTCAACTTAACTTGTATTACACATAATAATATAAGATTATAAATATGATAATGTTTCATATTTATTATTTAACAGCTTGCGGTCTACCGAGGGATGCAATGTATAAGCTGTATTATATTACAGTGCCAACAAAAAAATCTTTATAAAGTGAATGCAACGCGAAAATAATAAGAATTATTTGAATTTTACGGCTTATTCCCAACAAAAATAGTAAATTGATATGACAAAGTATTAACTTACAATAATTCTTTTTATTTATGCGCCTTAATTCAATTTGTAAAGATGGGTTTTGTCGGAATAAACGCGTTCGTCGGCTAATCTAATCATCCTACCTATTCTTTTCTAAGGGTTTGAATATAATAATGAAAGACAACTTTCTAGGCAAAAGGTTTATTGCTAAATACTAATAAATATTTCATTATACAATCAACTTTATGCAAGTTTAGTTTGTTTACTATTATGCAAAATACACCGTAATCTTCCTTCTACCACTCAACAGAAATTTCTTGCAAATACTCACAACAAATCTCGGTTCATTTCAATGCTGAAATAAAAGTTTATTGCTGAAAATATATCGGTAAAACAAGCTAATAATGATGTTGACGTAATGATAATTGAAACAGCCATAGAGCAATTCAATTTAACAAATACAACTATTGTTGTAGGTGAAGATGTAGACTTGCTCGTATTACTCACTGGTAGAACTCCAATCGAAAATACTATCTTTTTTTTAAAAACCTGAAAAAGCTCAACAACAATCTGAAATATATTTATCGAAAAGTTTATCTACTTTTACAATGTGTCAAAATCATATACTATTTTTACACGCAATAACTGGCTGTTATACGACATCTGCATTTTTCAGGGGGGGTAAAACGACTGCTTTTAAAATGTTTGAAAAACAAGATTTACTTGAATGTGCTGAAGTTTTAAAAAAAACTAATTTAACTTTACAAGAAGTTATTTCCAACGGAATTAGCTTTCTTCTCTCTATGTATGGAGCGTCTAAGAAAACTACGTGCTTAGATAAGTTTCGATATGCATGTTTCTTTAAAAGTACTCGAAACAAAAAACAAGTGCAGTTATCTTGTCTTCCTTCAACCTCAGCGGCTGCTCATCAACATCTTTTCGGGTGTATGTATTACCAAGTTCAAGTGTGGCTTGGTTATCAGCTAGATCCAAAAGACTGGAGATGGAAATTAGTCAACAGTTCATTAGAACCAATTCAAACTTTACTCCCACCCGCGCCGGAAAAACTCCTGAACACAATTTTTTGCAACTGTAAAAAGGGATGTAGTGCTAAATGTGGTTGCAAAAAAGTTGGACTGTTTTGTTCGGTAGCATGCACTAATTGTCAAAACCGGTCGTGCTCCAATGTTGAATCACCAACAATTGAGGATTCATTTGATTCTATCGTGGAGCCATGCGATATGTCATTATTGGGGCAATTTACTTGCACCCAGGATGAACAAGAAGAAGAAGAAGAAGAACTAGAAGGTGAAGAAGAGGAAGAAGAACAAGGAGAAGAAGAACAAGGGAAGCAGAAGTATTAGAAAATTATGAACCAGTTTGATAAATTTCCCTTTTTTTTAATTTATACCGCTTTTTATAGCTTTTATCATTTTTAACCCTTGCCAATATCAATTATTCAATAGCTTCAAATTAAACAGAATCATAACAGATGCGTGGAACAGGCCTACTGGGGAAACGACGTTAAAAAACGCGCTAAGTACACTACCTCAAAGGTGGTGTGGAAACGTGTGCGCATATTATGACGATTACAACTTTTTGAATCGTTATATCTCAAAAACGGTGGCTCTCAGGAAAAAAGTAATAAGGCATTTTTTATAGATGATTATCTAGTCTACATTTTTTGTTAGAACTAATTTTATGATAAAACTTACCGTTTCGCTGAAAATCGCTAAAAACTATATTTGGTGACCTTTGACCCCGCGTAAATTTTTTAGCTCGGGTCGGATTTATGAGGACTTTTTAGATATCATTTATAATGGTATTTTGAACAATCCTGCCAATTTTCAGCTTGATGGTAATTTTTGTAGCCTCGGATGTGTAAGTTGACCGGAGTATTAGGTTTAAAAGCATGTCCTGCAAATCTTCTGTCTTTTGCTATTAGCGCCACATCATCGGCAAATCTCAGATGGTTTAGATTTTCACCGTCGTCACTCCTTTGTAGGAGGTTACGAGGAAGATTGACGCGACAAATTGGCAACAGTTGGCAGTGAAGAGAAACGACTCGCGTAAGGTTAGAAAAGTTTTAGGTTCACACCGTCGGTGGTATTTGATATAGAATCAAATGTTCATGTAGCAATATTCCATAAAAAAATTAACGTGTGAAACTAAAGTACTACAGCTATGTTAAGAGACAAAACATTAGAATCGTGATATATGTGAGGTATTTTCCAATATAACTTACATTTACATATTTACTATTCTAATGTTTTGGCTTGTGGCTAAATGTGCCAAACCAAGGCCAGAAAACAAAACAAACAAAATATCTTGGCAACGCTGTGCGGTTCTGACGTCAGAAATCTTGAGTGATGTAAGCGTATTTTTGTAGTAAAAAAAACTATAGTAGTATCTGATAATAAAATTAGTAACAAACATCAATATTGGTCTTTTAGCAAATACATCAAACTTATACTTACTAATATATCTGTCAAAACTCTATAATCCTCAATGGATTTTTGTACATCATCATATTTAGTTACTAAACCTATAGCAACGCCAGCTACAGGAGTTGAAAGTGGTACGCCTGCGTCCATTAACGCTAAACTTCCACCACAAACAGTAGCCATTGAACTCGAACCTACAAAATTATTCATATATACCTACAAAATTGTATTATCTATTCAAAAATATTTACCATTTGATTCTAAAACTTCTGACGTCAGTCTTACAGTAAATGGAAAATCTCCCGGGACAACAGGAGTTAGAGCTTTTTCAGCCAAAGCACCATGGCCCATCTCTCTTCGACCAATAGGACCGATTTTTCCTGTTTCTTTTGTAGCGAACGGTGGAAATTCGTAATGGAGGAAAAAATTCTTTTCTTTAACTCCACTGAAAATTTAGATAAGTACTATTACTTATTGAACCCGGGAGTGACCGAGGGGGGAAGCACAGCTTTCTTATTGTCTACGCACGGAGTGATGGATCTATTTTATTCAGAAACGTGAATGTGACTGCGTTTACTACTCCATGTAGTGTGTGGTCGCGCGATCTTTATGATACCTCTGCGCGATCCATCGTTCCGTCCGTAGCCCGCAATAAGAAAGCTATGCCAATACATATCGATATTAAAAATTTATAAAATGAAAGCTATACCTATCCGTTATTATTTTTTATTTGAGGTAAAGGCACCAAAAACTTTGAAAACAACTCCGAATGTAAGACCACTAAACTAATCTGTTTTGGAGTTTGTCTTCCGATCCATTTCAAACTGATATGGATACATTAGACCTTCGATGCGTTGTGTTGGACGTCCGGTCGTGACGATGAGAGAAAAGTAATTGAGGCATGAAATGTTAGAAAACATTTTCAATCTATAATACCGAAGACATTTTTCAAAATCAACAAAATAATAGTGATATGATGACATCTCCTGGAGGTGGAATGGCGTGGTCAGATGCTGGAACACAGCGAGACGTCAAAATACCTCGGCGTACGTCTGGATACAACTCTGTCTTATCGATACTACTGTCAAGAAAAAAGTAAGTGCCAGAAATAATATCATCCGCTAACTAATACAAAATGAGGAGCACAACTACACACTCTCCGCACTTCTGCCTTAGTATTATGTTTTTCGGCCGCAGAGTTTGGAGCACCAGTACGGTCAAACTCTGCTCACGCAAAGAACATCGACGTGGCTTTAAATGCAACGGTTCGTATAATATCGGGTTGCCTGAAACCGACACCTATCGAAGAGGTATACCCCATAGTTAGCTCAACTACCTATCAGGAGACAGGTCACGTCAGTGGTAGAACGAAAGAAGCATGAGACGGGCCGAAGACGTCCCTTGTGTGACTACCGGACTCAGCCAAGTAGACTAAGATCTCGGAAAAGCTTTCTGAAAGCATTAAGATCTATCCCCGAAGCGCCAGAGACGCGCCGAATACACCTATGGCAAGTTCCAACTACCACAACACACTTTTCCCCCTCAGAGGAAATGGCTGCTGGACACAATTTACCGTATCCGACATGGAAAGCGCTAAGCAGACTAAGAACCGGAGTTTCATGTTGTGCTAGTAACCTGAAAAAATAGAGATACCAGGAGGACGATACCTGCGACTGTGACGCTGTTCAGAATAGTCACCATCTACTATCATGCACAGAGACAAGAGAGACCTGCACAGAAGAAGACTTAATTTTAACAAATGACAAGGCCATATATGTGGCCAACCATTGGAAATAGAGAATTTAAAGTTGTTGGTGTTCCGGACACGGAAAGTAAGTAAGTATGACATCTCGTGAAGTAAAATGTTCCAGAAGCAAGCACATCATCCATTCCGAATTCTGCCATCTGAGGTGTATCTCAGGACGAACACCAGTATAGATTAGAACAATCAAGACAGCGTCTTCGAAGTTTTTGAGTATAGGAGGTAATTTTTTTTTTGGAAGCCGTTTGTTACAACCGGTCGTTACAGCCAATTGGTTTATTTTAAATCTTCGATTCGTCTACCCTTTTAGCTCAGGTTTTAGAATTAACGACTACTTACATAGCCGATACTACTTACGCTGACAAAAACTGAGTACCAATATGCTCAACTAATAGTGAAAAGAAAGATCGTGGGAAAGAGCGGACTAGGAAGGAAAAGATTATCGTGGCTAAGAAAAATTCGACAATTGACAGGGCTAAATTTTGAACAGCTAATGAGAACAGCTGAAGACAGACAAGAATTTGCAATTGTAGTAGCCAACCTCCATTAAGGAGAGGGCACTTTAAGAAGAAGAAGTAGCCGAGACCGACGGTTTTACGTGCCTTACGAAGCACAGTGGAGGCTCAGTTAAATTAAAACCTGTAACGGGGTAACAGACGAGCCGTCCAACGGTAAAAGATAATGGTTTGGAAAGATGGGTTTACATGGAGATATATGCAGTAAAGTTGGGGCGGGATGGATGGCATGGACGAAGATGAGTAAGTAGTATGTTATGTGACACAACTTCCAACGGCATTGAAAGGCAAATTTTATACGATTTCATAATATCAGCTATGGTGTACAATACTGAATGTTGGTCAGTTAAATAGAAAGAAAATATGAATGCATGCTGTATTAGAGAAGAATGCTTATATAAATGAGTGGAGTGACAAAAAACGATAAAATTAAAACTGGATATAGTATAGGAAATCTAAGTACCTATATGGCCACTTGATGTCAAAATAGGGAGGTACACGTTAAAATGATTTCGGTACGTTCAACGCCTAAATCATATTCAGCACATTTAAATATAATTTGTCCTCTAAATAACATAATTTATTATATGAGCGTTGTCTTTTTAGTTTTGCATATAGCCATCAAGACAAAAAATATATAGACTTAAAGTACTTTATTGCTTTATTATTGATATACTTTTCAAAATATGTCCCATTAAGATCGATACCCTTTTGCATACATTCAAACCAATTGATAAAACAGTTATTCCAGTCTTCAACTGCCACCTGCAAAATCGCTGTTTTAACCCGGGAGTAGTCGCGCTCACTTCTGCTACTAAGCAGTCGCGCGATTAGATTAAATTTAGCAATACGAATTTAAAATAAATTTCTATTTTATCATATTTTTATTTACTTGTTATGCTATAAATATCTATTTCTAACAATTTTAAAGCTAATTGGTTCTCACCAAAGCCATAAATTCCACAAAAAAAATTAAAGAATAAATAAAAAATTAGGGGACTTAGGTCGGGGCTATACGGTGGATGGTTTAATAATTCGATGTTTTGAAGCTCCAAAAACTTTATTTTTTTTTGGGCAGTGTGAGTGTGAACACTTGCATTGTCCTGATGTAGGATGATTCGCCGTTGTGTGCTGCTTTGTCAGAGTTTCGCGATAACTTCTGGTAAACAAACGGTTATATACCAATCAGAAGTAACCGTTCTTCGATCTTCTAAAGCAATTGTTGCCACATGACCAGATTTTGACAAAAAAGTTGCTACCATTTTCTTTGACACACTTCGAGAACGAATCTCTTTTGTTGATTTTTCCTCATCGTGAAACACCCACACAGCGGATTGGCGTTTATTTTCCGGTTCGTAGGAATAAATCCAAGATTCATCGCCACTAACAATACTAAAAACGTTTTTTGAGTTTTCTTTGTTGAACCGTTCCAATGTTCTTCGGCACCAATTGACGCGAATCGCTTTTTGCTCTTTTGTGATATTCCATGTGTGATACTGCTGAAAAGCTTGGGGTTGGCCGAAACTTGGTCAGGGGGATCCGAGGCCTGCTTTCTCAGAGGCAGAGAGCTGCGTACCGGAACGGTTGTTGCGTTCGGGTGTCGGCATAGCGTGGTTGCCCTCAGGGAGGAGTTCTGTACTCCCTGCTAAAGTGCCTGGTGGTCGACGGCCTTCTTCAGCGACTGTCCGAACAAAATATGTATGTACAAGCCTACGCCGATGACATAGCTTTACTGATTGAGGGGCTCTTCCCAAGAACAATGCATGAGGTCGCTCAGGTGGCTCTCGGGCTCGTTGAGGATTGGTGCCGAGAGCAGTCACTCGGGGTTAATCCTGAGTACACTGCTGTGGTTCCGTGTACTCGGAGAAGGGTCATCGGATCTACTAGAGAGCTTAGCTTCTATGGCAAAGCATTATCGATTTCCACCGGACCTGCCGTAGGATGTCTAATAGTCCAGAAAGCCACTGCGCATCCGCTAGGAAAAATATTCCGATTCAGATTTTTTGCACAATCTTACTCAAAAAGGACTCCTTTTAACAAATTTGCATGTTGCCAAGACCAAATATGGGTCAAAAAGTTTTTAAACGTTTTTTTTTTGTTTTTTTCCTAAAATTATTTTTTTGCAT
The DNA here is from genome assembly GCF_917563875.1 of Diabrotica virgifera virgifera. Lineage (NCBI taxonomy): Eukaryota > Metazoa > Arthropoda > Insecta > Coleoptera > Chrysomelidae > Diabrotica > Diabrotica virgifera. Next base: position 146,526,605 of record NC_065448.1, on the reverse strand, counting down.
GTAACAAAGTTTTTTTAGGTTTTTTGGATCATTCCAAACAGAAAAGGTCTTTAGTGACTTTTCTCTAAAGTTGATAGTTTTTGACATATAAGCGATTAAAAATTGAAAAATTGCGAAATCGGTCATTTTTAACCTTCAAAAACTATGTGAAAAACTTAAAATTTGAATGTGGCCAAGGTAGGTAGATATTCTTTAAACATCGACTGATGAAATCCCGAAGAGTTTTTTGCAATACAGTATTCAAAACTCCTTTGTTTTTTAATTTCTAATCACGCGTGCGCGACACTATTTTCCACCGTTGCATGTGTATACAGTATGGTGCAAATGAAAGGAATAAATTCGTTATTTCGTAAACCGGCGACTTTAAGAAAAAAACCCGAAACAGGTCGATTTTTATTTTTAAGTTATGATATTGTGGCATATATGGTATACTAGTGACGTCATCCGCCTGGGCGTGATGACGTAATCGATGATTTTTTTAAATGAGAATAGGGGTCGTGTGGTAGCTCATTTGAAAGGTTCTTCAATTATCTATTCAGTAATGTAAACATTTACATATTTATTTATAAATCGTGTCCAAAAAAATTTTAATAAATTAAATTATTTGACAAAAAAAGAAGTAGAAGGACACCCTGTATAAATAATTATATAAATGTTTATATTACTGAATAGAGAATTGAAGAACCTTTCAAATGAGCTAGCACACAACCTCTATTCTCATTTAAAAAAATCATCGATTACGTCATCACGCCCAGATGGATGATGTCACTAGTATACCATATATGCCACAATATCATAACTTAAAAATAAAAATCGACCTGTTTCGGAATTTTTCCTTATAGTCGCCATTTTACGAAATAACGAATTTATTCCTTTCATTTGCACCATACTGTCGGTGGAAAATAGTGTCACGCACGCTTGATTAGCAATTAAAAAACAAAGGAGTTTGAATATTGTATTGCAAAAAACTCTTCGGGATTTCATCCATCGATGTATAAAGAATATCTACCTACCTTATCAACATTGAAATTTTCAGTTTTTCACATAGTTTTTGAGGGTTAAAAATGGCCAATTTCGCATTTTTTCAATTTTTAATCGCTTATATGTCAAAAACTGTCAACTTTAGAGAAATGTCACTAAAGACCTTTTCTGTTTGGAATGATCCAAAAAACCTAAAAAAAACTTTGTTCCATGCAAAAAAAAATAATTTTATTATTAATTTAACCAATTTTACAATAAATACCACAAAACAACAGGGAAATTATAACTTCCTGTGGAACTGTCATTCCTGTCATGTCACCATTCAGAATTTCCGTTATCAAAATCACTTGCTTCCATACAGTCATGATGTGAACTTGTCAGATAGAGCTCATTGGTACCTCGGGCGAAAAACATTGGATATCTTAATCATCCATGTTATAATTCACATCTTTGTCATATGTTCCGATGACGGATCAATTGTAAAGGGTTTTTACCCTGTTATTTAAAAAAAAAAAACGTTTAAAAAATTTTTGACCCACTTTTGGTTCTGGCAACATGCAAATTTGTTAAAAGGGGTCCTTTTTGAGTAAGATTGTGCAAAAAATCCGAATCGGAATATTTTTCCTAGCGGATGCGCAGTGGCTTTCTGGACTATAAGTGTCTAAAGGACTCACAAGTGAGCCCTGCCCCGATGTACCATACCATACCAAATGAGCTATCCAACGGGAAATTAACTTCATAACACCCACTTCTTCATAAAGGATATTTTGGATCGAGGTGTTTGAAATGCCCAAAGATGCCTCTATCTCCCGGTATGTTACACGGCGGTAATCCTTAATTAGCTAACCTGGCCTGGATTCGTCGCTGAGACTAGAGCGACCACGTTGAAATTCGCAATACCAGCGGAAAAAAACTATTTCAGCGAGGCATTGCTGTTCGCATAATCCTCTCCGAAAATTCTAAAAAATGATTACTCAAAAATGTCCTCGGCTAAGATCCATTTTTCGATCGACTTGCTAATTCCAAAAATTCACTGTATTTGTAACAACTATTTGTAACGCAATGAAACTCCGGATTGATGCCAACAAAAGACTGAGGTTACATTTGTGGCGGAAGGTCTTATTGGTGGCGCACTCTAAGCGGCTATATGCAAAACTAAAAAGACACACCTCATAAATTTATACTTTACCTGGTCAATATACTCAATGGATCCAATTTAAGGGCACTATCATGTGAATCTAATGTAACAGTACAAAATACCTGCGTTTGTCCCCTCTGAAACAGTGAACACCCATGCAAAGGTTTGTACATGTTCACTTTACAAGAAATATCTCTGACTTGAGCGAACTCCCTACCATCGCACCTTCTTTCTTCTTCAAATATCAAATCACGAAATATTTGTTTAACTATCTTATTATAATAGTCATTCACTAGATTAATGTCTATATTTACAAAACCAGATTTAATTTTTTCTAATACATCAGTCCTTACTTCTGTCAACGCATTATCTCTACTTAGTTTATCATATGAGCTATTTCTAAAAATTTCTTTAACTCTCATTTGAGTAAGGGACCTTAGAGCTTCAATGATTTCTTCAGAAAGTTCTTCTGGGACGCTAAATTCTCTTTTCTTCTTTCCAAAAAGTCTTTGAAGTGTTTCTATATTAGTAATAATACCTTGAATTTCTTTTGTTGCTGTTTTAATGGCTTTTTGTAGATCTTGCAATAAAATCATATCTAAAAGAATAATTATTAAAAGTAATGATAAAAAGTCTTCTTCTTCTTTCTCGAAACTCCTTATGCTCCTTAGGGGCGTCGGAGATGATAAAAAGTCAAATCAATAAATGTGAACATTTCGCCGCCGCCTACGAAAAGTATAACTCCGAAAAATGCCGTTAAGAGTAGAACTTTCAATGAACGCCGCGAAAAATATTATTTTCTATTATATGATTATGATAATTATAATCCTTAATAAAGTGTTAGCGAAAAAAAATATTTTTTGAGGAGTATTGGTAAAAAACATCATTTTTGTTTGTGGGTCCACGAAAATTATAATTAGTAAAAAGTTCTCAGAAATAATTGTTTTCGTCGGCAGAAACAGAAACAGAAAGGGAAATAATTGTTTTCGTCTTCATCTATTATGAACTAAATCTTTTCATTATAAATATTTTGCGAGTTATAATCTTCGCGGACACGCATATAAAAAAATATTGTAATCGCCAATACGTATCAAAGAGTTATTATTTTCACTGGAAATGTATTAGAATCACATTAATCATAGGTACCAGCATTTATTAAATAAGCTGTAGTTGTTCAAACTGTTTCCACATGAAAATTTATTTAACCTAATGTGGAAAAGTTAACGACACTTAATTAGTGTACGAGGTCTGTCCCAAAAATATCCGACTTTCATAAATTCGCGCCAAAATGTTCCAGTCCCCTCTGTGGGCGACAATCCTATTATGAGCGTAAAATTAGGAACTCTTCAAGAACTCGTCTCTCGTGACGTCATCCATCTGAGCGTGATGACGTAATCGATAATTTTTTAATGGGAATAGGGGTCATGTGGTAGGTCATTTGAAACATTAATATCATTATTTATACAGGGCTGCCAAAAAATAATTTTTGAATTAACTTACTTGGCGCAAAAACAAGAATGTATGTAATTTATTTAACTCAAAATACATTGTACTGCTGTCAGAAAATAGAAAAAAGGGTTAATTTCACAAATAAACATTTCTTTTTGCTTAAATTAAATCACAAACAGCCTCTCTCCTACCTATTTTGAGTTTGAACATTTAATTTAAGCTAAAAGCAATGTTTATTTGCCAAATAAACATTTTTTTCTATTTTCTGACAGCTATAGAATGTATTTTGAGTTAAATAAGTTACATACATTCTTCTTTTTGCGTCAATTAATTTAGTTCAAAAATTTTTGTTGGTCACCCTGTATAAATAATGATATTAATGTTTATTATACTGAATAGAGAATTAAACGCCTTTTTAAATGAGCTACCACATGACCCCTATTCCTCTTTAAAAAAATAATCGATTACGTCATCACGCTCGGATGGATGACGTCACTAGTTTGAAATATATGCCAAAAAAAATTAATTTAAAAATAAAAATCGACCTGTTTCGGAATTTTTCTCTAAAATCGTCCATTTTAGAGAAAATGAATTTATTTCATAATTTAGCCCCTCTCTGTATATCAGGAGACCGGCGACAAACTAACCAATAGTTTAGTAATAATTAAAATGTTAATTAAAAAATGTCGGTTGAAATAATAACCAGAAAGATTATGATACACCAGAATAACTATGATTTTCGTATAAAAAAGCACTGTACCTATTCAACGTACTTTACATAATTGAAATTGGACTATTTGAGCGGTCTCAGGAATGTTATAAAGAAACAATTTTTTAGCTTATATACAAATAGAACCCCTCAGAAAATATTAGATTAAATTAAATTAAGTTAACGCTGTTGGAAAGGGCACGGCTTCTGTGCCATTTTCGAAGATAAAAAATTGAATTGCGAGGAGTGGTTCCAGGTATAACCGGTCAAATTTGACCGGCATTTGCGACAGAGTTATAAACAAACAGGATTTCAATCTTTGAACCATTACCTTTTTATTCCGGTTCTCTTTGTACATACAAATTTTTATATCTTCAAGACACTCATAACAAAAAAGATTTATATCCCCAAGTTATTTTATTGATAAATAATTACTGCTCTAAAATTTTAGTTGAAAATTGAAGATTTTCTTTGGAAAACCCGAATTTGCCGAGGAAAATTTCCGCCGAAGGAAATCAGTAAAAGTATCTATGTGCAGAATTAAATTACAGTGAATTTTTATGTGACTGTTTTTGGTTTTACGTTAGAATCTTTCGAGTTACAGAGCAATAATTGAAAAAAAGATTTCGGAGCGCTAATTTGTTTATAAACCAAATAGCACACTTTCTGCTAACTGCATAGCTATATTACTAATATATGAAATCTTAAGATTTGATTCCAGCAATAAAATAGCTGGTACATAATTTTCCTTGTTTTATACTAATTTTCCCAGATTATTACCTTACATCTTTCATTGAGTTGATAATTCACATTGTGGAAATTCTCAATTATTATATTTATTATATTTCTAATTTAATACTATTCTATCTAATTCCTCCGAAACCAGCAAATTTCCATAAAACCCAGCCATATTAATACCTTTTGCTTTAGTTTTGCTTGCAAGAAACAAACAAAACACATCTCCCAAACTAAACCTAACCTCGCTTTCGGCAATTCATTATGTCCGTGTCAAAATAATTTCGACTTGAAATTATAATATCAACCACTTTTTTGGAGTCGCTATTAATTTCGATAGTCGCTATTTTATGACGTCATTTCGTTAGTTTAACTAAAATCCACGAGACTCGCATTTTGAATTAGAATCAGGGCCCAGATTGAATTTAACTATGTGCGAGGCCCATTAGTCCGTTGCTCTGCGTTGCGTTACGACGTCGCAACGTAACAACGCAGGTGCGAGGCCCCATTAGTGCGTTGCGACGTCGCAACGGAACAACGCATTGTATGCCACACCTGCATTGCGATGACACTGCCATCGAAGAACACCCTTGCCACTTGCCAGTCGATCCGTTGAAACAAACGTTGATTGATAAATATAGGGGTTTGATAAATATGTCTGTATATTTATCACTCAACGATAATAATATAAAAAAGGCAAAATAAGAACCCAATAAGAAGAAATAAATTGAGTATGGTAACTCAGAAAGAAATTTCACATTTGGCCTCTCTACAAGTGCAATAATATGCAAACTAGTGCCATCCCAAATGACGGAACTTCTACTACTATAATAATTAACACTATGTTGAGTATTACAGAATAAATTTTAATATGTCCTTGAAGTTATTTTTTAAAATCATACATTAAATTGTACCTATTATATCTTGGAGAAAATATATAGAAAGTATCAAATTTAAAAATCTAGGGCCAAGATAAGTTGTATTTGGATATAACTAAATAATTACGTTTAGATGTGAATCAGGATGTCCATGTACTACGTACACTTTCTTAATTACAATAAAACTTTTCACAAAGTTAGATGTGAATATTTAACATACCTTACACAAAAGGAAAATATTGATTCCAGAGAGATGTTAATAATCACCAGAGTAATAAAATAAAAGGAAACAAAAAAGAAAAGGCTCAAATTCAGTTTAGACCAGCGGTTCTCAATCTGTGGTACATGTACCACTGGTGGTACATATCATTATTTGAGGTGGTACACAAAACGCATAAACAGACAAGATCAGCACCACTATTATAGTTAATTAGATCACCTAGCTAGATAGGTATTTCAGTTAGGTGGTACCACAAATAATAAAAAGTATTTGGTGGTACATGACTTAAAAATATTGAGAACAGCTGGTTTAGACAATACAATATGGGACTTCTATAATAATATATACAGACCGGGTATTTTCTTATGGTTGGTAAGCGCCTTTAATAAGAGCAACAAAGAGACATGTATTTATTATACATTTAAAACGGGTTAGAAGATACATATGGGACGGCCCTTGGACGGCCGAACTAGGAAGGGTCACCAAAAAATTTCGCGTCGTGGGTATGGCTTTGTCAGACAGCTTTGCCAAAGTTGGAAATTATTAAAAGAAAATATTAAAGTAGAAAAAATAATATGTTTAACTTTTTGTAAACAGATATAATAAACGAATTATTTAAAAGAAAACAACTTAAGTAAAAAAATAGTGTTTTCACCAATTTTAAAAAATGTGAAAACGTTGAATTATAATTATAATTCAACGTTTATTTTTTTACTAGTTTTTTCTTTTAAATAATTTGGTTAGTAGGTACCTACACTATTTGTTAACAAAAATTAATATAATATTTTTTCTACTTTAATGGCTAATTATACAAGTTTGTCTGTCCCAGAAACTTTGTAAAACAACTTTTCGGTCATTAGATCAGACAGAAGGACAAATGAGGTGTAAGAGTGAAAGCTCTTAACCCAAGGATGTTATTAAGGTGAGAAATTTGATCGCACTTCCGGTTTTAGAGTTAAAATTAGCAAGATGCTTCCGGTTTCATTCAAGTCGGTCCGTCCGTCTGTCCGTTCGCGAATATAACTCTGACGTTATTAAAAGAGATAGAATGACAAATGATGTGTCGAATGAAAGCTTATAACCCAAAGATGGTATTAGAAGTAAGAAATTTGACCTCAGACTTCCGTTTATAGAGTTACAACCGGAAGTACGGTTTTAAAGACGCCGAAATAATACAAGCAATGTATTATTTAACACGCTTTAGCAAGACGAAAACAAATGTATTGTACTATTTGGGTGATTTTAAAACAGTACTTCCAGTTTCAACTCTGCAACCGGAAGTGTGAGGTTAAATTTCTCAGCTTTAATAACATCCTTAATTCGACAACTCATACTTACTCCGTGGCGTTACAACCCATCGTGGGTTTTAGCCGACTCGACAACATGCGTTCACTCTTCTCTGTCTTGGGCAATCTCTGTCCAGTTCTCCACGCCTGTAGCTTTCAGCTCTCGCTATATTATCTCGCCACCGGAGTTGAGTGTTTTAATAACGTAGGAGTTATATTGGCGGACAGACAGACGGACGGACAGACTTGCATAAAGCCAGAAGAATATAATGGTTTTCGTATTGTTAAAGCGCGTCCAATTATAATTCGTTTATAATATTTGGTCGACTTTAAAATAGTCCTTCAAGTTTCAACTCTAAAACTGGAAGTGCAAGGTCAAATTTCTGACCTTAATAAGATCCTTGGTCCATGAGCTTTCATTCGACAACTCATTTGTCCTGTCTTATCTAATGAAGGAAAAGCTGTGTTTACAAAGTTTCTGAGAGAGACAGACATGCGTAATTATTAATCAAAGTAGAAAAAAATAATACAGTGAAGAGCGCGCTAATAACCGGCAAAATAACGCAAAAGATGGAAAACATAATACGTTGTGAAATAAAAAGAGATGAAACTAGTAGAGGTGTAAAATTATCGATAGGAACCTATAAATTTACATTACATTAGGTACGTAGTTTCCCTCCTTTAGACGTCTGTGACAAAAAACATGGAGGCTTTTATAAAATTCTCCTGTCACAAGTTAGAGTTGTTATACTCCTCAGATATGTCTAAAGGTGGGAATCTATGTAGGTAATGTAATGTAAATTTATAGGTTAATATCGATAATTTTACATCTCTACTAGTTTCATCTCTTTTTATGTCACAACGTATTATGGTTTCCATCTTTTGCGTCATTTTGCCGGTTCTTAACGCACTCATTACTGTACATTAATTTTTTGTAAACAAATAAGTACCTACATCTACTAAACAAATTATTTAAAAGAAAAATTTAAGTAAAAAAATAAACGTTGAATTATACAACGTTTTCACATTTTTTTTAAATGGGTGAAAACAATATTTTGATATTTTTAAATAATTCGGTTACTATAAACAGGTAAAAGTATAAACTCCATGAAAGGAAAAACATACTGGAATGAAATAAAAAAAACTGTCTAAATATAAATCGTTTAGACAACAGATTTCAGAACTGATATACGATGGCCAGACATATAGTACAGATGAAGAAAAATGTAGTGCTTTTACTAGATACTTTGAAGAAACCTACAAAGATGAGGATGACAATTTTGATAGAGATACCTTAGAGGAGGTGGATAGTTGGTTTGGAAGTTTTTATGAAAATAGTCGTAATCTGAATGCTCTTCAGGACATCACAGAAGATGAATATGACGAGGCTCTATATAAAGGAAAAAATACAGCTCCAGGCAAAGATTCCATCAATCGTAAAATCCTTAGACAACTAGATCCAGATATTCATAAGGAGATAATGAGCATATATAACTATTGTATCATGAATCATTTCTTCCCTGATGAGTGGAAGACAGGCATTGTATTCTCCTTTTCATGAACATTTTTCAGTGCGTCACAAATTATAGAAAAAAAGGTAAGTCCGTGATAATACACATTTATGACATTTATTCTAACGTGACATTTTAGTTAAATCTGACAGTTGTCAAATTTTATTTTCAATTTGGAATAAAACCAAATCAATTGTGTCTATTGCATTTATAAAATGGTATTTTCTTTCATTTGTATAGTCTTATAAATTGTACAGATTATATTGATAATATTATTATTTTATTTAATAAATAATTCTTTTTTGATTATGGCGCCATCTATCGACAACTAGAATAATCGCCGAACTAGAATAATTACCGAAGTATTCCCAGACGTGCCTTTTTTTCTGTCACATACAATTTAATGCGTTAGAGAGAAATCGAAAAACTGTGACGCACTGAAAGATGATCATGAGAAAAAGAATAATAGTTATCCCTAAACCTTATACTAACCATCAACTACCCCAAAATTACCGTCCAATCACCCTTCTCCCAGTAATTGGAAAAAATTTTGAGAAAATTATCCAAGGAAGATTATATAATGAATTAAACCAACATATTCCAGCACACCAGTTTGGATTTAGAGAAAAATCATCTACAATCCTTCCTCTTTCAATAGTAACATCCAATATACAGGCAGCAAGATTGCAAGGACTAAAGGCCGCTGGAGTTTTCTTGGACATCAAGAAGGCTTTTGACTCCGTTTGGCATAGAGGATTGTTATATAAACTTCACAGAATGAAATGCTCCCCTTCTCTAATATGGATTATTGACGAATTTCTTAGAAGACGCAGGTGTATAGTTAGGATCAATGAAACATATTCCCATTCATTTTCAGTGCAACAAGGAGTTCCACAAGGTTCACCACTCTCCCCTCTATTGTATAATCTCTATTGCAGTGACATATGCGACAATAGACTAACCAATACTAATTTGCTACAATTTGCTGATGACACTGCAGTGATATCATATGGAAAAAATGTAATAAAGACAATGGACTTATTGCAGAGGCAGGTGGATGACACAATATCTTGGATGAATAAATGGAGATTAACAATAAATCCTTCTAAAACAAAACTAATAATATTTAACCATAGAATCCAAGATCACTCATTAACTATAAACATATGCGACAATATTATTAAACCCTCCCAAACTGTTAAGTATTTGGGGATAGAAATAGATAACAAATTGAAGTTCAACCACCACACAGCAGTTATAAAAAGGAAAATTATAACTAGAGCAAAACACTTCAGAAGTTTAACATACAAGAATGAGGGAATTACGATTGAAACAGCAGCCAATATTTATAAAATGATTTGCAGGCCCATGCTGGAGTATGGTTCTACAATTTTCTATAATTCTAAAGGTCCTGCCAAAAATAATATAAAGGTGGCTGAAACAACTAGCCTTCGACAAATTACTAGAATGCGTCATCCTGATAATCCACTTCATAATCCATCCAACAGAATGCCGTACGAGAAAACTGGAATTGAACCTATTAATGAGAGACTCAATAAGCTGTTTAAATATCTCTTTATTAATGACAATAACAAAAATTTGATTGAGCCCCACATTGTGAAGATACCAGAGGACAGTGCCCGTAGATATCCAGGAAGAACTCTCTTTGAAGAAATCTGCTACACATCAAGACAATAAACAACTCTATTCAAATCATCATCTGTATTGTAACTAATTGTCAGTGATATTGTGATTACCGCCACATACAAATATATTTTTTTTTTAATTATTGTATTGTACTAATATTAACAAAAAAACATATATTGTAATAATGTATATTAATTGTGTAAATTGGCTGAAAGACTTCAGTCGATGGCCTTTTGGTACATTGTATCAATAAAGTATGTCTCTCTCTCTCTCGGTTACTATATCTGTTTACAAACAGTTAAATATATTATTTTTTCTACTTTAATATTTTCTTTTGATAATTTCCAACTTTGACAACGCTGTCTGACAAAGTCATACCTACAACGCGAAATTTTTTGGTGACCCTTCCTAGTTCGGCCGTCCAAGGGCCGGCCCATATCTTCTAACCCGTTTTAAATGTATAATAAATACATGTCTCTTTGTTGCTCTTATTAAAGGCTCATACCAAACATAAGAAAATACCCAGTCTGTATAATTATATATACAAGTCATTGCAGAATATTTTCAAAACATAAATCAATAATGCATTTAACAAACCTGCATTCCCTTCCAACATTACTACCAAACTTTTTCTCATGGCAGAGACAACTAAATTTAACGATGATGCTTGTAATTCTCTCCTTGTTGGATTGATTATTAACTCATTATCTATAAAACCAATTCGTACAGCTCCAATAGGCCCATTCCAAGGAATATCACTTAGAGATAGAGCAGCAGAAGCTGCATTAATGGCTAAAATGTCTGGATTATTTACTCCATCAACAGCTAACATATTGCACACCACTTGGGTATCGTAATTATAGTTTTCTGGAAATAAAGGTCTTAAACTTCTATCTATTAGCCTAGATGTCAAAATTTCCTTCTCGGTTGGACCTAGTTCTCTACGAAAAAAGTTTGTAGGAATTCTACCAGCTGCAGCAGATTTTTGTCGATAGTCAACAACTAGAGGTAAAAATCCACTTGATGTAGGTTTGGGCTTTGATACTACTGTAACCATGACTGATGTATCACCAAGAGTTGCCACTGCACAGCCATCTGCTAAACGAGCATACTGACCAGTGGATATAGTTAAATTACGTCTGAAAATAATATATATTAACAAATAGCATATATAAAAAATAGTTTAATGTTTTTAATCGTTTTTAAAAAGCAGATATATGTATTTCAAAATTTTGTTTGTGGGTTTGAGAAATATAGGATTTTTATGACTTTATTTTTTTTATAAAAAAATATGTAATAACTTTTTTGTTTGTTATTTTTTTGCATAAACCAATGTCTAAAATTTTCTATCTCACAATAAAACACTGAAAAACGTTTGTTTTTCTATACTTCCACAAAATTTATTACAACTATGTTATTACTACAGCTGTTTCGGCAAAGTGCCTTTCTCAAGTGATATATTTTACAATGTGTTTGCCTTAATTTTGCCTTAGAGGATTACCCATAATAAGTCCTGCACTGTTGTTTGTGTAAATTTGATTATTGAATTCATTTACACCTTCTTGAAATTTGCATAAATCAAGACTATTTTGAATTCAATAATCAAATTTACACAAACAACAGTGCAGGACTTATTATGGGTAATCCTCTAAGCCCATTACTATCAGATATATTTATGAACCAACTTGAAACAACAATTTCTAAACACCCCTTATTTAAACAGTTCTTATATTGGTGGAGATACGTGGATGACATACTAGTCTGCTTTACGGGAACTAACAGACAACTTGACCAATTTCTATCATACATTAATTCACTTCATAGTAATATTGAGTTCACAATAGAAACAGAACAGAATAATTCCATAAACTTTCTAGATGTAACGATTACCAGACTACACAACAAACATGAGTTCTCCGTATATCATAAACCTACCCATACTGACACAACTATACACAATTCATCATCCCATCCTACACAACACAAATTAGCAGCCTACCATAGCATGATACATAGACTGACGGAAATTCCTATGACAAAAAATAACTTCGAGACAGAACTAAATATCATTAGACAAATAGCAGTAAACAATGGCTATAACGAACAAACAGTTAACAACATTTTAAACCAAAAACTCCATAAGAAAGCCTTGAAATTAGTGTATCCACCACCACAGAAAGAACCCAGTACCTTCTGCTCTCTCACATATACTGGCAAAATAACTACAAAAATAGCCAGATACATAAAAAAGAAAGGAATAACACCAGCTTTCAGAACTAACAACAACTTAAGCAAACATATTAAAAACAATAAAAGCCGAAAGAGAAAACAACTACAGAGTGGTGTGTACAAACTAACTTGTGGTGACTGTCCGAAAACTTACATCGGTCAAACTGGCAGAACTTTTGACAAACGGATAGCAGAACACAAAAGGGCTTTCAACAATAGAAAAACAGACACTTCTACATACGCACTTCACCTTCTAGAGCATAATCATTCTTTCAATGAAGAGTTTCAAATTCTACATATTCAAAATAAAGGCCTTAAGCTATCACTTTTAGAATCAATGGAAATTAATAAATTGAAAAATACAGATATAATTCTGAATGACCAACTCGAGACAAACAGCTCCCCACTCCTCAACCTCTTCAGTTAAAGACTTAAAAAGGCAAACACATTGTAAAATATATCACTTGAGAAAGGCACTTTGCCGAAACAGCTGTAGTAATAACATAGTTGTAATAAATTTTGTGGAAGTATAGAAAAACAAACGTTTTTCAGTGTTTTATTGTGAGATAAAATGAACTTCCATCAAGTAACGGTCGAATCCATCAATTATTTAAAATTTTCTAATTTGAATTGACTTTAATGTTTTCCAAGTTGGCGGAGAACTTGAAGCCACCCTATATCTTCATATATCTTTATTCATATAATAGTCTAGTTACTAAAGCTAAAAGAGGTATTCTGAATTCTGAAAACTGCATCAGTTTGCATTTTAAAATAAGTCAAATGGGTGTGAAAGTGGGTGAAAGCATGTATCAGCACAATGTATAAGTATAACTTTTCTTATTTTTACACGTCAAAATTTTAAGTAAATCAATGCAGTTTTCATAATTCAGTGTGTCCATAAAGTAACGCATAAATTCATTATTTCATAAACCAGCCACTTTAAGGAAAAATCCTTAACCGAAACAAGTCGATCATTATTTGTAAATTACGATTTTTTGGTATCTATAGCATACTAGTGACGTCATCCATCTGGGTGTGATGACGTCATTGATGATTTTTTTAAATGAGAATAGGGGTCATGTGATAGCTCATTTGAAAGGGTATTCAATTCTCTATTCATTATTATAAACATTAAAATAATTATTTATACAGGGTGTTCAAAAACATTTTTTTAATTAAATTAATTGAGACAAAAAGAAGATTGTATGTAATTTATTTACTTCAAAATACGTTTTATTGCTGTCAGAAAACAGAAAAAAATTGTTCTTTTGACAAATAAATATTGTTTTTCGCTTAAATTCAATGTTAAAGCTGCTACCCACCTACCTATTGGCAGTTTGAACATTTCGTTTAAGCGAAAATCAATGTTTATTTTTCAAATAATTTTTTTTCTCTTTTCTGACATATGTAACATGTATTTAGAATTAGATAAATTACATAAATTCATTATTTTGTGTCAATTAATTTAATTTATAAAAATTGTTTTTGGACACCCTGTGTAAATAATTATGTTAATGTTTATATTATTGAATACCCTTTCAAATGAGCTATCACATGACTCCAGTTCTCATTAAAAAAAAATCAATGATTCCGTCATGACGCCCAGATGGATGACGTCACTAGTATATACGCCCAAAAATCGTAATTTAAAAATAAAAATCGACCTGATTCTCGATTTTTCGATAAAGTCGCTGGTTTATGAAATAATAATTTATGCGTTACTTTATGGCAGCATTGTATTGTAATATTCAGGGTGTTTGGTAAAGAATGGGACATAGCTTAACCTCAGATTCTTGAGGTTAAAATAGGTTGATTTAAGCTAACTTACCTTAGTACAAAAGTTGATAATAACCGAAATATAGGTTGTCGAAGTTAAACTTTTATTTTATTTATTTTTGAATATTTCCTGACAGGCATGGGACAACAACACGAAATTTGGTAAGTGGTACTGGTATTGTACAATCTACTAAATTATGTTAAACAAACGTTCCTGGCTACTACCAGAGGCGTACGATGGGGGAACGTGAATGGTTGACCCTTCGAAAATTATACGCCACTGGCGGAATTGCTATTTTAGTGCAATTTTTCGATTCTCCAATACTTTCTATGTAAAAAACATACTCTTCATTCGTAACGATAAGGCCATTAGTTTTCGAGATATTTAAAGCTAAAAACAAAGGAGCATAATACATTAATCAAAATAAGTGTGCTTTTTCCTTTTTAACTTCAAATATCTCAAAAACTAATGACTTTATCGTTATGAATGAAGAGTATATTATTTGCATAGAAAGTATTAGAGAATCTAAAAATTATTCTAAAATAGAAGTTTCATCAGTGGCATAGAATTTGGGAAGGGTCAACCATTCACTTTCCACTGTTGTACGCCTCTGGTAGTAGCCAGAAACGATTATTTAACATAATTTAGTAGGGTATACAGTGACTACACTTTCTGCCAAGTATCACATGGATATGTCAAATTATTTTAAAGTATTCTCTTTTTTAAATAATTTATTCTTTATTTAAAACTTTAAGAACTATGTGTGCCCGGTACTATAAAACTAGGTATTTGACATATCCTTATTGTACTTGGCAGAAAGTGTAAGTATTGTACACCTTACTAAATTACGTTAAATAATCGTTTGTGGTTAATACCAGAGGCGTACGACAGGAGAAAGTGAATGGTTGACCCTTCCCAAATTCTACGCCACTGATGAAACTGCTATTTTAGCATAATTTTTAGATTCTCCAATACTTTCTATGGAAATAATATACTCTTCATTTGTAATGATAAACTCATTAGTTTTCAATATATTTGAAGTTAAAAAGGAAAAGGCACACTTATTTTGATTAATGTATTATGCTCCTTCCTTTTTAGCTTCAAATATCTCAAAAACTAATGGCTTTATCGTTACGAATGAAGAGTATGTTATTTACATAGAAAGTATTGAAGAATAAAAAAATTGCACCAAAATAGAAATTCCGCCAGTGGCGTAGAATCTGGGAAGGGTCAACCATTCACATTCCCCCGTTGTATGCCTCTGGTAGTAGCCAGTAATGTTTGTTTAACATAATTTAATAGGGTGTACAGTACCAGCAACACTTACCAAATTTCGTGTTCTTGTCCCATGCCTGTCAGGAAATATTCAAAAATAAATAAAATAAAATTTTAACTTTGACACCCTGTATTTCGGTTATTATAAATTTTTGTACTAAGGTAAGTTAGCTTAAATCGACCTATTTTAACCTCAGGAATCTATGGCCCATTCTTTACCAAACAACCTGTATTTATATTTCTCAAAGTTGGTGTTTTATTTAGAATAATAATAATTACTCAATACATCTCATAATACCAGGCATTTATCCCATTGCAGTTACTCAAATTAATGTTAAACCTGTTTTAATCTTGAAAATCGGTATACTTTGCAATGCATTCCATTCAAATCCGTGCATTTTTTTTTCCTTGACAAGCTCTGTATTTCTCTAGGACCGCTCTCTTGTATGTTGGGCGCAATGTTGCTTCACTGATTATATGAGACCATTCCATCAGTATTGGAAGTTTATTGGTTTTACCACAGTATAATGCAAGCAAATATTTTACCATAATTATTGTTTAATTGTGTTTTGTAGATGCATATTATGTTGTGTAATAAAAAGATTATTTATGTTCAGCAATCTTCCTCTTGAGGACCTTTTATTACTTTCTTAAATAAATAATGTTATGCACTGGGTTCTTTTGCCCGTTTAATTTTATATTATTAATCATTTAAAAACTAATGATATTTGATGTACTTTGCTTAAAAACTGTGGTTTTCTTATCTAGTAGATTTGTACACTATGGCACAAAAAGCAGTGATATTAAGTGACTATCTGATTTCACCGTTTTTTAAAACGTACACACATCTAATAATCTATGAGATAAAATCATTTTTACAGTTACTCTTGCACATTTGTTCTTATTCTCTCAATTTTCTTAAATATTACCTACCCATTTGAAAATGGTATATTAACTTCTGGCACACTTAAACCATCACTATAATATCTCTTTGTCCTTAAAAAGTAACGTTTTATTTCACACACTTGCCTAACGTTCGCTTTTAAGTATCTAGAGCCCCTGAGAAACATTTTTATTAAAATTTATTTTGAAATTCCTACCATTCTCAAATCGTCTAACCTCAATAACTTCTTTTTTAATTTATAACTGTCTTATCTCGTAAACTGTGATATACAGCCACAGTATACAGCTATGATTTTTAAAAAGGCATTTATAACTTGTTTGGAATTAATCATTC
The DNA here is from genome assembly GCF_917563875.1 of Diabrotica virgifera virgifera. Taxonomy (NCBI): domain Eukaryota; kingdom Metazoa; phylum Arthropoda; class Insecta; order Coleoptera; family Chrysomelidae; genus Diabrotica; species Diabrotica virgifera. Next base: position 146,509,533 of record NC_065448.1, on the reverse strand, counting down.
GTGCTTTTCAAATTTCAAAAATAAAGTAGTACGATATGAAAATCATAGTTTTTCAAATATTTCTTTTTTTAAATTATATCAAGGAAAATGAATCAAGAAATATTTGTTGTTGTTTGTTTGCAGTCATATAAACCCAAACAAACAACAACAAATATTTCTTGATTCATTTTCCTTGATATAATTTAAAAAAAGTTTGCTGTGAGTCACAGTGACAAATAACTTTGACAAATAACTTTTGGATTTGTATCTTTTTTACTGCAAGAAGCAGTGACGACAACATGCGAAAATTAAAACCGTTTCTAAATGTCAAACGTTAAATAAAATAAATTAAATGTCAAAGTGAACCTGAAATGGATGTTCGAAGGTCGACCTCAAATTTGTATAGTGATAATTTGAAGAATTTTTGTGTTTTTATAATTTCTTATCAAAAATTTAAAAAACCCAGACATCGCGTTTGATAGCAGTTTATTTTTTCTTGATTTACTAACCAATTTTAACGATTTTGGTTGGTGAATCATCGTTAGTTATAATCGTCCATAAGCCACACGTGAAGTGGTCATTTTGAGGTTCGGTGCTAGTACAATCTGCAATATGGAATCGTGGGGTGAGTAAATTTACCTTTTTGTTAAAGAATTTTGATTGCAAATTCACCTGGGTTGTTTGCTTATTGCAGATGATGACAATTTTGAGCCCACTGCTCCTACAGTTGTTCCAGTAGCTGCTAACAAGTGGGAAGGAGAAGATGAGGAGGAAGACATTAAGGTATACCTCCTATAATTAATATTTATCTAGCAAATATCCCATGTATTAATATGAGTCCATTTATAATCTAAAAATAACAATTTGAAGCTATTTGCCAATTCTAGTCTGTTTACCTAATTAAAATTTTCTATTTAAAATTAGAAAGGAGTAAATAAGAAAGCAAATATAAGCAAACTTACATGTATATATATAACAAAACGAAACATTTTTTTATTTTTATGAAATGTTTTTCATGCTTTTAACACGATTTTATGTATTAAGCAGTATAATTTGCATTTTATATTATATTTGTATTAGATTTCTGATTGTGTCATATGTGATATACAGTCGAACCCGCTTATTAGAATACCGGTTTTATAGGAATATCCCGGTTTAAGGAATAGAAATTTGAGGTCCCGAAACGTTCTTACTGGTCACCAATGATCGGTTATTAGAATATCCTGTTTATAAGAATATTTTTGCTTGGCACGAAGGCTATTCCAATAAGTGGGTTCCACTGTACATCTAAATACAACCATATCAATGTCTATACCTCCCAGTAAAGGAGATAATTTTTAAAGAGTCAGGAACTCCAATGAGGGTAGGTAAGGTAAACCTGAAATACATATCGTTAGCTTAGTGTGAAAACCTCGTATCTCATTTTTTTTTCAAAAATGACATTTTGGTTGTTTTAGTTTGAAAACCTTGTATCTCATGATTTACAACTGTTAGAAAAAATCCAAATACACTAGATTATTTTCTACAGCTGTAAAAAGAAACCACGTATATCAATTGCTCTCTTGATTTAGTGTGAATACCACGTATATTTATAACCAAGAATTTGGTACTTAATTTGGAGTGTTTGTTTGAGAGATTCGACTTATAGAAATGTTTTTTGTGAACAATAAAAGGTAGTCCGGCATATAGAAACATTTTATGAACCTCAAATCAAAAGATTTGTACTGTATCAACCTAGTATTTGGAGGTGTGCAATAAGCTATGAAAACCTTGTAAATAATAATAGACACAACCTCATTTTAGATGAAAACCTAACTAAAACTACTTGGGCAAATGCTATATATACTGCAATGATATCTGCGTGTTTTTCATAGTTAATATTTGTATTTCCAATTTAATAGCAACATTTAACACTTTCAGCTCTGGGCCAATATCAGATATTTGTCTCAATGTGCTCGAATTAAAAATATTTAACAGTAATTTTTGTTTTGAGGTTATATTATCCAGAAAATCAGTTTTTTGCCTCTCCTGTAAAATTGTAATTTAATGAGATACAAGGTTTTCACACTAAGGCATCGATATAAGCACATAGCAGATGCCCTGTTCTGTAATTAAATCTGTATCATCTTTACTCTCATTTTAGATTATTTTTGTTTATAATGCACCAAACTACAGTCCCTGGCCAAATTATTAGATGCATCATAAGATTTTATAAAAAATGTTAATTATGAGGTTAAACCTAAATAAGTTTTTTGTATATACCAGACACAACATATTATGTTGTTTGGTTGTCCATTTAATTATCTATATTTTATCACAAATAAAATGTATTTATTGACTATTGAAGGGGAGGAAAACAAAAATAATGTCAATTAAATGTTAATATTTTGTTGAGCCGCCTTTAGCCACTATTAGAGCTTTAGTTCTACAGATACAGGACTACAGGTTTGCATTGATATTATGCCATGCATAATTAAAGCTCTAATAGTGCCTAAAGGTGGCTTAACATAATATTAACATTTAATTGTCATTATTTTTGTATTCCTTCAAGAGTCAATAAATACTTATTTGTTAATAATTAATAATTATGTTTTATTTGTGATAAAAAATATAGACAAGTAAGTAAATGGACAATCAAACAACATACATTGTGTCTGGTACATACAAAAAACCTATTTAGTATCACCTCATAATTAAAACATTTTTTTTTTAAATCTTATAGTGTGTCTAATAATTTGGCACAGGGACTGTACTTCCTTTATGACTTCTGAATTTTGGTAGTAGTGGAACCTTTGGTTTCCTTTTTAATCATGTCACACCCTCAGTGCACAACTGTTCAAAAGTCGAAATAAGTAAGTTTCAAGATAACAGCGATTTTGTTTATTTTCGTGCTATTAATGGTGTGCTAATATCGGTGTGATAGTTATGATATTTGGCCGGTTGAGCATTTGAAAGTTACTAAAGTTTTACACGGGATAGATATGCATGTTTACAAGTGAATGCCATGATTACTTCATTTTCATAAAATTTTTGACTTACAACAATTTTGCACTGAGGGTGCGATGTTATCATGTACAGCCGGTTCCTAAAAAAACTGATACGACTCTTAGTAAGATTTGATCATGTTGAGCAGTGTATTTGATTGATCTGACATTATATTGATTATGACAGACAAATAATAAAATAAACAAACAACAAACAACTGATTCATGAAAAAACTAATAAGTATTTTAGAAAAATTTAAACGCAGGATGAAAGATTACATTATTACCGAGGGCGGAAAGCCCCTTAGAATAAACAAGCAGTTTCTATTGAATGAAATATTTGAAATTAAATATCACACTTTTTTATTTTCAGCCCTGTAACTTATTAAAATAAATATTATAGAAGTTTTCAGGTACTTTCAGCCCTCGGTAATAATGTAGTCTTTCATTCTGAGTTTAAATTTTTCAAAAATATTTATTAGTTTTCTCAGGATTCGAAAAAAAAATGAATACAATTAAAATACATTGAGAATTTTGACATGCGTCACAATTTTGCATTAACTCAATGTAAAGTTTTAAACTGTTGAATTCCAGCTTCCCTAATTATTTGACATCAAAAGACATTAGAAACTATTTGTAGATGATTGAAATCTGTATTGAAAACAACTGTTAAAATTGTTCTACGTAATTAGACATATTCCAAAATTTTGTAAAAATGTAATACATTTCAGTTTTCAGCCCAAACTTAGGCCACACACAATGCGATAATGTTCACATTTTTGAACTGTCAATATTTTTATTTTATCATCTATTGTTTAAAAACAATACAGTTGATAAGATACCCTCAGTTGCGGAGAAAGTATTAATAATAAAGATTAATAATAAAGTCTAATAACCGTGGAACAGAATAAGCTATCTGACAAATTTTAAGATTTGGCAGTGACATTGACAGTATGTAAATATTAAGTATTTATCCTTCAAAATACACTGCTCAATTTTCTACAAAATACGCGTCAAGAGTCGTATCAGTTTTTTTTGGAACCAGGTGTACATTGGGTTGCCAAATTATTTGGGACACTACACATATTTTTGTATTTTTATATATACTAAACTGGTTTTATAGCGTACTATGCATTTCCGTTTTCAATAGCCACTCACTTTCTATTGTGACAGTCTTCTTCTCTTAAATTTCTGACATCACCTCGGAGATGCCCTTTTTCCATGTGGTTGCTTGTCTTCTCCGTTTTCGTTTTTCTGTAGGGTTAACAAAGATGTTACCACCAGTTGATTGAAGCCCTTTTTTAAAGAATTACATCATAATCCAAACTTAACAAATAACACAGAAGCTTTATTCAGAACATGCCATGACACATAGAAACTTTAATTGCAGAAAAGAGTGGCATCACTAAATATTAAAGTTAGTGATTTTTGTTAAATATTTTTTTTGTGAAAAAAATAAATGGTTTTACTAATAAAACTCATGGGTTTTGTGACCTTCAGACCTCATTCCCTTATACATAATACAATTGCAAGCCTTAAAGCCAATAACAAAAAATTCAATAAATTAAAAATTGTTTTACTGTCCCTAATAATTTGGCCACCCACTGTATATAGCTAAATTTGAACCATTTACATGGAAATAATATGACAACTTAAATGAAATACATAGGTTACCTACTTTTTTAAGAGGATGTAGTTCAATTAGATAATATACCTCTTTAGTGATGATTTTTATCTAATCTAAAATTATTGTCGCATTTTTTGGTTTTGCTGTAAAGTATTTACTTTATGTTGGTATCTAACAAGAAGATATAAAAAAATAATTGAAAAGAAAAAAAAGTCAAAAACTAATAATACTTGTTACCATAAACACAATTTCTGGAATGTTGGAGCAATTCATCAGGACAAAGACAGGTGAAACAGTATATCACAGAGTATTTGCCAAAATTTATAGTAGATCTAATTAACAAAGACAGGAAAACAGTCAAAGCCATAGGTCTGCCAACAGGGCACTGTAAGCTGAATAGGCTGATGAAGCTGATGGAATTGGTAGGTGATGGATGACCTACGCAGATTCTATCCCTTATAAGAAGAAACAGCAGAGCACCTTTTATGTCAGTGTGATAGCTTGGTAAATGTGCAGTTCTTTGCATTAGGTGAAGAAAAGCCACCAGCAAAGAAGCTACAGTCAGAAAAATGAAAGAATACCCATGTGTCATCGATGATATGCATACGAATCAAATCAAAAATGTCTAGTCAAAACAAAGTCTAAACCAAGTTAATACTGAAAATAAACGAATGTGACTACTACCCCACCGTACAATTTTTTGCTACGTAAGAATGTGTCAAAAAATGTTTGTGATGTTATTCTTTTTCTGATAATACCTATATATTTATTGGTATTAAATGTGTTACTATTACTACCGTAATTAATTATTTGATATAGATTAATAATACAAAAGTAATCCGTAAGCAAATATAGTATTATGAAGTTCTCCATGTTAAAGTTGCCATTGGACGTAAATAGTAACAGGAATTTAAAAAATGTCGTTTATGTCAGCTGTATTAAGTGATTTAAAATTAAAGTAAACTTATGAATTCAGATTATTAGCTATCCAGATCATTTTCCAGACATTATCTGCAAATAAATGTACATTCGTAAAAATATACTAATCTGTAATTTCATATATGTACTATGATTGAAAAGTCAGAGTAATATGTACACATTTGGCGAACTCATAGACAGAAGTTAACCATATTGACAGATGATTATTTACAAATTTTATTGACATATTTTAATTAAATAAATACTTACCAAACCAAAAATACAATATAATATCAAAATAGCTCTTAAAACAACTCAGTTTATTCAAGTAAATACAACTGATTATTAAAATTTATAAACTCTACTGAACCTAACCCAGTTTCACTGTCAAACTGACAGAAATCGAAACTGTCAGATTGTAGTTGACCAGCACGATTACTAGAATAGTAGTTTATACAAGCATTATCTCTACCCATGTTGAATGTTTTTCTAAGAATGACATTAGAAGTACAGAAATAGTCAAGTGTGAGTTTAAATTTTCTACTAAATTAATATGTTATTACTAAATTAATACCCATGTTGAATGTTTTTCTAAGAATGACATTAGAAGTACAGAAATAGTCAAGTGTGAGTTTAAATTTTCTACTAAATTAATATAACTACATTGAACAGTTGTATCGCCGTCTCACTCTGTCAATTATAAATATGTAACTGTATGTCTTGGATTACGTTTTTGGTTAGTAGACAAAACTTAATAATCTATCTCTCTCGTTTGTTATTTATAGAAAAAGGCAGCAAATCCAAAATGTGTGCTTGATATGATCGTTCATGGGTATTCTTTCATTTTTCCGACTGTACATGGTTTGTTCAGTCTCAAAGTTATTAGACCTTTTAAAAAGAGTCACTCTGGAGACAGTAATCTAGGGCTAGAGAACAACAGTAGATCTAAAAAGGTTGCAGTGGCATAGGCCAATAGCCAGGCACCATTGAGTTCACTCCCGTCTTGAGCAGGTAGTTATTTTATTAGTCGAGTTCACTCCCGACACTATTCGAATTCACTCCCGAGCGATTTTACAATAAAGTATGATTTAAGGATATTTTTTTTGTGAAATTTGAACATTGTTGCCAAATAGCACTTTTATCGTAAAGCAATTTGAGAAGTTTTTCCAGACACTAAACTTAAGGGATGCCTGTTTCACTTGAGTCAAAGTTGGCATAGAAAAATTCAACAGTTGGAAATGTCCCACGAATATCAGTGCAGAAACAGATATAACTAAATATATACCTTATATATATTTGGTTTAGCATTTCTCGAAGCAGAGGACGTTGGGGATTGCTTTGTCATGGATCTTGTTGCAATTCAACCAGAAGATGAAACAGTGGTTAAGTTTAGTGACTATTTCGTTCAAACCTATATTGAAGAAACATCAACATTTCCTCCTCACATATGGGCTGAAAATTCTTCGTCTTTACAAAGGACAACAAATGCATGTGAGTCTTTTCACTCTCGCTATAATGCTTCATTATACAACACATCCAAATTTTAACCAGTTTATTTATGTTCTTCAAGATTTTCAATTAGATACTTATATCAAACTTCATAGATACCGTTGTGAAAGTATACGATAGAAAAGTGATATTGAATGTGAAGTGTACAATATGTATTCAGTGAAACTTAATGACCAAATATTAACAAAAACATAACAATGAAACTTTGTTTTCTTGAATTATTACCAAGTTGCATTTTTAAAAATCATCCCAATTAGATGTAAATGTGCAAGAACGTCTAATAAGAAATATACTTTTAAACGAATGCTTTGTCAACAGTGTCCAGATTTTAAGGTATAATAATTACTTATATTAATGACGGCTTAAAATCGCCTGGGAGTGAATTCAAACATTACCTTTTACGTAGTCAGGTAATATTCATATTTTGGGAGTGAACTCAACTTGTCCCCAATAGCCACCTCAGTGAATCTATCTATTTACTATAATAAACGCAACAAGAACAATAGTGATGAACACAAAAGAAATTAAAAAAACAAAGATAAAAAAATACAAGAGAGATTAAAAAAAGATTAAAAATCGTTTCAAACTGATTTTTTGTGTAGGTACTGTATTTCATATGGCATCTTTATTATTTTTCTCTATTTGGTGTGATCTGTGTATAGCCCGATCAAAGAACAATCTGACCCAAAAAAAATAAAGGAAGGATGAAAATTTGGGAATAGTCTATTATTATATAAGAAAAAGTTTACAATTCTACATGGGCATGGGCATCCATTTTTGTAAAATGGAGGGGAATACCCCCTCTCAAAGGTGAAAAATATACATTCAAAATAAGTCCGGAATTGGATAAAATGACGAATTCTAAGCAACTTTTGTTCTATAGAGTTTTTTCTTTAAGTCAATATTTTTCGAGTTTTTGCAAGTGAATATGTTCTTTTTTAACAGAAAAAAACATGTTTTTGGACGGTTTTTCGGAAATAACTCAAAGAGTAAGTATTTCAGCGAAAAAATATTCTTGGTAAAAATATAGCTTATAAAAACCTGAAAAAAATGGTGTACACTTGAGGTCTGCAGACCCAGTAGAAGCAAAGTTGTAGCTAATGAAAGGTATGTTCTTCTTCATCAAATTCCAAATCGAATATTTCAATGTAAAATAACCCAAAAACGGAGCCCTTTTCGGGGAAAATTGATTTCAACTTTTTTGAAGTGTTTAAAAAAAGGTTTATTTCTGTTTTCAAAAAAAACTTCTAACATTAAAAATAAGTGAGTTATGCTCAAAATATTGTTGGGCACTTTTATTTTTTGGTAAAAAAATCGCGAAAATCACCCCTTAATTAGCATTACAAATAAATTTTATCATTACCACTTCACAAGTTACTTTGCTTATGTATTATTTATATGATCTGTAAGTTTCATCGGTTCAAAGTGCTTATTTTTGAAAAATGTGTAGTTAAAATGGCTTGAACGAGTAACTAATCACGAGTTTAGGAAAATTTTCAACAGCCATAGCATAACCAATTTTTGTCTAACAAAAAAACAAAAAAGCAAAAATATTCAGAAAAGCAAAACGTACATTTTATTACTGTTTAAGATTTTTGGTATTACATACTAATAATTTTTAAGTTAATTCCATGAACAATTCCATTTTTTTTTTCAAAATAAAAAAAATGTTTTATTTTAAACCCAATTTTTTTCAAAAATGAACACTTTGAACCAATGAAATTTATAGATAATATAAACAATTCATAAGTAACTTGTGAAGCGGTAACGATTAATTTTATTTGGGAAGATAACTAGGGGGTGATTTTCGATATTTTTGTACCACAAAATAAAAGGACCAACAATGTTTTGAGCGTAACTCGCTTATTTTTAATGTAAGAAGTTTTTTTAAATAACAAAAATATACCTTTTTTAAACACTTTAAAAAAGTTGTAATGAATTTTCCCCGAAAAGTGCTCTGTTTTTTGGTTATTTCACATTGAAATATTCGATTTGGAATTTGAAGAAGAACCTACTTTTCATTAGCTACAACTCTGCTTCTACTGGGACCTCACGCATACACCATTTTAATTTTTTATAAGCTTTATACTTACTTTTTGAGTTATCTGCGAAAAACCGTCCAAAAACATGTTTTTTTTTTGTTAAAAATAAACATATTTACTCGCAAATAACTCGAACAGTTTTGACTTGTGAAAAAACTCTATAGAACAAAAGTTGCTTAGAATTAGTCATTTTTTTCAATTCCGGGCCTATTTTGAACTTATATTTTTTCACTCACGAGAAAATATTTTTCACCCCGTATTTCCCAATTTTCGTAAAATGGAGGGGATGTAGAATTGTAAACTTTTTCTTATATATTATTATATAATAATAGACAATTTCAACTACCTATTGCCAAATTTTCATCCTTCCTTTATTTTTTTTTGAGGTTTTCGTAAAATTTTGTGTTCCTTGGTCCCTGATCGGGCTAGTATTGCATATTATGCTATCAGAAGTTCATTTGGAAATATTTTGAAATAAAGTTCCTCATCAAAAAGTGTTAATTCTCTTCACATTTGTAAATAAATAAAAACACAGTTGAGATGTAATAAAAGTTTGTTCTTCTTCTTTAAGTGCCGTCTCCTAATCGGAGGTTGGATATCATCGTCACTATCTTTACTCTATCAACCGCTGCTCTGAAGAGTTCTATAAAGTTGCATTTAAACCAGTCCCTTAAATTCTTCAATCATGACACTCTCCTTCTTCCTATACTCCTTCCGCCTCTTATCTTTCTCTGTATTATCAGTCTTAGCATTTCATATCGCTGTCCCCTCATTACGTGTCCCAGATATTGTAACTTTCTTATTTTTATTGTGTTATTAGATGAGCCCAAAAAAGTTTGTTAGATGAGCCTGATAGACTAGATAGAATATTATAGGGGTTCTATAAGTTATATTATAAGATTTATAGTTACCAAATACCATAGTACAGTCGAACAGGGAACTGGTGAAAAGGCGGAGCCTGCAGTATGCAGAGAGAGAAATGATTAAGGCAGAAATGATGTAATTTACATGAACATTACGCTTGAATTCACGTTTAATAATCACTGGCACTTGATAATCAATCATAAGGTCTGGATCCCGCGTATGAAAAAAAAGTTGATTAATAGCAAGCTGAAAATTTGTTAATAGCTTAAGGGTGTCTAGTCGGACAAACTTTGATATATGGGAACACTGGAACAGGGGAAGTTTTAATTGTGGAACAGGTTAAAAATTTGGAACGGTCAGATTACGAAAACGGAACATTTATTTTGTCCGACAGAACAGACTTAAACTCTTCGAACAGAGATTAAACTCTCATGCAAAAATCAGACTGCTATTTATCACCAAATGGGCGTTTTAATGAGTGGAACATGTAGAATATGTTAAATGTCAGGAATTATGACAGGTGATAAATAGCAGTCTGATTTTTGCATGAGAGTTTAATCTCTGTTCGGAGACTTTAAGTCTGTTCTGCCGGACAAAATAAATGTGCCGTTTTCGTGGTTTGACCGTTCCAAATTTTTAACCTGTTCCACAATTAAAACTGCTCCTGTTCCAGTGTTCCCATATATCAAAGTTTATCCGACTAGACACCCTTAAGCTATTAACAAATTTTCAGCTTACTATTAATCAACTTTTTTTTCATAAGCGGGATCCAGACCTAATATTTAAAAAATAAAAATATAAAATGTGCACTAAAGCTCAATATAAATACAAGACCAAGCTCAATTGTGTGTACAAAAGTATGATGTCATTACAAAACAATTAAGAGACTTTCACTTTAAAAGATCCTTCTTGGAAAACTTCATTATTTGTAAGTATTTAACGATACAAAGTAAATATTTAAATAAGGCAATAATATGATTCTTACATTATATTAAGAATAACTCATTTTACAAAATTATTTTCTTTAATTTAAAAAGTATAACATTATTTAAAACATACATAATTTGGATATCATTACAATGCAATTAAGAGACTTTCACTTTAAAAGATCCTACTTGGAAATCTTCATTACTTTTAAGTATTTAACCCTTTAAGTAAGTACCCTTAAAGTAACCCTTGTTACAGTAACACTTTTCGACAAAATTATTTTCTTTATAGTCTAAGAGCTGGGAGCGGATTTTGTGCGTGATAAGTAATATGGAAAAACTATACGGGGATATGTTGAATTAGTTGTGTACATGACTTTCACCAACGGCCGGAAACCAGAGTTGGGGCCGAGGGTAGTTATAAGGGGTCAAAGTCGCGGATTTTATTATTTTTTTTATGACGCTCATGATCGAGATAGTGCACCAAAATTTGGGAATAAGTAGGTCATGGCGTAACTAAGTAAAATCTCTAGGGGCGGAACGCTGCGTGGCCGACAAAGTAATGGGGGTAGGGGTGAATATAAAAAATATAAAGGGTTTTTTGCGACGACGTTCGTGATTGAGATAGTGGACCAAAATTTGGGAATAAGTAGATCATGACATTACTAAGTAAAATCCCCAGAGCCGGAAACCAGAGTTGGGGATGAGGGTAGTTATAAGGGGTCAAAGTTCCGTTTTTTATTATTTTTTTTGTGACGCTCATGATTGAGATAGCGCGCCAAAATTTGGGAATAAGTAGGTCATGACGTAACTAAGTAAAATCTCCAGGAGTGGAACGCTGCGTGGTCGACAAAGGGGTGGGGCAGGGTGAATATAAAAAAATGTAAGGGGTTTTTTGCGACGTTCGTGATTGAGATAGTGCACCAAAATTTGGGAATAAGTAGACCATGAAATAACTAAGTAATATCCCCAGAGGCGGAAACCAGAGTGGCGGGCGAGGGTAGCTATAAGGGGTAAAAGTCGCGGTTTTTATTACTTTTTTTGGGGCGCTCATGATGGAGATAGTGCACGAAAATTTGGGAGTAAGTAGGTTATGATGTAACTAAGTAAAATCTTCAGGGGCGGAACGCTGCTTGGGGTACAAAGGGGTGGTAGGCAGTGATAAGTATAAAAATATATGGGGGGTTTTTTGCCGTTCGTGATCAAGATAGTGCACCAAAATTTGGGAATAAGTAGATCATGACATTGCTAAGTAAAATCTCCAGGGGCGGAACGCTGCGTGGGAGACAAATGTTGTGCCGGGTCACAAAAAAAATAATACATACTGCGACTTTGACCCCTTAAAACTACCCTCATCCCCAACTCTGGTTTCCGGCTCTGGGGATTTTACTTAGCTAAGTCATGGTCTACTTATTCCCAAATTTTGGTGCACTCTCTCAATCTAGCACGTCGCAATAAACCCCTTATATTTTTTATATTCACACCTACCCCCACCCCTTTACCGGCCACGCAGCGTTCCACCCCTAGGGATTGTACTTAGTTACCTCATGACCTACTTATTCCCAAATTTTGGTGCACTATCTCGATCATGAGCGTCACAAAAAAAATAATAAAAACGGCGATTTTGACCCCTTATAACTACCCTCATACCCAACTCTGGTTTCCGGCTCTGAGGATTTTACTTAGTTATGTCATGGTCTATTTATTCCCAAATTTTGGTGCACTCTCTCAATCACGAACGTTGCAAAAAAACCCCTTATATTTTTTGTATTCACCCCTGCCCCACCCCTTTGTCGGCCACGCAGCGTACCACTCCTGGAGATTTTACTTAGTTACGTCATGACCTACTTATTCCCAAATTTTGGTGAATTCTTTCGATAATGAACGTCACAAAAAAAAATAATAAAAACGGCGACTTTTACCCCTTATAACTACCCTCATCCCCAACTCTGGTTTCCGGCTCTGGGGATTTTACTTAGTAATGTCATGATCTACTTCTTCCCAAATTTTGGTCCACTATCTCAATCACGAACGTCGCAAAAAACCCTTTATATTTTTTTTTATTCACCCCTACCCTCACCCCTTTTTCGGCCACGCAGCGTTCCGCCCCTAGAGATTTTACTTAGTTACGTCATGTCCTACTTATTCCCAAATTTTGGTGCACTATCTCGATCATGAGCGTCATAAAAAAATAATAAAATCCGCGACTTTGACCCCTTATAACTACCCTCGGCCCCAACTCTGGTTTCCGGCCGTTGGTGAAAGTCATGTACACAACTAATTCAACATATCCCCGTATAGTTTTTCCATATTACTTATCACGCACAAAATCCGCTTCTATCTCTCCGACTATTAATTTAAAAAGTATTATTTAAAATATTACTGAAAATTCTTCTGTTGCTTTGCTCAAAATTTGCTTCTTTTTTGATTTTATAATTGTGTTTTCATAACCTTAACATATCTGAAGCAATATCTGAAAAACAAACGAGAATTACAATAACTATAAAAAGGAAAGAAAAAATGTAAAAATATTAACAGAGCAGAGAGATAATTGAAAAAAATTCGGAGATAAAATGGAAGAAGATAGCAAAAGTAACCAAATCATGTTATCTAAACCCTTTTATTATTAATATTTTGGACATCCAAATAAAACTGAATAGTTTTATTTAAGTGAAACTGATAAACCACACAGAAATATTGTAAGCACCATACTTAGAAATGGCTTTAATCTTAGAATACCCATAATAATAGTGCAGTCACTGAAGGTTTTCACCTCCGATTTAGTTCCTCCATCGATTTTCATGAAAATTGGTGAGTAGTTAGAGGATACATCAAGGAACAAAGGTGACATGATGCTAACTTGCGCTTTTACCCTGGGGATGGATGCTCCTCCTTCTCGGGGTTGAAAATTATTTTATTAAAAATAATACCACAAATAAATAGAGGTACAAATTCTAAGCAAAATTTGTTATATAAAGTTATTAACGTAAGTCAATACTTTTTGAGTTATTAAAGATCAAAGATTTTATTTTTTTGTAAAAAATAATGCATGTTTTAAAGCTGTTTTTCACGTATAACTCAAAAACTATAAGCTTTTACAAATAAGTTATTAGGTACCAAAATTGAAGATAATAAAAAACGGAATACGCTCTTTATTTAAAGAACTGAACTAATGTTCATTCAAAGTGAGTTATGGGTAATTGAATGTATATTTTTTTCGACGAGTATCCAAACTTGCTAAACATTTGTCAAAGTACTTCGATATACCGATCAAATGAACTCCAGTAGAAGTTAATATCATCAAAACTAAACAAGTTATGATGAAAATAAGAGAGCCCTTTCGAATTTTTTAGGAAAAAGTCAAAAATCAAACATACCCCATTTTCACAAAAGTTCAAATTTATAGTAATGTTTACAAGAATTTCTTTATATTATCATAAGTAATAATTTTAACAATTTTGACCGGTTTAGAATGCATATTTTTGAAAAAAAGATGTAATTTAACAAAATCGGAATTGTTAAAATTATCGTAATTTTCATTTTCTTTTGATAATAACTCCAAAAATGCTCAATATACGTAAAAAATAATATATAACCAAATTTTAGTTTTTTCTGTATCAAACATTTTACCTTTTTACTATTACTGTTGGGTAAAAAATAACCGAGATAGAAACGATTAAAGCTTAAATTTTGCTGCGAGAACCATGTAAGCAGGGCCGGCGATAACGGGTCTGCAAGGGATGCACTGCAGGCGGGCACCCCTGTTTGGGGGCGCCAGAATGAGCTTTTTTTTCTCCTGGGATTCATTTTTTTTATTGTGGTTTAAATTCGTCATAATACCCTTTGTTAGTTTTGCATATCACACATGTAAAATATACAAAAATATGCAATGCCGCATAGAATTCTTACCATGTAGTAATATAATTTATTGGTCAAAGATATTATATTTCAACCAAACAACTTTGGTCTAAATGAGAATGCTTTGTTTATTTTCTTCAAATTTCTTGCAAGTTGTTAACTTTTGTATCAGCAGTTATGAGAGGAAATTAATGATTTCTAGTAAAATAAACACGATTGTGATACTGTTTTCTTGCCGCCTGTGTAATTTAAGTATTATATACTTATTTAGGTGTCGAGTATTAATCCCATAAAAGCATAATGTTTAAAATAAGTTTAGTTTAGAGATTTTTAGATTTAGATTTAGTATTATTCATGTGATTATACCTATACTAATACAGAATAGTCAGTGGCGTAGCTGACAGGCCCGCAAGGCGGGGGGCCCCGACGTTAGGATGGGCCCCTTAAAGTCTTCAAGCTTAATCTTCTACTTTCTTTAAATTGGGGACCAAAACATATTTTCCTAATAAGCATCAAAGTAAGGGAATTTGGAAGGAAATATTGAAGCGGGTAATTGACGCAACTCTTCTCTTTTCGGGTGCAATTTAGCGTTTCGTACTTTCGTGGACATGTTGGTAGTTTAGATGAAAGTGAATCCCAAAAAGGAAATTTTTTGTCGGTGGTTCTCTTACTAGCTAAATATGATCATGTTTTAGCTAAATTAATCGATAAAAACAATAACTTAAAAAAAACAAATTACTTGAGCCCCCAAATACAAAACGAAGTTAAACTGGCTCAAGAAACTGAAAACAAATTTATTCATTTAATTAAAAAAATTGTTTTTATTCAATCATTCTTGATACCACTCAAGATATTTCGAAACACGATCAGCTTAATTTTATTTTCCGGTATGTAACTTGCGATGAAAATAATTTATCTTCTAGAGCAGAAGTTGTTGAAAGTTTTTTGGGATTTATTCGCATGTTAGACCAAAGTGCAAAAGGTCTTGTAAATGAAATTTTAAAATTTATATAATCAAGGCACCTTTCCGTACACAATTGCAGAGGAAAGGGGTATTATGGGGCAAGCGTTGTGAGTGGTGTATATTCAGGCGTACAAAGACGTATTAACTGATATTGAATAAACAGTTTCCTATGTTCATTGTGCATCCCATAATCTGAACCATAGATAAGGGGGTGGGGTGATCTTAGATAAGTGGGTGATCTGAACCTAGTGTTGAATGATGCCGTTGTTGGTGTACAGGAGTTGGTATTTTTTTGATATAATTAAAAAGATTATGTTTTTTTTAGTGCAAGTGTTAAAAGATAGGATGTACTATGTACTATTATGACTTTGGATCCATCGCGTTTGCCAACACATAAAAGGTTATGTGAAACCCGGTGGTCATCCAGACATGATGCTGTTATGGCTTTGCGTGGAGCTTTCTGACAAGTAATGAAATCTTTAACGAAAATTTTATTGCTATCTAAAAAACGATGAAAAATTATAAGTTAATGCATTATTAGAGCATATGAATAATTTTGAATTTGTCGTTACCATTACTATTCAATCTAAAATACTTAACTTTATTAATCTAACATCAAAACTTTTGCAATCTGAAACGGCAGAGTTAACGGTCGCCCTTCAACTTTTTGAAAAAATATTCTAGAAATGAGAAATTCGTTTTCCGAAACTTTAGCAAAAGCAGCAAGAATAGCAGAATAGTGGGGTATTATACCGGAATTTAAAAAAAAAAACGGATAAAACATATAAAAACATTTTACGATGAGCTCAGCTGCGACGAAAAAATAACTTTTTGCAAAAAAAGTTTTGTAGTTAATGTTTTCAATTTAAATTTAGATATAATGTTGCAACAACTTACTAATAGGTTTGTCGAATTAAGATGCATGCATAATAGGTTTTCATGTCGATTCTCAAAAAATCTATTAACACTAACTAATGAAGACTTATTAAAGAAAGGCCAAATATTGTTATTTACACCTATTTTAGTAATTATACTGTTATTAGTTGCCGTTATGTTTATAATACGGGGGCCCACAAAAACAGTCGCGGGGGAGCCCCGCAATCTTCAGCTACGCCACTGAGAATAGTTTGTCAGTTGTACTCTGCAGTTAAAAATCTAGTGTTGCATTCAATTAATATAAAATTATATTTGTTAAGTACTCAGTACTATTATTAAATTACGGTTTCACATTACTGCAGAGACATAATCTTCAGGTTTTAAAGTTATGTCTTATGTGCAGTTTTTATTTAGTTAAATAAAAATGGATTCAAAAAAATTATCTGGGGCACGAACCGAAGAAGAAAAGCCGAAAAAGAAGAAATGACAAAAACAATCTTAGTTCTCTTAGCCAATTTCTTAAAAAAATTAAAATGAAGTTATTCCGTCAGGTCATTGATCCAATAAAACTGTAACCGAACTTTATTTACCGGGGACATTTGCGGATAGGGGAACACCGACTAAGTCGATGCCTCGCTGCCTCTGGAACACACATTTTTAGGACACAAGTCCAAAATCAAGTCATTAATATGGAGAAAAGCTCTTCTAGCTACCCCTAAAATCAGGTGGTTTAACCACATAAAGTAATACAGAGGATGTCCCATAGTCCCATTACCCAGGGCATCCAAGGAAACGTACAGTACAAACCTCCTCATTCGTTAATGTACTGCGATGGGGTGGGGTGGTGTTGGTGTTATAGCTTGGGGGTCAGATAGATACCTACTACTCCAGGTTATGGGCGGTCAGATAGGTAGGTCAGTGACCGGTTTGATCTTCGGAAATGTGGGTCTCACTGTTTCATTAAAACACACATAATGTCCCCAAGGCTGGGGTTGTACGAGTATCTGCATGGGCAAAGATAAAGAAAGTAAGATAAGAAAGTGCCATGCAGGCACGCTGTCAGGGAGACCGTGCCACCCCCTAGCTTTTCGGGTGCTTTAAACTATATATTGTCGTCCAAAGTATACAAAATGTAATGTGCAACATCTTCACGTCTGGCCCCAACCTAAAAATTTTTTATTGGCGCCCATAAGAATGTGTGTGAGGGGGGGGGGGGCGCCTGTGCTAGTTTTGCAGGCGGGCACCTTATACCCTAGCACCGGTACTGCATGTAAGCGGGAACATTTAACCTTTATTTTTGAAAATCTAAGGGGTTTAAAAGATTAAATTTAACGTGGTTTAGTAGCCCTTTGGATTAACTTTTAAATGGTTTTTAGGTGAACCTGATATCGTAAAAAGTAATGGAGTTGTTAAAAAAAAACCGATAACATTTTTTGGAAAAATTTTTAAAAGATAAAGTTTAAAAAATATTTGGATCATAAATTTTAATGCTATGAACTTGTTCTTGGGCTCATTTCTTGGGCTCATTTGATAGAAATTTCTAAGCTCTTTGACAAATGTTTAATAAGTTTTTGTTATAAAATGCATCATTTTCCCGTTATTTAAGCTTGAATACTTAGATTTGGGTACTTGTCGAAAACAATATATATTCAATTACCTATAACTTGCTTTCAGTTAACACTAAAAGGATTTTCTAATAGGCATTTTATTTCGTTTTTTATTAACTTCAATTTTGATAATAACTTTTTTGTAAAAACTTACAGTTTTTGAGTTATTTATGAAAAATCGGTTAAAAACATGCATTTTTCTCACGAAAAATTAAAATCTTTGATCTTTAATAACTCAAAAAGTTTTAATTTATTTTAATATCTTTATATAACAAATTTTGCTTAGAATTTTTGCCTCTGTCGAATTATGGGGTTATTTTTAATAAAATAATTTTCACTCTCAAGAAGGGGTTGCATCCAGCCCGAGGGTAAAAGCGCAAGTTAACATCATGTCACCTTTGTTCCTTGTGATATCTTCTAATCACTAACCAATTTTCATGCAAATCGATGAAGGTTCAACGAAATCGGAGGTAATAGCTCATATCCACCTTCAGTGACTGCACTATAAATGGAATTGAATATATTGTTTTACAATCTTTATTTAAATTGCCTACTCTTGAAAGGCGAATATTGCTAGATGTAGCATTTATTTATAAGTTAATATGAGGAAGCATTGATGCTGTTTTGGAAAAGCTTTACTTCCATACTCCCTGTTGACACCAGATCTCAAGACTTATTTTAGTTAAAATTTTATTATCGAACTTACACTGTAAATAAACCCTTTAAGAGAATGTGTAGAAATCCAAGCAAATTTAATAGCAATGATTTTTTTCATTTTCACTAAGTACCACTATTAAGAATAAGATCCAAAATACCTTTGTATGGAATCACATTGTGTTGTAATCGTTTAAGTTAAATTTAAGATGAGTTGTAAAAAGATGCCAAGTCCGTAAATAAACATTAATTTATATTACTTAGACATCCCAGATATTTGGAAAGGGGTATCATAAAATATAGTAAATTTTTGTGTTCAAATTTCAATTCTATCATTGGAATTTCACTATTGTTATGTTTACCTATAACATATTGTGATATTTTGCAGGAAAGTTGGGAAGACGAAGATGAAGAAAAAAAAGAAGATGGAAAGGCTGATCCAGATCAAAAGAAACCTAAAAAGAAGAGTCTAGCTGAAAAAATAGCTGAGAAAGAGGTAATAATTTAGAAATTTAACAAATAAAGTTCAGTTCACAAAAACATATATTTATTATATTACAGGTGTTTCTCTTAGTTTGGTTAGAAACAATAAAAACCTATTATTTTAAAAACTGTATATGTTACAGTTCAAGTTGATTCTCAGTTAGAGTTGACTTTTCCTAGTTTGAGTCGTCTCCTTGTTTTGAGCGTTTCAGCTACTTATTAGTCCAGGCTGTAACGTCGCCCCCGTTAGGTAAATTATTCTGATTCGATTTTTTTGCACAAACTTACTCAAACAAATACATCCTTATAACAAACACACAGTGTCAGGCGGTACCGCGGTCGAATAATTATTTAACCAATTTTTGTTAACCAAATTCCAAAAATAATTATTATCTACTCTACCTCATATTATAGTCCTGTCGCCAGTGGGGGTACAACGGCCTCCTTAATTCAGATGGACTTACCCAAGTTTTTTTTATGTATTTTGACCAGTAGAACACGAATTTTTTGGGTAACAGTCGATCCGGATGTCGATAAGATTGTTATAAACAAAGAACTTGAGGAATCACATAACAGCGATTTTTCGCAAAACAAAACATTGTTGTGTATTTTTTGGGTCATTCTAAGCAAAAAATGTTTTTACAAGGTTTTTCGTAGGATGCATATTTTTCGACATAAACGCGGTTGAACTTTCAAAAAATCGAAAAATTGCAATTTTTGAACCCGAATAACTTTTGATTGAAAAATAAAATAGCAATTCTGCTTACCGCATTTGAAAGTTCAAGTCAAATTTTATCGGTTTTGATCACTTTCATTGCTAAAAATTAATTTTTTTATTGTTAAACAAAGCTATAAACACATAGTGATTGAATGATGATTTCAATGCATTTCTCATTTGAAATCGAACGAGTAGGCGCACATACAGACTATTTCTACGTAGATTACGTACATTAAAACGCATGTATTGGGCACGAGAAACACTATGTGTTTATGGCTTTGTTTAACAAATAAAAACTTAATTTTTAGCAATGCAAATAATCAAAACCGATAGAATTTGACTTGAACTTTCAAATGCAGTAAGCAGAATTGCTATTTTATTTTTTAATCAAAAGTTATTCGGGTTCAAAAATTGCACTTTTTCGATTTTTTGAAAGTTCATCTTTCACCGCGTTTATCTCTAAAACTATGCACCCTACGAAAAAACTTGTAAAATCATTTTTTGCTGAGAATCGCCCAAAAAATACAAAAAAATGTTTTGTTTTGCGAAAAATCGCTGTTATGTAATTCCTCAAGTTCTTTGTTTATAACAATCTTATCGACATCCGGATCAACTGTTACCCAAAAAATTCGTGTTCTACGGGTCAAAATACATAAAAAAAACTTGGGTAAGTCCATCTGAATTAAGGAGGCCGCTGTACCCCCACTGGTGACAGGACTATTATGTTTAAGTTTTTATTGTGTGAAAATTGTAAATATAGATAGCAATACATGAAGGGTTTAAAGTGTGCCTGAAGTAATAATGTATTTTAAATGGGATTTACTTTTTCGCACTGTTTTTCGCCTTGTCGCGGTGATGACATGTGAGCAATAAATTACAAAAAAAGTTTTGACAGTTTTGTGGTTTGACAGAAATTTGAATTTTTAAATGTCAAAGTTCTTAAAAAATTGTAAAATAGGAGTGTAGGGGAGACTGGGTAACAGTGAGACATGGGTAACAGTGAGACACTTGAAATATTTTCCCTCCTTTTCGCCACGTGGAGATATTATTACTTACAGTCGGAAAAATGAAAGAATACCCATGAACGAACATATAAAACACTCTGTATTTTCCTGTCACTGTGTCACAAAGAAAATTGGCCAGCGCAAGCACATGTAATAATAATTATTACATGTACTTGCGCTGGCCAATTTTTTGTATGACGCGGTGACAGGAAAATACAGAGGGTTTTATATGTTCGTTCATGGGTATTCTTTCATTTTTCCTACTGTATACGTGCCTGCTGTATTTACTGGTTACTGATTACTAATATGTTCGGCGGCCGTGCAGTTTCAGTTTATGATTTATCGTGATAAAGTTTGTTTGGTGGGCACTAAGTAAAATAATACAGGGATTTTGAGAATTTTTTATAAAAGCATGTTAATTATTAAGATTTTTCTAGTATTACTATGACATTGTGTGTAGATTAGTAAACATGATGCCACAGTTTAGCAATGCAAACTAAGTTTTATAATACCAAAAATAATATTTTTTAAATTTTATGGCAAATGGGTAACAGTGAGACGGGGTACATTGAGACATGTCTCGCTGTTACGCAGATGTTATAAAAAATTACATTTTTTATTTTTTTTTTTTCTAAAATTTGTAGTAAAAGGCATTAAGATGATATTGCCAAGACCAGTTTGTTAACGTCATACTAAACGGCAATTTTTTTTTCATTAGAGACAAATTTCAATTTAATAAATTTACGTTATTTCCGATCCCTATTTTTTTAATAAATAAGTACTTTGTAACTTGAATTTGTTTTTTTATTTGTTTTATTTTGCATATAAATAAATATTTTATAATTTAAATGTTTTTTTATGTTTTCTTTCCTATAAATATTATACTGTCTCACTGTTACCCATGCATGGCTAACACTGAGACAAATGACAACTTGACCTTATGTGTCGAATACAAACTAAACAAACCGAACTATTTTCAAATTTGACTTTTTCTTGTGTAATGAACACATGTGAGAATACAATCCTGAAGAAATTTTGTTTATACATGTCACAGTAGTGAACTTATGGTTAAATGAAAAAAAAGTGTCTCACTGTTTGTTACCCAGTCTCCCCTATGCCAGTGACGAAGAGTTGCAGTTTTTTTATTTGTTTTTTGGTAGATAAAATATTGTATGAAACTGTGCGTGAAGTACTTTTTGCGCACTTAGGCGATGTATAGCACTCGACCTGCTCGTGCTCTAAACATCGCGTGCGTGCGCAAAAAGCATACTTCATGAACTGTTTTATAAATAACTAGGTAAGGATTTCACTCCGGACAAATTTTTTTAGAATATTTTGGTCATTCGGAGCAAAAAAGGTCAATTGTGATTTTTCTCTAAAATTGATAGTTTTCGAGTTATACGCGATTTAAAATTTGAAAAATGCGAAATGACCATTTTTAAGGCTTAATAACTCGATTAAAAACTATTATTATGAAAGTCAGAAAGTCACCTAATCAAAGTTTAAAGCCCCCTACAAGATCCTGAAGAAATTTTTGTCGTTATTTTATTACTAAGCTGTTATTTTTAATTATCAACAATGAGCGCTAAAAGCGTATTGAGGCGGCCGTCAATGTGAGTGCGAGTAAGATCATCCATTCCGACCGTCCAATGGTGCATCTCAGTCGCACTCACATTGACAGCCGCCTCAATACGCTCCTAGCGCTCATTGTTAATAATTAAAAATAACAGCTTAACAATACAATAATGACAAATATTTCTTCAGTACCTTGTAGGGGGGTCGTTAACATTTGATTTGGTGACTGTCTGACTTTCATAATAATAATTTTTAACTGAGTTATTAAGTCTTGAAATGGTCATTTTCGCATTTTTCTAATTTTAAATCGCGTATAACTCGAGAACAATAAATTTTACAGAAAAATCACAAAAGACCTCTATTGCTCCGAATGACCCAAATTAATTATGTAAAAAAATGTCCGAAGTGATTTTTTTTTTAATTTGTTTAAAAAAAATTGTTTAAACAATTTTTCGATTACGGTACCACCTGACACCCTGTGGATTCGTTATAAAGACCTCTTGTTGAGTAAGTTTGTGCAAAAAAATCGTACTGGAATAATTTACCTAACGGAGGCGACGATACAGCCTGGACTATTAATATCACGATTTGAACATAATATACAGTAACATTTAATTTCTAGAATCGGTTGTTTGTGTGAATCAACTTTTACTAAATGGCTTTGGGAAGAGTATACTTTAACTAGTTGGAGTCTACTTTTACTAGTAAATGCTGAATAAAAATCTTCATTTTATATTTATAATCAACTTTTACTAAAACCAGCCGTTTGAGTCGACTCGAACTAGGAAAAGTCAACTCCAACTGGATAATCAACTTGAACTGTAACATATACACAAATTATAGGAAAGTCTGCACACAAAGTAGTAAATGATTTTGTTATCCTCCCCATACACCTGATCATCATTTGTTGCTAAAACATTTGTAGAATAATCTCTATGAACACATTGATTAAATTTATTCTTCTTCTTTTTGTATATACATGAGTCTGTCTGTTTTTTCAATGTGCCTCTAATAAGTTGTCGTTCCATCGTTTTCGTGGTCTTCCAATTATTGATCATCTTCCTATTAGGGAACCGGCTCCCGCTGACCTTACTACTCTACTTGTTGTCATTCGGTTTATGTGGTCATTCCATTCTATTCTTCTGTTTATTACCCAGTTATTAATGTCTTTCTGTAATGTCATTTCTTTTGATAAAAACATTTAATAATATTACTAATATTTACAAACATATAGATCATAATCCAAAATAGTGTTCATAATTTCTTGATAGTTTGATCTAAATCATCTGCTTCCCATGCAAGCTAGATACAGTTTCAGCTATCATGCGAATACTTAACAATCAGATCTAATGAGAAGATCCACCTAAGCGTAAATTACCTTTAACCTCTTTTCAACTATCATGAAAATATTTCCAATAATACGAGTACTTGCGAAAAAAAGTGCACAATAACGAACGTGAAAAAACATATACATCTGCCATTTAGGGCAGTCAATGAGAGCAAGAACAGGTTATTACCTCCGAATTCTATCCTACTGCATGGATTTTAATGAAATTTTAGGAATAGCCTGAAAATATCTCCTTATTCAAAGTCTACCCTATGCCGATGTGTGCTTTTGTCTTGGGGGCGGTTCCCACCCCTTCTCGGGGGTGGAAAATTTTTTGGTTAAACAACTACGGAAGTTGCTAGAGAACCTAATTCTAAGCAAAAATTGTTCTACAATTTTTTTTTTCGAAAACTCAATAGTTTTTGAGTTATTCGTGGTTGAAAATTAGCCATTTTCATTGAAATAAACACCTTTTCAAACGGTTTTTTGTGAATACCTAAAAAACAATGCATCTAACAAAAAAAATTATATAAAACATTTTTGTAGCTCATAAAAAAACAAAGAGATTCGTTCCTTCTTCAATCTTTTAGTTATAACACAAAAAGAGATATGGTAGATAAAAAGAGTTTGTTTTTGGTGCATGCTCAAATCAGTGTATTCAACTTGAAATAACAGAGAAACGGTCGATTTTAGGTGTATAATGCTACCAATACTTTTTATTGTGCTTGAAAAGTCCTTTCAAATAAGCAATATTAAATGTCGATTACATTCAAACTAAGCGAGATATGCTGCAAAAAATTGATGACTAACGAATTTTAAGAAAAAAATTGAGAAGTATATTTAACCCCTCATCCACAAGAATTTAAATGCATCGTTTTCCTTCTACAATACATGTTACTACAGTGTTATTTTTATGTTCAAAAAGTTGAGCGGGTTTAAAATGAATGGTTTTTGAAAAAAATAAGATCAAATTATAGAGCGAATATTTAAATTTTCTTAAAAATCATCCTTTTTCTCCATGTAACTTGAAAATGATAAGAGATACTGTTATAAAAAATGAAATCAAAATGTTTATCTAGAAGAAACCTACATTTTTGTATGGCATCTTTTTTTGTTGGCATCTCTTATCATTTTCGAGTTACATGGAGAAATAGGAAGATTTTTAAGAAAATTTAAAAATGCGCTCAACAATTTGATCTTATTTTTTTCAAAAACCATTCATTTTAAACCCGCCCAACTTTTTGAACATAAAAAGAACACTATAATAAAATGTATTGTAGAAGGAAAACGATGCATTTAAATTCTTGTGGATGAGGGGTTTTCTTTCATTTTTTTCTTAAAATACGTTAGTCATCAAATTTTTTACAGTTTATCTCGCATCGTTTGAATGTAGTGGACATTTAATATTGCTTATTTTAAAGGTCTTTTCAAGCACAACAAAAGTTATTGGTAGCATTATACACCTAAAATTGACAGTTCCTCTGTTATTTCAAGTTAAATACACTGATTGAGCATGCACCAAGAAAACAAGTTCTTTTCACTTACCATATCTCTTTTTGTGTTTAAACTAGAAGATTTTTTTAAACTAGAAGATTCATAAAGGAAAGAATCTCTTTGTTATTTTATAAGCTACAAAAATGTTTTATATGGTTTTTTTAGTTAGATGCATAGTTTTTAAGGTATTCGCAAAAAACCGTTTGAAAAGGTGTTATGTTTCAATGAAAATGGCCAATTTTCAACCAGAAATAACTCAAAAAGTATTGAGTTTTCGAAAAAAATTATAGAACAGTTTTTGCTTAGTATTTGCTTAGTTATTGCTCTATCAACTTCCGTAGTTATTTAAGCAAAAAATTTTCCACCCCCGAGAAGGGGTGGGAACCGCCCCCAAGACAAAAGCACACATCGGCATAGGGTAGACTTTGTTTCTTGGGCTATTCCCTACTTACTGTGAAAATATCACGTAAATCGATATAGTAGGATGGAATTCGGAATTAAATGGTAAGTTTCATGTGAAATTTGTCATACTTCTAATGAACACTAAAGCTGCAATTATAATCTTTCAATTTAAATGGTAAGTTTCATGTGAAATTTGTCATACTTCTAATGAACACTAAAGCTGCAATTATAAGGATTTGTTTAGAGAAGCGAGAATAATTATTAATATTCCAAAAAGAAAAAAGATTATGATATGCTAAGCAGCTGATGGTTCTGAATATTCCAGTCAAACGTTATGCCTGTTCTACTCTGTTCGCGGTGTGCAAGTACTTGGAGGGGATACGAAAAACGATCGTGCGCGAATAGCGGACAAATCTTGCAACTTTCTTAAATAATTCATATTGTCAATTGAAATTGTCAAATTGACGTATATTTCATACCTACTGTCATTGAAGAAGAAAAATTATATGTTACTCCACAATATTGATATGATATGCAATTATTATATAAAAGTAAATTTATTAATTGTATTTTGCTTGCACTACTGCATTTTAGTAATTAATTTTATTTGCTACATACAATTGTTTATACTGAATTCGCTCTATCGAGATTCACTTTGACACTGACGTTAGTAATTTCTTTTTTGGGAAATTCATTTGTCAAAAGTGACTGAAAATTACTACACAACCAACGCACCTGCTCATAGCCAATATTATTAATAGTAAACAGACATAAAAATAACATAAACCTTACGCTAATCAATAAATATTTATTTACACCATTATAATGTATTGATAACAAATGAGAAAATTATTTATTGTACAAAATAAAAATATTTTGTAGAAATAAACTTCACAAAATTTTATGAGATTAGTAGACACTCCCACTATTTCTAATAATTCTTCTTTTTTTTAATGACAGATTAAGTTGATTTTAGCAGTTAATAGTGTGAGGTAGGAATTTTTGTGTTGTATGTTTCCTATTCCGAATGTGTCACATTGAATCTCGGTAGAGCGAATTCAGTATACCTTTTAATAACATAACCTCAGTCTTACTTTTTCTTCTTATAATTTTTTTTGGCCTATGGCCTTGACAATTATCCAGCAACCAGGACCAATATGATTGGCCAATATAATTATAAAAGTGCGAAAAAAGTTGCAGAGCTATGAAACCAGGTGTCGCTTTTCCGAACTTGCACGGTCCCAATAGATGTGAAACCTGGAAAGTGACAAAATCCCTTACAGACAAACTTCTTCTTCTTCTTTTGGCATCATAACCCTGGATGGGTCTTTGGCTGTCTTGCTATGTCCTTCCATTCAGATCTCTCTTGTGCCCTTCTCCTCCATTGTCTTATATTCATGGTTTTCAGGTCATCTTCCACGTCATCCAACCATCTCGTCCTGGGCCTTCCTTTTTTTTGCCTTCCTACCGGCTTCCACTGTAATATCTTTGTCGTTTTTGTATCTTCTTGTTCTTATCGCTGAACATGTCCCAGACATGATAGTCCAGGAACCGAAGCTTTTCACCTCTCGCTTTTTACAGAATGGATCGATTTGCTTGAAAATTTGAGAATAAGTAGTGGATAGTCCAAGGATCAAAATCTGTATGATGCCGAAAGGCGCTTTTACCATTGGAGTGGTTGCCACCCTATCTTGGGGGTGGAAATTTTTTATTATATTTTGACCGCAAAAGTTGATAAAAACATTCATTCTAAGCAAAAAATATTCTATACATTTTTTTGATAAAATTAATAGTTTTCGATTTATTCGCTATCGAAAGTGTTAGTTTTATATAAAAAAATCAATGTTTTTCGATTACTCATTTACGATTCACTCAATTTTTGTCGTAGAAAAAAAATTTTCAAACCATATTCTTGGGAATTAAATAACTTACAATTTCATATTTAAACATTTTTTTCGTATCTCTGATGTTAATCTTTCTATTCTGAAAAAAATGACATTTTTTACAAATCTACAAAAATTCGTTATTCGCTTTTAACTCCAGTTTTTTAAAAACTAATCATTCTAAGCCAGCCAAACTTCTAGAATCTATTAATAATACATAAACAAAGAAGAATGAATAAGGCCAATGACTAACAACACTTCTAACTTACATTATTATGCTTCCAATTGGATTCGTCCTTTTTTTTTCAAAAAAATATATTGATTTTTTAACCGTAACTTTTTTTATTTTTTATCTTAGAAAGTTTGGTAAAAAAGAATTTCGTAGGATTTTACAAGATCTATAAGCATATTAATATAATTTTTTTTAATTCTCAGTTGCAAAAACAGGTGACCTTGAAAGGGTTGGTAAAGGTGGTTTTTGCATGTTATTACAAGTTTTAATTGTCAATAGCTCCCTCAATTTTTGCTGTAGAAAAAAATTTTTGAGGCCAGGTTCTTGGGAATTAAATAATCTACAATTTCATTTTTTAATTTTTTTCTTATCTCTGATGCTAATCTTAATTCCGAAGAAAAGGGCATTTTTTACCAACCTTCAAAAATTCGTTATTCGCTTTTAACTCGCATTTTTTTTAAACTAATTATTCTAAGCCGGTCAAACTTCTAGAATCTATTAATATTACATAGATAAAGAAGACGAAAATAAGGTCAATGACTCATTTTAATTAGGGTGGTGATTATGGGGTTGTTTCCGAATTTCTGGAGATCTCGAAAAATGCATAGTTTTCCCGTCTTTTGACTTTTAAACTACAATATTTAGCATTTGACGAAGAAGAGCTAATATATAATAAAGTTTAGCTCGATTACTATTGGTCTTAAAGAAGATTTAAAAAAACGGTTTTGTTTATTTTTTCAAAAGGTACATTTTTGTTAAGTAAAGTTGTTTTGATAAAACGAAAACTTTTTGAGTTATTAACAGAAAACTGATTAAAAACATTGGTTTTTTCAATATAAAACTAACACTTTCGATAGCGAATAAATCGAAAACTATTAATTTTATCGAAAAAAAGGAAAGAACGTTTTTTGCTTAGAATGAATGCTCTTTCCAACTTTTGCGGTCTAAATATTATAAAAAAATTCCACCCCCGAGATGGGGTGGCAACCACCCCCATGGTCAAAGCGCCTTTCGACCTCATATAGATTTTGATCCTTGGACTATCCACTACTTATTCTCAAATTTTCAAGCAAATCGATCCATTCTGTAAAAATTGTGAGTTTTTGTCCTATTTTAAGCTTCATTACTTGGACTATGACAGTCTTGCTTACAGACAAACTGCAGGTCTTTATTAACAAATGTCTACAAGAATTGTTCATCCAGAAAGTGGGGTTGAAACGGTTACACATTCTGAAAAAAATAGTTCCAGTATTGCAAAGATTGCGCTAGAGTGAAATCCCAACGAAAATGAAAAAGAGGTCGCCCACCACAAACTGGTAGAAGATCCATCATGGTCAAGATAAGAGGTCAAAGAAAGTCTTGGAATGAGGTGAATGCCTTAGTGCAAAATAGAACCTGATGGCGCGTTTTCACTGAAGCTCTATACTCCACTTACGAGTTAAGGAATTTTATATAAACAGCTGACAGTAGCCTAGGGTTTTCCACATAATCTGTTTAATAGTCACGTCTAATATAATCTCATTGCTCAACTGAAAGCTGAGAATTTCTTTTCTCTTTCATAGTTTTTCCAGCTAAGTAACATTTAGTTTCAATTTTACATATTTAAAGTGATTTAACTATTTTTTTCTTTTTTGGATTGTGAAATATTGAAGTTGTTGGTTGTCATCCCACATTTGGAAAGATAAACTATCAGAGCACCTTCCAACACTAGATTAAAAAAAATAAAAGTGGTTAGGTTCTTTAGTTAGGTAATAAAATAATATTTAGTGCCAAATCTATATTTTTCATATGCTAAAACGCACATTATCTATGATTTTGTTTTAGAGGTTAAAAAGAGAAGAAATGGAACGAAGACTTAGGGAAGAGGCTGAAGAGGATATACCACCAGAAGAAAAACTTAGACGTCAGCAGGAATCTGACCTGAAATTAGCTCTTGAAACAACTTTTGGTGGTAACAAAACTACTGAAGTTCTTACTGATCTTACATTACCTAATTCAACAGAGGAATTTGATAGCTTTACTGATACCCTTTCCAAAAAACTCATTACTCTATCCAAAAGTACTGAATATCCAAATTTTGTAGAAAATTTGACTAGAAGTTTATGTGCCACAAGTAAGTATTTCTTGAAATATTTTCTTAATGCTAAACCTACTAACACATTCAGCCAATAGTTAATAAGTAATTATCAATAAGGTTTATATTAATGTATTGATATTCTAGTCAGAGTGAAAAATCATTACACAGGGTAATATGGCCCATATGCACGCCAATGGTGAATATAAAATTCTTAATTGTACGTTAAAAAATGCGCAATAAATAAATCGTCAGTTTGTAATAAAAAATTCAACAACCCGTATCTCGGAAACCAAGCATTGGTAACATAATCTAATTTTTATTATTTTGTTTTAGTGTCATCTTTGGATATTAAAAAAGTTAAAAACTCATTAGATAATCTATTTTTGGAAAAACAAAAAATAGAAAAAGGTGACAAGGCGAAAAAGAATAAAGGAAAAGGCAAAGCGAAGCTCCACATTGAAGGTGATAATGTAAGTATAATGAATATGTGGTTGATTGGAATTAGAAATGTAAGAATCTTTAAGGTTTGTTAACACGGAACTGATTATTATTGATCAAATGCCAACATTAACATCAAAATTTCTTGTTATTTTGTCACGTTATTTTTTTATGTAATTCATAATGAAGTAGTTTTCAATCCTAACAGCAATATTAATAATATTTAAAAATATTAAAATATTACTAAAAGATTTTTAAATTGAAAACTTATTGGTCCATTTCCTTGGCTTACATCACAAAACAAAACGTTTTCAGGGTCTTTTAAATACTTCTTTTACAAAGGACCTTGTATTTTTTGTGATTTTTTTCTAGTTTGAATAAATCATTTGATTGGGCGGTAACTTACAAATTAAATATTTGTTAAAAAAAAATTAATTTTTGTAAAAAAAGTTAATTTTTTTAAATCTATGGTTCTTTTCACTAAACTGTTAATTCATAGTCAAATTTAATTTTTTTTTTATAAAAAATTAAGTAATTGTGTGGGGAAAAAATAATTATGCCATTTTAATTGCCTATTTGTCCAATTTGTAAAATTCTTATTAGAGTTTTCAAAAACCGTATACAGGGTGAAATTTTTTTCTAAGACCAAAACGAACTAATTTTTTAAAGCCGGACCTGATTTTTTCTAGTTTGATTAAATCAGTTGATTGGGTGGTAATAGTGTAACAATTGACCAAAATAAGAGACACATCGATCTTACCGTTCAAAAATTATGACGAATACAAATTTCTGTAAAAATTAACAAGTCGCCCTGTATATTATTAAACAATGAGAGCAGACACTTTTTAATGGTCATTTGTTATTTCCCATAGAGGCCTGCATAGGAGGTCAGAGTATGTACAGTTCCTCATGACTCACCCTGTATGACCTAGTCTGCTCGTTAGAGTTTCTTGGTTTTTTGTTGAGATTCAGGGAGGTATTTTTTGACATTCAGCTCTCTGATTTTACTCTCAGAACACCTTCTGGCCGAGTGTTTGGTACAGGTACAGAATCTGCGACTGGAATCACCTATCTTATCGTTCCTTTTTTGTGTGTAATTGTAAGCTCAAAAGAGTTGCACATTTCTCAACTCTGATCTCTGATCACTTTTCTGATTTTTTATCTCGTCATCCATATTTGTTCCCACGAGTTCAGAAGAAATACTGCCAGTCAAGGCAGTGCTCCCTTACTGTGCTAAGGCTGTAATCTCCTAGGGTTTGTCAGCTCTCTGGGGCATCGCTTACGGCAACATTTTGTCCCCTGTGCCATACATCCCCTTTAATTGTAATGCATCTGTCTGTAATTTTCCCGTTGAGAACATTACCACGTATCTACACGTATACTACAGATTTATATACACATAAAGTATATATAGCAGGGTCTCCATTGACGGAAATTTACTATTTGCCAAACTAGTTGCAACTTTATTTATTGTTGTATACACGTTTTTTATTATTACATACGCGGTAATTCGATATATCTGAAAATGTTTATTTTCACCAACAATTTATTTCAATGTGTATAGAATTTTTTTTATTTTATCAATTTAGTATATATATTTTATATTTATAAAGAGGATGAGTATTTATTTTCGGCTGCAATACTATTCAAATGGGGATTCATTTTTTTCGAATCCTGAGAAAACTAATAAGTATTTTTGAAAAATTTAAACGCAGAATGATAGATTACGTTATTAGCGAGGGCCGAAAGTCCCTGAGAACTTCTATAATGTTTATTTTAATAAGTTACAGGGGTAAAACTAAGAGAAAATTTAGTGTGATTTTTAATTTCAAATATCTCATTCATTTTTTGACAGAAACGCAGAATGAAATACAATTTAGTCTTTCATTCTGCGTTTAAATTTTTCAAAAATATTTATTGGTTTTTTCCTGGCTGTTTCATGGCCGTGGTAATATTTTCCAAATCTATCTTTGTTTTATAACGCACTCAGTCGAATAGAATATTGTCAGCATATTGTCAGTCAGACAGTGACAATTTTAAATATTTGACATGACATCGGGAATATTTTGAGTTGTTGATTAAATAATATTGATATATAGTGTATTTGATAAATAATTGATTTAAGATGTGAACTTAATAAAAAGTTATTTATTGTGTATTATTTGTGGAAAATCCAAGCAGAGAATACATCAGGATAATATATTCTGTGATCCAAGTATTTTGTCGTTAAAGATGTTCAAAATTGTAAGCGTTCCATAGTAACAATATACACTGGGGTGCAAAATTAACCGGACACCTTAAAAATGGGTCATTTTTGATGTCTCGAATTTCCTAAACCTGTTGTCCGATTTAAGTGATTATTTAATATGTTATAGCCTTATTCGTTAACAATATGGATGTAATCATATTGTTACTAAAGGGGTAAATTTTCATTGTATACCGGATGTACCAATGAAACTGTGTTTTTTTCTCAAACTCCGCATCACCCTGTGGAATATTCTGGCATTTATAAAATACTGAAATGAAAACCCAACTATGGATTCATGTTTTCTCAACATTCTGTTTTTTTATTCATTCGCTTATGTTTGACCATAAAAAAGTTAGGTACTTTTACAATTACCCATGTTTTTCATGAATACAGGGTGTTTTTAAATAAGTGTGGCAAACTTCAAGGGGTAATTCTACATGAAAAAATAATGACAATTTGCTTTATAAACCTATATCCGCAAATGATTCGTTTCTGAGATAGAGGGTGTTGAAATTTTTCTTACAAACTGACGATTTATTTATTGCTTTAAAACCGCTTGAGATATGCAAATGAAATTTGGTTGATTTTAAGACGTAGTTATTGTACATTTTTTGACATACAAGTAAGAATTTAATATTCACCATTGGCGCGCATACGGGTAATATGAGCGGTTATATTACCCGTATGCGCGCCAATGGTGAATATTAAATGCTTAAATTGTATGTCAAAAAATGTGCAATAACTACTTCTTAAAACCGACCAAATTTCATTTGCATATCTCAACCGGTTTTAAAGCAATAAATAAATCGTCATTTTGTAATAAACATATCAACACCCCCTATCTCGGAAACGAAGCATTTGCGGACATACCGTTTATAAAGCAAACCCTCATTATTTTTTATGCAGAATTACCCCTTAAAGTTGGCCATACTTATTTAAAACACCCTGTATTGATGAAAAACGTGGCTAGTTGTTAAAGAACCTAATTTTTTTATTCGCGGTGTGCAAGTACTCGGAAGGGATACGCGAAACGGTCGTGCGCGAATAGCGGAGAAATATTGCAACTTTCTTAAATAATTGAAATTGACGTACATTTCATACCTATTGTCATTTAAGAAGAAAAATTATATATTGCTTTACAATATTTATATGATATGCAATTATTATATAAAGGTAAATTTAATTAATTGTATTTTGCTTGCAGTACTGCATTTTAATAACTAATTTTATTTACTACATACAATTGTTTACGTTTTAATAACATAACCTAAATCTTATTTTTTCTTCTTATTATTTTTTTTGGACTATGGCCTTGACAATTATCCAGTAACCAGGACCATATGATTGGCCAATATAATTAAAAGTGCGAATAAAAGTGCAGAGCGAAGAAACCAGGTGTCGCTTTTCCGAACTTGCACGGTCCCAATAGTCCAATGTAAGCGAATGAATCAAAAAACAAAATGTTGAGAAAACATGAGGCTATAGTTGGAATTTAATTTCAGTATTTTATAGATGCTAGAATGTTCCACAGGGTGATGCGAACTTTGAGAAAAAAACACAGTTTGATTGGTACACCCGGTATACAATGAAAATTTAACTGTTTAGCAACAATACTATTACAGCGATATTGTTAAAGAATAAGGCTATAATATATTAAAAAAATCACTTAAATCGGAAACAGGTTTAGGAAATTCCAGACATCAAAAATGACCCATTTTTAAGGTGTCCGGTTAATTTTGCACCCCAGTGTATTATTAAAAAATCACTTTTCACTAAAAAACATTTTTCCTCTTTTCTCCATTGAGTATTAGTTTTTGTTGTACATATAAATTATTACAATCACTGAATACATAGTTAGTGAAAAAATTATCACATTTATTAACTGAATTAATAATTATTTGTAATTATACAAATAACAGTTATCCAAGAATATTCAAAAGCCATCTCTTTAAGTTAACGATGACATTTTCAAGTAGAATGACATTCTAGTAATGTTTACATATCCATACCAGTGTGAATTTTACTACACGTACTTTGCCGTGTAACCACAGAAAAAGTAGGGATAGCCGTAAAATATTTGCGAATTATGTACCGATGGCCTTAAAATGTTCAGTAATGTTCCGTTTATCATAAAATTTAGTTAATACTACACTAAGCCGATTATTCTATTGGTAACACTGCAAACATTATATACAAATTTGAAATGTGTTTAATTTTGTGCAAATTTATAGTAGTATATATGCTACGGGTACAGTTAGATTAATGGGTAAACCTAGGATTTACTGACTGAATAAATAGTACCGCGAGGTATTGGTAAAATAAATGCAAATGTAAAGCTGCTGGAGTTCTTTGTAACTCCAAATACCACAGCAGCTTGTCTTGTTTGAACAAATAGATTATACATTTGATTTCTGCAGTATTTATAGTTTTACTTTCCTTACTTTGTAAAATGCATTTTTTCTCAAATTAAAGATATATCTCACACATTTATGGCATTGTTATTACTAATATACCCAAATAAGCATTTAACCAAGCGGCAGGTAGAATGAGTTTTACCCGAGTAAAACCCGAAATTTGAACTATATTTCGGAATTACTATCGGATATTACCCGGATACTACCCGGGTAATCCTAGGCTTAACCGTTAAGGTTGTATCATATTATCCGTTCGGGCACGTAGCATTGCGTTTCCGAAAAATATAAAAACCTGATTTTACAAAGAGTTGTCTGATACTATAAGCTCCGTATAGTATGAATTGTTCATATTTAAAACCATAAAAACAATATTTTTCGGAAACGAAACGCTACGTGCCCGAAGGGATAAATATGAATCGTCCTTTAATCTAACTTTACCCGTAACATTTACAAGTAGACAAATTTAAGCACTTCCAATTTTAATTCACAACTAATATTCTTCTTTTTTTTTCAGCAATTTAACCAATTATCAGCTTACGTTAACGACTACGATGAATACGACGATTTTATGTAGCAACAAAAACTTCGGATATTTAACTATTGTATTTTAATATTTTTTATCTAAGTTATTCAAATTGTTACATAAACTTCTAATTGAGAAATGGTATTTTATCAATTTATGCAATATGTTCCCCAAATGGAATGATCACATGTTAAATTAGTATGTATATGATACTAACTGGTTTCAGAATGGCACAGATACTTGCAACAATTAAAAGTTAATTCTTAAAACTTTTGGTATTTTTAGTCTCTAGTTACACATTAAACTATTACTATATTTTTTGATTTCTGTAATGAAGTATTGTCTGAATTAAGTATACAGTAGAACCTGCCATATCCGGACCTGTCATATCCGGACGGTTGTGGGCCGTCCGGATGTATCGAAATCTACCGAGAAAGTCAGTCCTCCTGTTTGACAACGCACTAAAAGAAGAACTAAAAGATTGCGAAATAATGTATTATAGAATCTATAAAACGTGTCTATCGACGAAAGTTATTGACGGCGTTGATTACTGGAATGTATGAAGGAGAAAACGTTTCAGAGACTATAAAAGAAGTAGTGGTCTTGATATCCGGATTTTTTCATATCCGGATCGGTCTGTCGCCACATTGATCCGGATATGGCTGGTTTGACTGTACTTTGTTATTGAAACCGCGGCAGTATACGATTTTTTGTTTACAAATAAATAAAATCAATAGTGGTATTATTTTCGTAAGAAATAATAAAACTTGTAAGCCACAGATTTGTTTATAAAATAGAACTGGTATGAGCATATTTTAAGGAAAAAACTAGACGCTTATAGATCGCAAAAATTTCATAAGTTTTCTGATTTAAAAATGCTGGTCTCCCCTTCGAATGGTACCAGGTTGACGCCGTTAAGGTACGTATCCATTACGTTGGTGCTCCGTGTAACTGCTCGAACGGATACGGCATGCGCTTCCCTACATAATATAAACCGCCATCGAATGGATCGCCGAGCGGGAGCACCAACGTATCCACTATGTGGAGCAGTTACACGGAGCACCAACATAATGGATACGTGCCTTAAGGACAGTCTGCATCCATAGTAAATGGTGAGGGTAAGTGAATGACCACCGAGAGGTGTGGTCGCAAGATGAATTTGGGAAAAGGTGAGGAACCGATCATTGCCAAGTTCCTGATAGCTTGTAAACACAAGTGTGAGATAATGGGGAAGTACGGAAGAAAGTCTGTCAGTTTTTGGGCGTCAACATCATTGGAGCTAGACGCATCCCTACGCTTTTACAAAAAGTGAAATTTTTCAGAGAATCAAATCTTAAATTGTTCTATTATAATAAATAAATCTATTAAAAAAATTATTTTCTTTGCCCATACACTTATATCCACTTATTTTCAGTAGTAATAACCCAAGGACATTGATAATTGTTCGAAAAAATTTTATAACAGATTTCGAAAGCTTGTTGCTTGGAAACAGACCGACGCCGTAGGCGGAGGTCTGTTGCCTGTAAGCAACAAGCTTGAGAAAGTTGTTAAAAAATTTTTGAGCCTTTATCAATGTTCGAGGGTTATTCGGATAGAAAATTTTTTGCTGGTTATGAAAAAAATACAGAGCAGAAACAATTTATTTAAATGTGCAATTAACAAAGGAACAATTAGAAAAATTTAATGAAGATCCAGACATGTTAGTTTCTATAACTGATGAAGATGTATTTCCACTACGCATGCTGTTAATAATTTTATTATGATGTTTTATTAAAAATAATTTTTATGTATTACAACCAAATCGTGACATTTTGAAATATTGAATATTTGAAATGTCAAAATCGAAATGAAACGAAATGTAGGTATAGTATTTTTACTACAAAAACGTTATTACGTAGGTCAAAATTTTTGACGTAAGAGAACTGTCAAAACATTAGAATGTGACTTTTCATATTGCCGTGTTTATAATAAACATAGCAATAATGAAAAGTCACATTCTAATGTTTTGACAGTTCTCTTACGTCAAAAATTTTGACCTACGTAATAACGTTTTTGTAGTAAAAATACTATATCCATAGCTACATGAGTGAGTGAAAACAGCCCATGGGATCTGTTTTCAGTATAATGTTGGTTTTATTGGTTGTATTCAATCAGATGACCACAAATTAATTGATTTCATTGGATTTCTAATTGAGCAAAAAATTTTCAGTAAAATTGCAACATAACAGTATGTGATATTATTTTCATGTGTGAAAAACGTTCAGGGACTTTCCATTTAAATATATGGGATGTTCAGAATGCCATTTAGTTTTTTTTGTTTTACAATGAAAAAACATGTGGTGCCTTCTAGATCAGTAAATGAACGTAAAATACGGCGATACCGTGTAATTTTCCGTGGTATCCCGAATAAAGTACGTGCCTCCTAGTGGCGGGATACGGGCAATAATACATTGGCTTATAGGGCAGTCCTTACAGTAGGGATCCTGGCCTATACAGAAAAATGCAGGCGGGTGTGGGGTAATACTGCACTTTGGTGTATTGGCTAAACGAGCAGGGTAGGGTATGGTGCTGATTTAATAATTTAATATTCTTCAACTTATGATGGGTAAAATCGAAGGACGCAGAGGAATTGGTAGAAAGCAGAACACCTATTTAGAATAGCTCGAGACAGAGACAGTTTCGCCATGTTAATCGCCAACGTCAAGGGGACTTGATAGGGCACGTTAAGAAGAAGTCAATTTAATGCCGAAAACCCTCGAAACTCTAGAATAGAAGATGACGTCCGTTGAAGGTCAAAGTAAAGGTCACCATTGGATAGCCAGGAAAAAATCCTAGACTACTAGTACTTTTCTTTGATCCAAACTTCTACATGTTGCCAGATAACCAGTAACTCAGAGAATTGGAATACCCAGTAAATCTTATAATTTTCCGAGTTTGTGCCTCTACATCTTGAAAATCCTCCATACGATCGAGTTATGCCCATGAGAACTTTTCATCACAATGCTTCAAAGGGTATTTTCCCAAATTATGAACTAAATCCACTGGGACCTAATTTCCATAAGGTTTGTGAGGGGTACTTTAAAGATATAATATCAAGAAACAGAACACTCGCACATTTTAACTCCGTTGTCCATACGTTTATAGGCGAAGCAATAAAGCAATAAAATCGGTCTTACCTCCGAAAAAAAAAAACGACAAGACGGATCTTAATAATTCTTTTTGCATTCGATTCGTGAATGCGCCAGTCAACTTTGTAACCCGGAGCCATGATACAATATTGAAAAACTGCGTACAAAAAATGCATTCTTAAAGTGCATCTCAAACAGACAATAAAAAAAATTCAGAACTCGTCAATTATCGGTAGAAATGAGTTCAATTTTGTTACTCATAGGGAGGTTTTTGGGGTCGCTGAAAACGAATATGACGTCGAAAGTGATCTCCGGAGTACCTGGTGCCCAGGGTACCTACTGTGTACCTCGTCTTGCGGAGGTACCTACTGTTTACCTCGTTTTCTGGAGTTTTCGGCAAATTAATTTAAAAAATTAGTCAGAATTCATTACTCGGGGGCTTTTGCGGGGTATCTGACGATGAATATGATATCGGAAATGATCTCCGGAGTACCGGTGAACAGGGTACCTACTGTTTACCTCGTCCTCTGGAGTTTTAGGCAAATTCATTAAAAAATTAGTCAAAAATCATGTCACGAGATAAACAGTAGGTACCCTGGGCACCAGGTATTCCGGAGATCACTTCCCATGTCATATTCGTCGTCAGTGACCCTTAACCCCCTAAAATGATTTTTGGCTACTTTTTTAATGAATTTGCCGAAAACTCCAAAAGAAATAGGTACCCTGGGCACCAGGTATTCCGGAGATCACTTCTGATGTCATATTCGTCGTTAGCGACTCCAAAAACCCCCGAGTATTTATTTTTGACTAATTTGTTAATAAATATTTTGCCGAAAACTCCACAAGATGAGGTAAACAGTAGGTACCCTGGGCACCAGGTACTCCGGAAATCACTTCCGATGTCATATTCGTCGTTAGCGACCCCAAAATCCCCCCAAGTAATGATTTTTGACTAAAACACCACAAGACGAGGTAGACAGTAGGTACCCTGGGCGCCAGGTACTCCGGAGATCACTTTCGACGTCGTATTCGTTTTCAGCGACCCCAAAAACCTCCGAGTAACAAAATTGAACTCATTTCCGCCGATAATTGACGACTTCTGAATTTGTTTTATTGTCTCTTTGAGTAGGGTAAAACACCCAAACGTTGGCACTCGACCATCGATTGGCACACTAACTTTTAAACTATATTAATAAGGACAATAAGTCAATTATCTGAAAAAATTATACATATGTATTTCAAATTTGGTAACATTTCCCTTAGTAGTAAACGACTGCTCGTGCTTGTTGAAATCAGTGTGGCTTGTGTTTTATATGAATGTTGTGGTGACTGTACCAAACAAGGTAAGATTTTAAGTTTTTCGTAAGGATAGTGCAATGTTAAACATCAATCAACGGTTAAACTATGTAAATCAGGTTAATTTTTGTAATATACAACACAAATTTTTACACACATTTACGGATCTTGTTGGTTTGATTTTAGCATAATTTTATCTTAATAAAAATGTCGATTTGCGCCAATTTAGAGGGTGCCAACATTTGGAAAGCTCAATTTAACATAATCTAATTATTGGCATAGGTGCCGATATATAGAATTGGGAGTTATTTTTGTTATTCCTAATATAGGCACACCAACGGTAAACGTTAATTACCGCCTCTTTTGAATTCGAGATTGATAATAATTGTGCGTGAAAAAAATAATAAATCATTGACTAGTCAAAAAATAATTTTTTTCTTTTACTATTATAGACGCCAAAAGTAAAGAAACATGCAAAATATCAAAATTATACACCGAGGAATTGCTTCAGAAGGCATTAACTGATGTGAGGAATGGTGAACAGAAGAAGACCGTCGCTATGAAGTATGGCATTCCAAGGCAAACATTTCAGTATCGTTTGGGTCCTAAATTTTCAACACCAGAACTTGGAAAAAATACGTATCTAACAAGAGATGAAGAAAACAAACTGGTCGAATGGATTTTAGATAGCCATAAAAAGGCTTCCCACGAAGAAAGGTTGATATTCAGGCCTCTGTAAAAAGCTTTCTGGATGTAGATAATAGAACCACTCCATTTAAAAACAACATTCCAGGTAAACACTGGTATAACCTATTTTTAAAGAGGCATCCAATACTCACGGAACGGATACCTGAAGAGTAACTGCGGCTTCAGCAAATGTGTCTGAGGAAAATATAGGAGGTTGGTTTTCCGAAATAGAAAGCTATCAAGAAAAAAACCTCTTTTCTGTTTTGAATGTCTCAAGTAGAATATACAACGGCGATGAAACGCGTTTCCAGTTTTGTCCAAAAATGGGTAAAGTTATTGCACCAAAAGGTTCCCGCAATGTATACGAAGTTGACCAATGAGAAGCGAACAAACGTGACAGTAATGTTTACGTTTTCGGCCGAAGGCGATACCACTCCACCTTTAATAATCTACCCAAACGAGCGTCTGTCAAAAGCAGTTGTTAATAGTGTTCCAGACACATGGGGAATCGGATTAAGCGATAACGGCTGGATGAAAACAGAAATTTTTATAGATTATATACAAAATGTATTTCATCCATATTTAAAAAAGAAAAATGTTGAATTTTCTGTCATTCTCTTTCTGGACGGCCATGCAACTCATCTTAGCTATCAATTTAGTACTCTTTGTGCAAAGCTTGGTATTGTTCTCATACCTCTTTACCCTAACTCTACCAGACCAGGATATTACAGCCTGCAGGTGTCTCGAACTTTAGACCACTTAAGGCAATGTGGAAAAATCGCTGTTAGATTGGCGTCGTAAAAATCCATTTTGTAAATTTTCCAAAGAACATTTTGCACAAATCCTTAAAGAAGCTGCATATTCTCTAAAGCCTGAAGTTGCCTCTAGCGGATTTAAAGCTTGTGGATTATATCCGTGGAATCCAAATTCAATCGACTATGACAAATGTTTAGGCAAAAACTATCCAAAAATAACCGGTTCCAATGTTGCAAACACTGAGAAGCGTAAGATTGTTAATAATTGGGTTTGAACTTATCAAAAGTTTATTGAAATAGTTGGAATAAATAAGTCATTAGAACTTGATGATTTTGGCGCCTTATTTACTGGATGTGATGAAAGCTGTAAAAATTTTATATTATTACAAAAATTGAAAACCTATTTTAAATCTGAAACGGAATCTGACACAGATAACCATACAATAGAGATACAAATAGAAGATCTAAATGATAGCGTAGTACATTACAACGATGAAATATTTTTAAACGAAGACAATATAGAAGATATACCTATTGTTTTTTGCGATAAACAACCCGCTGATAACGGCAGCATTAGTACAAAAAAATTGTCGTACTGCAAAATACAATTCTTACAGAGGCTTCTATTTCGTCAGTTGGTTTTTACCAAAATTTAAATTGTGTTTTAAGGAATACAGCATTTTGATTTTTAGTTTGGTAATTTAAATTTTTTTTATATTTTGTAACTAACTGAATTAAAATATGTTTTTTTATTTTGATGTTTTGTTTTAATTGTATAGGTGATAGTTTAAAATTACCTAGTTAGGTATCTATGTATCTTCCACAAAATAATTGGTGCCAATAATTGGAAAATATGTGGTGCCAATGAATAGCATACGAGTGCCAATAATTAGAAAACTTCGATTTTCAATAAAATTAAATAAAATTTAACTATAGCAATCAAAATATGATTACAAAATATTCAAATAAGTGGTCCGAAAGTGATAAATATTCATAAAAAATACATATTCATTGATTATTTTAGAGGTAATTTTATTAATACGATCTCATTAGAGTGCCAATCATTGGGTAGTTTACCCTATATGCAGTTTTTCAATATTATATCATGGCTCCGGGTCAAAAAGTTTCCTGGCGCATTCACGAATCGAATACAAAAAGAATTATTAAGACTCGTTTTGTCGTTTTTTTTTTCGGAGGTTCAGTGCTTTTGTTCGAGCCATTTTAAATATCACATTAATTGTTGCTTGTTTTGTGTGCACCCTGTATGCAAAACCGTTAGTTATTGAGAATTGTTAAAAGCGCTGGGTAGTGAATATTTTTGTAATATGGGCAATTTTTAAAAAATGAAGTCGACAATGAACAGCACGTTTCCTTAGCGATCGAGGGCTTTAGCGTATCAGGTACTAAGTCTGGGAATTCTAAACAGAATGGTCCGAAAAATAAGATGCCTGAAGAGGAAGAACCCCAGTTTCCTTCGGCGGTGGGTTTAATGAATTCTCATAGTACAACTAATAGATGTGTATTTTGCGAAAATGTTAACGAAAGCAGTCAATGCT
Organism: Diabrotica virgifera virgifera; assembly: GCF_917563875.1. Lineage (NCBI taxonomy): Eukaryota > Metazoa > Arthropoda > Insecta > Coleoptera > Chrysomelidae > Diabrotica > Diabrotica virgifera. Next base: position 146,466,485 of record NC_065448.1, on the reverse strand, counting down.
TCAAGGCTCAGAAGTTAACTTATGACCAGAGATTGAATATTTTGACATAGAAAGGTGCTTGCTTCCGCTGTTTGAAAATTGGACACCAATCTCGAAGATGCCGTGGTCAATTAAGTTGTTTACTTTGTCACAAATCACATGTGCCCCTAATGTGCAGAGAACTTTCGATGGGCAAGGCAAAAAAGGAAGAGGAAAATAAGATAGAGAAGGATGGCCAAGCTGGGCCGAAAATAAATCAGTCATTGGCCAATAGTGCTACTACTAATGTTTTTTTGCAAACTTTGCGCGTCAAAATGAACCACTTAAGCAAGATGCGAGTTGTACGCGCCTTAATAGATACCGGATCTCAAAAGACGTATATTCTGAGGTCCACTGCTAGATTATTGGATTATCCATGTAAACGACAGATTAACCTTGTACACGGATTATTCGGAGGCAGCGAGCTAGCACAAAAACATGATTGTGATGACGTTAACTTGAGTTATAATAACTACAGAGGCTGAATATAGAGATAACAGATTCCGGTGATACATCTCCTATAGAGATTTTAATAGGTGCAGACATTGCAGGAAAGCTCTATACCGGAAGAAGGCATATTTTAGGATGTAGACTGGTAGATGTAGAAACCTTATTGGGCTGGACTTTGATGGGAAAAATACCTTTAGATCGACAGGATAATCGTACCGCAACAACTGTTTCACTTTTTATTAGCAACGTGTCGATTAGTCAACTGTGGGAGTTAGATGCTTTGGGTATCAATGATCCGGCAGAAAGGAAGACAAGGGAAGAAATAGCGCTAGCAGCAAAACAACTTTTCTTTGAGACTGTTGCAACAGATTCCACAAGACGATATGAAATTAGACTGCCATGGTTAGGACATCCGGCATTACCAAGTAACTACCAGATGGCTAAGAAAAGGCTGGATATCACGTTGAAGAAGATAAACAAAGATGGATATCTTGAAGCCTACGGCCAAATATTCAAAGAGTGGCTGGATGAAAATATAATTGAGGAAGTGCTCGAGGAGCAACCAAACCAAGAAGTTCATTATTTACCCCACAGACCGGTAATTAAGCCTAATAGCGCGTCCACAAAAATCAGACCAGTTTTTGACGCTTCAGCAAAAGAAAAAGACAAACCTTCTTTAAACCAGTGCCTTGAAAAGGGGGTTAACTTAATTGAATTGATTCCTGCTATTTTATTAAGATTCAGACGACAAGAAATCGGTGTAATCTCAGATATTGGCAAAGCCTTTTTACAGATTGGGATACACAAAGCTGACAGAGATTTTCATCGTTTTCTTTGGATAGATGATGCAGGAAAAGAAAAGGTGTACCGCCACTGTCGTGTGGTATTCGGGATCAGCAGTAGTCCGTTTTTATTGGGAGCTTCACTAGAACATCATTTTTCGTTGATGTTAACAAGATGTGCGTCAAAACTGCTGAATGTTTCGGAAGACACTATTTTAAAATTGTCGCATAGTTTTTACGTTGGCAATAGCGTTACTAGTGTTGCTAATGAACAGAAGCTACGAACTTTTATAGAAGAGTCAAATATAATAATGGCTGAAGGCAAGTTTGATCTCAGAGGGTGGGAGTATACAGGCCAACCCCACGATGACACTATTGATGACTCGACCCAGGTTTTGGGAATAAAATGGAACAAAATAGATGACATGTCTACAACAAGAGTATAAAGATACAGATCTACCTTTTGAAAAACCTATAACTAAAAGAGTCATACTCTCACAAGCGCAGCGCGTGTTTGATCCTATTGGGTATTCTTGTCCAACCACGTTAATTCCGAAGTTGTTATTGCAGAAGACATGGAAAGAACAACTGCCTTGGGATACGCAGGTCGGTTGTGAAATAGAAACCTATTTTCGGAGTTGGATCAAAGAGCTTCCATATTTAGCTGCGATTAAAATTCCTAGGTGGATACATGCAGGCCCCGGAGAAGCTGAACAATTTTCTTAACATACGTTTTGTGATGCTAGCAAGGATGCATATTCCGCAGTAATATTTTTAAGTGGAGTCCGGAATGGACAAGTATTTATACATATTTTAGCAGCTAAATCCAGAGTAGCCCCCTTAAAGACATTGACGATACCCCGACTTGAATGGCTGCAGTTATTGCTGTAAGATTATATGGTACGGTTAGAGAAAATCTTGAAGTTGAACTAGACGAATATTTCTGGAGCGATTCAAAAACGGTACTGTCTTGGATAAGGAGATCTGAGGAATGGACTACCTTCGTGTGGAATCGCGTAGCAGAAATTCGCAAAACTTCGTGCATGGAAAGATGGCATCATGTGCCAGATGTACTCAATCCTGCTGATCTTCCTTCTAGAGATTGTTCTCATAAACAGTTGCTAGATTCCAAATGGTGGGAGGGTCTGCAATGGCTTTATGAAGATCCATCATCTTGGCCCCGAGACAATCACAGCTGTGATGAGGAAGATATTAACAAGGAGAAAAAGAAAAAGCTAGTTACGGTTCTTGTTAACTGTGAGCAAGATGGTATGATCTTATAGCTGATTGGCATCTTAATTATTTTTCACAGTATCTGAAGACATTGCGCATGTGCGCGTGGATTTGTCGATTTACCAATAATGCAAGAAATAAGGACGACAAACAAAAGGGAGAGTTAACCCCTGAGGAGCTTGATAAAGCTGAAACATTGGTACTCAAGCTAGTACGAAAAGAGACGTTTTCGGACGAAAACGATAAGAAATTGTGTGGAATGGGAGCCTTCAAAGACAAGAATGGTTTGATCCGATTGAAGTCTCGCATCAGTAATAGAAACGATGATGAATATTTTCGTTTTCCAGTAGTTTTGCCAGCCAAGCATTTTGTAGTGAATAGCCTACTATTTCGAGAACATGTCAAGTCGTGTCATGTCGGAACACAAGGACTGATGGCTATCGTGCGCAAACGATATTGGACTTTAGGTGGTCGGCGCGCTGTAGAATCCGAGATTGAAAGGTGCGTCGTCTACAAAAGACATAATGCCGGGTCGTTTGGGGTGAGTGCGACACCGTTGATAATAGATCGTGTCCGGGACGCGATAGCATTCGAGACGACGAGTGTGGAGTGGCAATGCTTTATTGCCAGACGAGGTTGGTCGAAGACTAGACAGTAACAATGGGACTAACTTTGTCGGTACTGAGAACGTGTTTCGTCAGGGGGACATTGAGAAGATTGCTACAGATAGGTACAGGACAGTTTCTCAGACCCAACCAGCGTTTCTACCCATTGAATGCCCAACAGATTGGGTTCAGATGCCAGGTGACGACATCAGTGTGGAGTCGAGCAACAGCCAGGGACCGCCTTCAGAGAATGTGTGCGAAAGTGCGGGAGTTGCTATGGCCGAGAGTGTCGCGGAGCCGGGAGTGTCCAAAAGCAGAGTACCCGAAGCGATAATAAGTGTAACGCGAAGTGGGCGTGAAGTCAAGACCCCGCTGCGATATACGAGATAGACTCGGTTTTTATTTTTGTATTTTATGTTACTGTTGTATTGATGATCATGGTATTTGGATGTCTCTATTAATTTTGTGAGCCATGTTCATCTTTGTGTAACCAAAAGATAATGTCTCAGGTGGGAGAATGTTCGAGTCATTTCAAATATCATATTAATTGTTGCTTGTTTTGTGTGCACCCTGTATGCAAAACCGTTAGTTATTGAGAATTGTTAAAAGCGCTGGGTAGTGAATATTTTTGTAATATGGGCACAGCAACCTTCTTCCACTTATCGGTTTGTTTTGATAATAATTACGTCAGACACATATCATATTTTTATGTTGAATCAACAAAAACCTTCGAATGTGTGCTGGGAAGATTTCAACCTTGGGATCGCTTCGCTGAAAAAAGAATTTCGGCCAGATAGCGAAAATAGATTTTGTATTCAGAATGAGAACTTTTCAAGATACCGAATGAAGAGCATCTGACATGTTTCCGCGTCGGCCGGTAAAATAATATAAGTTCCAAAGATACTGTAATGCACGTTTGACATTTCCGGATTACGGTATAAACACTTTAATTATACGCGGTGTTTTATAATTATCCATATTAGAGATATACTGTTTATTTTTCGCCTTTAATATTTTGCAAGCTGTTAACTCTTTTGACTTAAAGCTGATTATAGAAAATAAAAGTACAAAGTCTTTTATTTAATTTCGAATCTCCGGGGTTTGTTAAGATCGGGTAGATTTTTAGAGGCCCCACAGCTTTATTGCTTCGACTATTATGTCATCTGCAAATTGTTACTCTTGCTATATCTTTTTTGCTTGTGAATTTTATCTGCAAAATTCTTATGTCTTTTTTATATTTTAATCCTGTATAATTTCTCTGTACTTGATTTATTAAAAGATTGTATATAAACTAGAAACAAGATATACTTACAGTAAAACCTCCGTTAACCGAAATAATTGGGGGGAGGCCGTTTCGGATAAGAATTTCGGTTAAAAATAACATGGTTTTTTGTATCCTTGTATCAAATTACATAGTATTCTTGGTCAAAGTTGGTATTTAAAAATACTATGAGGTGATTTCGTAATGTGTTCTATATTTAATTGCGTTCTTTAGTTGCATAAAAGCAAAGTTGACGATATTGACAAATTTACATCGAATTGTTTCCTTTTTGCGATAAAAATTTACTTTTTATTGACAAAATTATTCAAACTGTCAGTCCTTTCGGTTAAAAAGATTTCGGTTAACGGAGGTTTTACTGTAATTCCATATAATATTCTTATTTTTGAGTTGTATGGTTATCGTCTGTTGTCGACCTTTTTCTATACAAAAGTTGTTTGTATCGTAAAGAGAGGAAAAACGAAAGCCAATGTGGAAGAGATAAGCAGTACCTAATAGTAGGGGAGGAAAGTATGCTAAATTTGCAGTTACTCGAGCGTTATGGGGATTTATTGGGTTGTGAAGATTAGGTCTTAAAAGCAAAAAAAGTTAAGTAAAATTTTCCATTTAAGTGGGGACTTTCCATTTTTAATTTAATTTTTCATTTCCAACAATCGTTTTTTCCTATTATAGCGCCATCTATCTATAATTCTAAAAAATGTCTCCAATAAAAGTTACTTATTTTTACGTAAGGAATCCAAATCTACAATAAAAAAATGGGGACTCCTATTTAATATTTTAAAGTAACCCCCTACCCCGCCTCCGTGGGGGATCATGTTTGGTGTCATTCGATAGATTTTTTAAAAATATTGAATACGTGTATTTTGCAATTTCTCGATCTGATGTTTATTTCGCGAAATATCGCGGGGTTTCTATTTAAAATTTTAAATTTACCCCCACCCCTCTCCGTGAGGGGTCGTGTTTGGTATCATTCGATAGATTTTTAAAAACTATTAAACACGTATTTTTTAGTTTTTCGATCTGAAGTTTATTTCTCGAAATATTCGCTTTTTTCTTGTGAAACTTTGTGATTTTCCCATTTCTTTACGCCCCGCTCAAATCGTCAGACTTTTTAAATATACACTGTGTTGCATGTACTTAACTTACATTATCTTAATCTGACAATTTCGAGTACTTCTAAGGATAGATTTATTTTTTCGGACCCCCCTTAACGAACTCCCCTGTATTAAGATCCAATATATGGTAGGAGTACATTTACAGGGTACAAGGTTTCTACCCATATCATAATCTGACGCGCTCGAGTAACTGCAAAAATCTCCGCTTGGGCTCCCCTACCATAAAGTTTTTTAAAATATAAAACATAGTATGTAAAGAAGCTGTAAATACCCCATAAATACAAACTACTGACGATCTTTTTAGGGATATAATAACAGTATTTTATGTATAAATAACAAAAACCAAGTTTATTTTTCACACAGACCTATTTTCATTAGATTCATAAATTTTCAGTCATATACAACATTGATTTACATTTTCTTGATAAATATATCTGTTACTGATATTGCTATCAGCAGAGTTCGCTTTAAATTTTGCATGAAACACAAAGCAATTTAAATTTAAAATATATTTGCAAATTTTATTTAAAAAACTTTTTCGACGACAATAATATTTTTTATCATTTTTAATTCATTTGAAATGCACTAAAGAAAAAACAATTTTTTCTTGTTTTGTTTTTTTTTACCTCGGTTCGGAACCTTTAGCCACGTATTTACATATAGACCACTCATCAGCAGTAAAAAACTGTAAAACCGTGGAATTTTGAGAATCAACACCGATTTTAATGAAAATTTGGGTTTAAGCTCTGTTGACACTCTTCTTCTTCAAAATGTACCCTATGCTGAACTGTGCTTTTGCCCGGGGGGGGGGGGTGAAAACAACCTCATCCAGGGGACGAACATTTTTTTAATCAAAATAACTATGGAAATCGATAGAGTGACCAATTCTGAGTAAATTTTGTTCTATAAGATTTTTTTGCAAAACTGATACTTTTTAAGTTATTTGCGATTGAAACTATGCATTTTTCATTGAAAAAACTCATGTTCTATAACCGTTTTTACTTAAAAGACACCTTTTAAAGTTCATTTTTCAAATAAGCTCTGACAAAAGTTTTTTGCATAAGAACTGACTGACTTATGACAAAAATAAAGTTGCTCCCTGCTCTTTTCTTTTTGAAAATAAAACTTAAACCCTCGTCGTTACAATCCTAATAGAAATGATAGCTTTCCACTTGAAATTACCTTTATTTAGGTATAATTGATACGATCCATGTGATTCGACAGGTTTGGAATGCTTAGTTTTAAAAAATAGTTGATTAAATCGAAAATGACATTATTATAATTTAAAAAAATGTGTATTTTTCTTAAATAAACTTAAAAGTATTCATGATACAAAAAACAAAAAAAAAAGAATCAAAGTTTTCAGTAAAAGAAATTCTACAATTAATATTTGAAACATTTTTTCATATTATTAATACTTTTAGATTTAGATTTAGAAAAGAAATTCATAAATTAGAATAAATTAAATTTGAAACAACTTTACAACACTACCATCTGCTTGCAAAATGTATCGTCTTTATCTATACAGAATGTCCTGATTAAACCAGTAGTTCGCCTAAAATATCTTTAATAGAAGAGTTTTTTTTATCTGAGACCCTAATATACGTCAATTTTGCTATCAAATTGGCGTCTGATGATGGCAAATTAATAGACACATGTCATTAAATGGGGCGGCTAGACATTTAAAGATTTTAATTGGAAGGGGAGATCAAATTACTCATCCTGAAGAAAAGTGTCTTAACTCAAAAAACAACCTTTCTCAGGGGAGACAAAAATAGATTTTAGATCTTCATTTAACAATTTTAACAAGTTTAACAACAAAGTTTTAAACGGTATCTGCTAAAATTCATACATTAAAAACGAAGAATATGGATATTTAAGTGAATGTTTTTAATTGTGTAGGAAGCAAAACAAAAAAACTATGATATCTGATTTAACAAAGAAAAAAGATCAAAATTTTGAGTTATGTCACTTTTATTTTAAAATTGGTTACTTTTTAAAATTAACAAAAAAAACACTTAGGACACTTCTTGAAATACAACGGTTTTGTGATAAAATAATGATACGTTCACGGCGAATGTCAGAGCATAACCGAAAAGAGTTGTCATTGTTCCGGAATAAAAGTATTCATTTTACTGCCAAAGGAATAATGACACTACATCCATCTTTCGGAGTTCTAAGTAAACATCTATGTGACATTTTTCCTGGTAAAGATATAGGGCATTTGGAGTCAATTTAAGAAGATAACTGGAATTATGCATTTTTGAGTTGTGTCACTTTTCTTCCGGATAGCAAATCACTTTAAATACATTTCGTCTACAATTGTCTTTACGCAAATACCGATTTTTTATGCCGTGTTAAAAAGATATAAAGAAATTGAAATATCGGCGACCTAAATTCCTGTAAGCTTGTTGTAAGCTTCCAACTATTTGGTAGGACTAATAAGCGATAATTAAATTTCTTAAACTAAAAAGGGGTAGTTCTAGTCACCTATATGGTGACACTCCTCCATAAATCCCTACCGGAAGGGCGTTGACGCCTAAAAACGGCGTATATATATACAAGAATAAAAAACCGCTAAACGCCGTAAAAATGAGTGGCGCATAAAATATTCCAGCTACAAAAGATCTGATATGAATATTACGTGGCGCGAAAATGGATTTTCATTTGATGCAAAACAAAATTCTAGTTTTATTTTAAAAGATTTTTCCATAATATTTGCTAAATTTGAAGTAAACGCGCCACAAAAGAGTAACTTTGATACAGTTTGAATTTTGAAACTCTTTTGTGGCGCGTTTACTTCAAATTTAGCAAATATTATGGAAAAATCTTTTAAAATAAAACTAGAATTTTGTTTTGCATCAAATGAAAATCCATTTTCGCGCCACGTAATATTCATATCAGATCTTTTGTAGCTGGAATATTTTATGCGCCACTCATTTTTACGGCGTTTAGCGCTTTTTTATTCTTGTATCACGAGTTTTTCAAAGTTATTTATAAATTAAATGTATGAAGTTGAATGCAATGTTCCTCTATTACACGTCAAGCTTTATAAATGGTCACCTTTGTTGCATTATCTCCCAAATGATCTAGTGTCCATCGAATGTACACTAGATTTTTTTTTATTCGAAATAGATTGAAAAAAAATTGAGATGGCCGGTAAATGAAGTCGGATTGCCCGTTGCCAGATCAAATTTAGCGTCGTAACCACTACAACTACATAAACCATTTCGGGAATAATCGTAAATTGGATTATACTTTTGTAGCTTAAAAACTTCTAAACGGCTTAACCAATTTTGATCAGTAAACATGAGTTTGAAACGTATTGACCAGTAGTATCTGATGGATCTAAGGTCAAGTATGAAAATTGAAGCTACTACAGGAATTATTGAGCTTGAGAAACCGTTTTTCCCACAGGAAATAGATTTTATCATACTTATGAAGCCTATAACCTAAAAAATTCAAATTTTCCGGGATATGAGGTATACACCGTTAAATTCGTCTGGTGTACTTCTATAAACGCTAAGTTATTGGCGCAATTTGTAGGTTGAAATGTTGAGTAATTGTCGAAAAACCAAAATTTTCAAAGTTTAGTTTTTCAGTTTTTCGGCTATACTGAGCCGTGTGTATGTCTGATTCTGACGGCTTATACACCATTTGAAAGCTTAAGTCAACACTATTAATTTGATGTATTTGCGGTTCTCCTGGCTCTTCTTGATCCGAATATATATACCCCCAAAACATATGCCGTTTTGTACCTACCAAGTCCTATAGCTGGCTTATGGGTGGTCAAAAGTCACAAACTACACCGGTTCTAAATCGGCCCTGACCCCCTCTTCAAACACAGAGGAAAAATATCAAATCGGTTTAACTTTCAAACACACATACATATATATCCACAAACATTTTCCCTTTTTTAAATAAAAATTAAGTCACATTTCTAAGCTCTATAACTTTTGAATAGTATAACCGATTTTCAAAATTAGACATGCGTTGGAAAGGTAATGATCAGTACTGTTAGAAGCCGCAAAGGTCGGACTTAAATTTTTGAAGTTTTTGGGAGTTTTGGGGGCCAGAACGAAAAACAGACCTAAATAGGAAGGGCCGTAAAATCGACACCCTTGGACCAAAATGGATGGTTGACATATGAATGGGTGAGTCTTTTTCTGAACTTGAAGATGGGAGTTGGCACAATTTTCAATTCAGTCAGATTTAGAAAATTGAAAATTTCGTGTATATAATAGTGTCGCGTGTAGGGGGGCGTATTTCTGCGCCACTGGCGAGAACTGCCGTTCTCTGGTAATTTTTTCGATATAAAACTAACAGCTTCGATAACCAATAAATCGAAAACTATTAATTTTATCAAAAAAATGTATAATGAACATTTTTTGCTTATAATTAATATTTTTACCAGCATTTGCGGTCAAAATATAATAAAAAATTTCCACCCTCGAGATGAGGTGGCAACAACCCCATGGTAAAAGCGTCTTTCGGCATCATATAGATTTTGATCCTTGGACTATCCACTACTTATTGTCAAATTTTCAAGCAAATCTATCCATTCTGTAAAAATTGCGAAGTGAAAAATTTCAGTTCCTGGACTAATTATACTTTTGGAGCTCTATAACTTCTGAACGGTTTACCTGATGTTGATCACTAAACATGAATTTGAAACGTATTGACAAGTAGTATCTGACCAGCATCCAAGATCGAGTATGATAACTGAACGTATTACAGGAATTATTGAGCTTGAAAAACCGTTTTTTCCCGTAAGAAATAGATTTGATTATACTTATGAAGCCTATAACTTAAAAATTCGAATTTTCCCAGATATGAGGTATACACCGTTAGACGCGTCCTGAGTCCTTCTACAAACGCTCAGTTATTGGTGCAATTCGTAGGTTGAAATTTTGAGTAATTGTCGAAAAACCAAAATTTTCAAAGTTTAATTTTTCAGTTTTTTGGCTATGGCGAGCAGTGTGTATGTCTCGGCTTGATCGCTTAGGCGCCACTTGAAAGCTTAACTCAACCCTATTGATTTGGTGTATTTGCGGTTTTCCTGTCTTTCCTTGAACCTAAGATATATACGCCCAAAAAATATGCTATTTTGTATCTACCTAGTCCTCTAGCTGGCTTACGGGTAGTCAGAAGTCAAAAATTAGACCGGTTCTGAATCGGCCCTCACACCTTCTTGAAACACAGAAAAAAAAATTCAGATCGGTGTAACTTTTCCACACACATACATACATACATACATACATACATACATACATATCCACAAACATTTTCCATTTTTTAAATAAAAATTGAGACATATTTCTGAGCTCGATAACTTTTGAATGGTATAACCGATTTTCAAAATTAAACATGCGTTGGAAAGGTAATGATCTGTGCTATCAGAAGCCGCAAAGGTCGGGCTTAAATTTTTGAAATTTTTGGGAGTTTTGGGGACGAGAACGAAAAACAGGCTTTAAATGGGAAGGGCCGTAAAATCCACACCCTTGGACCAAAATGGAGAGGTAACATATGGATGGACGAGTCTTTTCCTAAACTTTAAGATGGGATTTGGCCCAATTTTCAATTCAGTCAGGTTTAGAAAATCGAAAATTTCGTGTATATATAGTGTCGCTTGTAGGGGTGTTGTGCGCCACTGGTGAGAACTGTCGCTCTCTGTGGATATACATATATATATAATATATATATATATATATATATATATATATATATATATATATATATATATAAATATATATTATATATATAAATATATATATATATATATATATATATATATATATATAAACAAATGAAATAGAGAATGCGGAAAAATCCCCTTACGAACAATTCACACATCCACTACTTCGGGCTGGGAAAAATTTTTTGAATAGAATCGAAGATCCAAACACCAGCTCTTAGAAATGTGTTTCGCCCTCTTCAACCTCTATGGGCTCATCGGTGAAGATGAGAGGTTGAATATCTTCAGACACATTCCAATCAAAAAACAACATTCGAGACCTAGACATAGCAGGAACGTAAATCTACGCCCAACCTGACAATGCCATTCTCAAGTTTTAATTCCCTAATTACTTTAGAGTAAGTAAGATAATGTTTATGAACTTAAAAATTTTTCCCAGCCCGAAGTAGTGGATGTGTGAATTGTTCGTAAGGGGATTTTTCCGCATTCTCTATTTCATTTGTTTGTTTTCGTACGAGTGGTCGTCCAAACCAGTACCTGTGGATCTTTTGATCACTGAGTGTGTTTCAAAGATCTACATCTTTTGTTTTTTCATAAATATATATATATATATATATATATATATATATATATATATATATATATATATATATATATGTATATATATATATATATATATAAAAATGAATAACCATTTTCAATTTCGTTGCAAAACGAAAACACAGCCGAACCATATTCCAGTCCAATCAGAGAGTGCTGCAAGCACCTCTACCGGTTTCGAAACTTATTAGTCTCTCATCAGGAGGCACATATGCTGCTCTCCCTGATCCAACCAAAACAAACCCCAGCGTGCAGTCCCGAATTGCAACGAACGAAATGGCATAGATGCCCTAGCGGCAACTGCTAGCAAAAGACTAAGTTTTCACTCTAATGGCATACAACATATCCCACCAGAATGAAAACAATGGGAACCTTCTCTGGTTACACCTCCGAGGCTTCTACAATTTGCAAGCCATACGGATGCTGAGACTAAGGAAGATGAGGGAATTCTACAATTTACAATTCACGTCACATCTGCTCAGCGCGGTAAAGTTCCAACGAGACTGGTTCCCTTCATACTCCACACAGAGTAAATGTAAATCAAAAATGAATAACCATTTTCAATTTCGTTGCAAAACGAAAACACAGCCGAACCATATTCCAGTCCAATCAGAGAGTGCTGCAAGCACCTCTACCGGTTTCGAAACTTATTAGTCTCTCATCAGGAGGCACATATGCTGCTCTCCCTGATCCAACCAAAACAAACCCCAGCGTGCAGTCCCGAATTGCAACGAACGAAATGGCATAGATGCCCTAGCGGCAACTGCTAGCAAAAGACTAAGTTTTCACTCTAATGGCATACAACATATCCCACCAGAATGAAAACAATGGGAACCTTCTCTGGTTACACCTCCGAGGCTTCTACAATTTGCAAGCCATACGGATGCTGAGACTAAGGAAGATGAGGGAATTCTACAATTTACAATTCACGTCACATCTGCTCAGCGCGGTAAAGTTCCAACGAGACTGGTTCCCTTCATACTCCACACAGAGTAAATGTAAATCAAAAATGAATAACCATTTTCAATTTCGTTGCAACGAAATTGATATCGGGGGACATATGTTTATAGAGCCAACTTGTATTTATTTTTCATGTAGAATTAGCCCTTAAAATTTTTCATACTTATTTACTAACACCCTGTATATATATCAAACAAATGAAATAGAGAATGTGGAAAAATCCCCTTACGAACAATTCACACATCCACCATTTCAGGTTGGGAAAAATTTCTTGAATAGAATCAAAGATCCAAACACCTGTTCTTCGAAATGTGTTTCGCCCTCTTCAACCTCTCTGGGCTTATCAATAAAGATGAGAGGTTGAATATCTTTAGACACATTCCATCAAAAAACAACATTCGAGACCCAGACATAGCAGGAGCGTATATCTACGCCGCATAATCTGACCATGACAGCCTCACGTTTTAATTCCCTAATTACTATAAGTAAAATATATGTTTGAAAAACAAAAAAAAACAAAAGATGTAAATCTTTGAAACACACTCAGTGATCAAAAGATCTAAGTTATTGGTTTACCGACCAAACGTAACTAAATCAAACAAATGAAATAGAGAATGTGGAAAAATCCCCTTACGAACAATTCACACATCCACCATTTCAAGTTGGGAAAAATTTCTTGAATAGAATCAAAGATCCAAACACCTGTTCTTCGAAATGTGTTTCGCCCTCTTCAACCTCTCTGGGCTTATCAATAAAGATGAGAGGTTGAATATCTTTAGACACATTCCATCAAAAAACAACATTCGAGACCCAGACATAGCAGGAGCGTATATCTACGCCGCATAATCTGACCATGACAGCCTCACGTTTTAATTCCCTAATTACTATAAGTAAAATATATGTTTGAAAAACAAAAAAACAAAAGATGTAAATCTTTGAAACACACTCAGTGATCAAAAGATCTAAGTTATTGGTTTACCGACCAAACGTAACTAAATCAAACAAATGAAATAGAGAATGTGGAAAAATCCCCTTACGAACAATTCACACATCCGCCATTTCAGGTTGGGAAAAATTTCTTGAATAGAATCAAAGATCCAAACACCTGTTCTTCGAAATGTGTTTCGCCCTCTTCAACCTCTCTGGGCTTATCAATAAAGATGAGAGGTTGAATATCTTTAGACACATTCCATCAAAAAACAACATTCGAGACCCAGACATAGCAGGAGCGTATATCTACGCCGCATAATCTGACCATGACAGCCTCACGTTTTAATTCCCTAATTACTATAAGTAAAATATATGTTTGGAAAACAAAAAAACAAAAGATGTAAATCTTTGAAACACACTCAGTGATCAAAAGATCTAAGTTATTGGTTTACCGACCAAACGTAACTAAATCAAACAAATGAAATAGAGAATGTGGAAAAATCCCCTTACGAACAATTCACACATCCACCATTTCAGGTTGGGAAAAATTTCTTGAATAGAATCAAAGATCCAAACACCTGTTCTTCGAAATGTGTTTCGCCCTCTTCAACCTCTCTGGGCTTATCAATAAAGATGAGAGGTTGAATATCTTTAGACACATTCCATCAAAAAACAACATTCGAGACCCAGACATAGCAGGAGCGTATATCTACGCCGCATAATCTGACCATGACAGCCTCACGTTTTAATTCCCTAATTACTATAAGTAAAATATATGTTTGAAAAACAAAAAAACAAAAGATGTAAATCTTTGAAACACACTCAGTGATCAAAAGATCTAAGTTATTGGTTTACCGACCAAACGTAACTAAATCAAACAAATGAAATAGAGAATGTGGAAAAATCCCCTTACGAACAATTCACACATCCACCATTTCAGGTTGGGAAAAATTTCTTGAATAGAATCAAAGATCCAAACACCTGTTCTTCGAAACCTGTTTTTCCCAACCTGAAATGGTGGATGTGTGAATTGTTCGTAAGGGGATTTTTCCACATTCTCTATTTCATTTGTTTGATTTAGTTACGTTTGGTCGGTAAACCAATAACTTAGATCTTTTGATCACTGAGTGTGTTTCAAAGATTTACATCTTTTGTTTTTTTGTTTTCCAAACATATATTTTACTTATAGTAATTAGGGAATTAAAACGTGAGGCTGTCATGGTCAGATTATGCGGCGTAGATATACGCTCCTGCTATGTCTGGGTCTCGAATGTTGTTTTTTGATGGAATGTGTCTAAAGATATTCAACCTCTCATCTTTATTGATAAGCCTAGAGAGGTTGAAGAGGGCGAAACACATTTCGAAGAACAGGTGTTTGGATCTTTGATTCTATTCAAGAAATTTTTCCCAACCTGAAATGGTGGATGTGTGAATTGTTCGTAAGGGGATTTTTCCACATTCTCTATTTCATTTGTTTGATTTAGTTACGTTTGGTCGGTAAACCAATAACTTAGATCTTTTGATCACTGAGTGTGTTTCAAAGATTTACATCTTTTGTTTTTTTGTTTTTCAAACATATATTTTACTTATAGTAATTAGGGAATTAAAACGTGAGGCCTTCATGGTCAGATTATGCGGCGTAGATATACGCTCCTGCTATGTCTGGGTCTCGAATGTTGTTTTTTGATGGAATGTGTCTAAAGATATTCAACCTCTCATCTTTATTGATAAGCCCAGAGAGGTTGAAGAGGGCGAAACACATTTCGAAGAACAGGTGTTTGGATCTTTGATTCTATTCAAGAAATTTTTCCCAACCTGAAATGGTGGATGTGTGAATTGTTCGTAAGGGGATTTTTCCACATTCTCTATTTCATTTGTTTGATTTAGTTACGTTTGGTCGGTAAACCAATAACTTAGATCTTTTGATCACTGAGTGTGTTTCAAAGATTTACATCTTTTGTTTATATATATATATAAATATATATATATATATATATATATATATATATATATATATATATATATATATATATATATATATAAAAATGCGAAACACATTTTTAAGAACAGGTGTTTGGATCTTTGATTCTATTCAAGAAATTTTTCCCAACCTGAAATGGTGGATGTGTGAATTGTTCGTAAGGGGATTTTTCCACATTCTCTATTTCATTTGTTTGATTTAGTTACGTTTGGTCGGTAAACCAATAACTTAGATCTTTTGATCACTGAGTGTGTTTCAAAGATTTACATCTTTTGTTTTTTTTTTGTTTTTCAAACATATATTTTACTTATAGTAATTAGGGAATTAAAACGTGAGGCTGTCATGGTCAGATTATGCGGCGTAGATATACGCTCCTGCTATGTCTGGGTCTCGAATGTTGTTTTTTGATGGAATGTGTCTAAAGATATTCAACCTCTCATCTTTATTGATAAGCCCAGAGAGGTTGAAGAGAGCGAAACACATTTCGAAGAACAGGTGTTTGGATCTTTGATTCTATTCAAGAAATTTTTCCCAACCTGAAATGGTGGATGTGTGAATTGTTCGTAAGGGGATTTTTCCACATTCTCTATTTCATTTGTTTGATATATATATATATATATATATATATATATATATATATATATATAACAAGGCTGAAATATTGGGGTAGCAGCAATCTCAAAGAAAACTCTTTATAATAGTTCCAAGCTTTATATATATATATATATATATATATATATATATATATATATATATATATATATATATATATATATATACATATATATATATATATATATATATATATATATATATATATATATATTTATATATAACAA
This sequence comes from Diabrotica virgifera virgifera, assembly GCF_917563875.1. Taxonomy (NCBI): domain Eukaryota; kingdom Metazoa; phylum Arthropoda; class Insecta; order Coleoptera; family Chrysomelidae; genus Diabrotica; species Diabrotica virgifera. The sequence goes on along the minus strand of NC_065448.1, from coordinate 146,449,998 downwards.
GGTTGTATTCTTGGGGAATTCAGCAAATTTTATGTGAAAGAAAACACTTTTTACTTGATCCAAGCTTTCGTAAACTTTAATGAATCGTTTACATCATCAGGGTAGACTGTAATAAAAAACGATGGTAGTTTTTTTTGGTATAGGACCTTATAAATTAATATACTCACAGTAAGTTGTGGTTGTTCACAAAAAGGTGTTGTAAAAAAGTTAATTAAAATCATAAAATGTCTCTTGAAGTTTAAAAAGTGATGGTTAAAATATTTTTTTACATTGATAACTACAATTGTTTTTTAAATTGTAAACAGTTTTTTAAAAAACAAAATATCACAGAATACATATATACTATGACAGATCGGATTACACAAGTAAATAACAGGCAGGAAATATTAGAATGATTTGTTTTTAAATTTTTAAATTTTAAATTTTTAAATAATAATCATTCTAATATTTCCTGCCTGTTATTTACTTGTGTAATCCGATCTGTCATAGTATATATGTATTCTGTGATATTTTGTTTTTTAAAAAACTGTTTACAATTTAAAAAACAATTGTAGTTATCAATGTAAAAAAATATTTTAACCATCACTTTTTAAACTTCAAGAGACATTTTATGATTTTAATTAACTTTTTTACAACACCTTTTTGTGAACAACCACAACTTACTGTGAGTATATTAATTTATAAGGTCCTATACCAAAAAAAACTACCATCGTTTTTTATTACAGTCTACCCTGATGATGTAAACGATTCATTAAAGTTTACGAAAGCTTGGATCAAGTAAAAAGTGTTTTCTTTCACATAAAATTTGCTGAATTCCCCAAGAATACAACCTTGTTATATAACATTGTCAGCAAAGACTTCCCTTCTGGTCTCATTTATATATTTATATATATATATATATATATATATATATATATAAATATATAAAATATATATAAAAAAGACAAAAGTTCAAAGTGTTTCACTTCTAATCAGCCCAAAACACATTGACTGCATTCCCCAAAATTATTCTTTTTGTATTATTAACAGTCACTACATATTAATAATCATATATATATATATATATATATATATTGTGGGCCAAAATAGACTGCATCCTCAAGAATCACTGCTTGATATTTGAATATACAGTCAAGAATACCATAATCTTATATATATATATATATATATATATATATATATTTATATATATATATATATTTATATATATATATATATATATATATATATATATATATATATATATATATATAGTGGTTTGAATATTTATATATATAATTGAATATTTTCATGGCCACCTAATAAAATTTCACGTAATTTTTGTTGCAATCAATCAGCTTGCTAAGATGGATTCAGGTCTGGCATTGTCGAATAAGATGTTAAAATGACACTTATGCCTGGATGAACCAACAGATTTTAAGCTTAAGACATGCCTTAAGCTCAGCTTACGAAACATACGCGTTGCACCATTGAGTCTTAAATCAAGTTTAAGCTTGCCACAATGGATTGCAACGTGCAACGATTGATTGGTGCAACCAGGCATTAATTCCGCACCATTCGTGTTTTCTTGATGTTATTAAACAAATCATTTAATACATTCTGTAAATAGTACGCCCAGTTCAGCACTGTTTTTGTAAGTTAAATTAATAGTAAGGGAGAAAAGAATCAAAGAATATATTTTTGTTTCCTCTTAGAGGAAGTCCTGACAGCAATAAATTTTTTATTGAAAGAAATAGAATCAATACAAAAATTATATCGACAATCAGGTAATAAACTTCATAGAAAATTAAAAAACAACAATTTTAAAATTAAAAACACAACAAATCTATGCATTAGTGGGAATTTCCAATCCATGACTATAGTAGAATTCGTTTAGCCTTTGAATAGTTGCCGAAAAATTTTGGATATATACTTCCATATCTCTTATAACAATATGCTCATGATTGTCTTTTTCCAGAGCCAAAGTGAACATTAACTGTTTTCTATTGGGCATAAAACGAGACAGAATATTAAACAATTGAACTCCAAGCCATCCGTGGTGAGATTTTAATGTGGTGGTATATGCCTTCTTGAGAAGTGGGCCAAAATCATACGAGGGCTTTTCTGATTGACTATCTTCCAATATCATTGTGAAAAATGTCGAAAGGAAATGTAGTCCTCTGAAAAAGAAAAAAATATTACTCCGTTACTTTGAAGGTTTCTAAAATATTTTTTTTCTACGAGCGTGCAAAAATGTCTACTTTCGCGAACGCGTTTTAGTTTAGAAAGTTTTACTTTTCCGCACTGAATTTAGATATTTTAATATTAGTCCTGTCGCCAGGGGGGGTACAACGGCCTTCTTAATTCAGATGGACTTACCCAAGTTTTTTTTATGTATTTTGACCCGTAGAACACGAATTTTTTGGGTAACAGTTGATCCGGATGTCGATAAGATTGTTATAAACAAAGAAGTTGAGGAATTACATAACAGCGATTTCTCGCAAAACAAAACATTTTTTTGTATTTTTTGGGTCATTCTAACCAAAAAATGTTCCTACAAGTTTTTTCGTAGGATGCATAGTTTTCGAGATAAACGCGGTTGAACTTTCAAAAAATGGAAAAATTGCAATTTTTGAACCCGAAGAACGTTTGAATAAAAAATAAAATAGCAATTCTGCTTACCGCCTTTAAAAGTTTAAGTCAAATTATATCTGTTTTGAATATTTGTATTGCTACAAATTTATTTTTTGATTGTTAAAAAAAGCTATAAACACATACTGTTTCCCGTGCCTAATACATGCGTTTTATTGCATGCTACTTAGAAATAGCCCCGCTTGCACTTTTTCCTCCTCTACGTACTCGTTCGATTTTAAATGAGAAATCATTGAAACATCACTCAAGCACTAGTTGTTTATAGCTTTGTTTTAACAATAAAATAATACATTTTTGGCAATACAAATAATTAAAACCGATATAATTTGACTTGAACTTTCGAATGCGGTAAGCAGAATTGCTATTTTATTTTTTAATCAAAAGTTTTTCGGGTTCAAAAATTCCAATTTTTCGATTTTTTGAAAGTTCAACCTCGTTTATCTCGGAAACTATGCATCCTACGAAAAAATTTGTAGGAACATTTTTTGGTTAAAATGGCCCAAAAAATACAAAAAAATGTTTTGTTTTGCGAGAAATCGCTGTTATGTGATTCCTCAACTTCTTGGTTTATAACAATCTTATCGACATCCGGATCAACTGTTACCCAAAAAATTCGTGTTCTACAGGTCAAAATACATAAAAAAAACTTGGGTAAGTCCATCTGAATACAGGAGGCCGTTGTACCCCCCCTGGCGACAGGACTATATGGCCCTAAAATAATTATAATACATGCAATAAACTAATATTTAGATATTATTTACTAATTTATTTCAAATGTACCTTATTGTATTCTACTCTGGGTAATTAGCAAAATACAAGGAAAAGTTATTTACCAGCAATTTTATTGCTGGAATCGAATCTTATGATTATATATACAGTAAAACCTCCGTTAACCGAAATAATTGGGGGGAGGCCGTTTCGGATAACAAGAATTTCGGTTAAAAATAACATTGTTTTTGGTATTCTTCTTGTATCAAATTACATAGTATTCTTGGTCAAAGTTGGCATTAAAAAATACTATGAAGTGATTTCGTAATGTGTTGTATATTTAATAGGGTTTTTTAGTTGTATGAAAGCAATGTTGACGATGTTGACAAATTTACATCGAATTGGTTCCGTTTTGCTATAAAAATTTACTTTTTGTTGACGAATGTTAGCCGTTTCGGTTAAAAAGGTTTCGGTTAACGGAGTTTTTACTGTATTAATAATATAGGTATGCAAAGTCCGCAGATAGTGTGCTACTTTTTTTATAAACCAAATGGCGCCCGAAAATCGTGTTTTTTTTTCAATTTTTGCTCTATAACTCCAAAGATTTTAACTTTACACCAAAAACACCCAAATAAAAATTACCCGTAATTAAATTCTGCATAGAAACGTGTTTTCCTTGATTTACTTCGACGAAAATTTTCCCCGAAAAATGCGGGTTTTTCCAACAAAATCTTTAATTTTCAACTAAAATTTTAGATAAGTAATTGTTTATCAATAATTAAATAACTTGGTAATATAAAAGCTCTTTTTGTATAGATAATAACTCCAGAAGCCCATGGAAATTGAATGAGAAAATGCATTTTTTAACGTATACCGATTTTGAACTTTGAGATTACATTTTCTCCAACCTAATTTTTGATTGGAATTTTGCTGTTTTAGGCAATTTTCACTAGTAATATCGATAGTTTTTATTATAATAATATATGTTATGAGTATTTTAAAGATATGAAAATTGGTGCGGAGAAAGAGGACAAAAATAAAAAGGTGATGGTTCGAAAATTATGATCCTATTGTTTATATCTTTGCCGTAAATGCCGGTCAACTTTGACCGATTGTATCTCAGGAACCATTCATCACAATTAAACGTTTTTTCTTTTAAAAGAAGCGTCCTGCCACTTTTTTTCCAATACCGTTTTCATGATTTAATTTAATTTAATATTTCCCGATATATTCGGGGCCGCTTAAATAGTTCAATTTCAATTCTGTAAAGTACCGGGTGTCCCAATAAGAATGGCTCTCGGCCATATCTCAGGAACCGTTTACAGTGGAGCTTTGAAATAAAAAATTTTATAACAAAAGTTGCCTCAGGAAAAGCCTGGAAATTATTTTCATAATTGTGGGTCCACCGCTAGAGGGCGTAATTGAATATCAAAAATTAAAAAATCTAAATTTTACAAAATTTTCCTAATGAAGGGGCACTGGAAATTCGATTATTGTATTCTTCATAAAATTCTGCGCATATTTGATTTAACAAGTTTAACTCTACTTTTGCAAATAAGAGGTGGGGGTGAGTGGGAACCTTGTTATGAAAAAATGGCTGTAAGTCCGGTTCTGCTAAATCAAATTTTGAAAACTGGGTCTTGTTGAAGACAGACCTTTTTCTTCAATGTAAGCGTGATAATTTTGAACCATCCTAATAAGTAATAAGCCAGCTGAGAGGCGTTATTTAATTTTTTTCAGAAATCTAGTTTTCTTTGGAAAATATTAAATACAAGTATGCATTTTTAATCATACTTTATAAAATTGGATTAAATTAGCAATAGAATAGCGAAAACCGCATGTCGATACCTTTTTTATATCTCAAGATATCTCGAGAAACGTGTAAATTTTATACATAACTGTTACTATCACCGGTAAACTAAGTTAATGAAAAGTAGTGTGCTGTGGAAAAAAACAAAATAACATTTTCCAGATGTCAACGTATAAAAATATAATTGATTAAAACAACAATATAAAGAGAAACAATACTATTAAAATTAAATATAACAAAGAACAAAAAGAACTACTTAGTAACGACCTAAATATTCAAATTGTTGCCCATCATACACTACTCTAGAATACATTAAACAGAGAGTACTAAACGCCATTCAAAGCATATCGAGAGCAGAAATTGAGACTGCTGTTCAATCTACTCTTGAAAGAGTAAATGTTTGCAACGAAAATGATGGGCAACAATTTGAACATTTATGTCATCACTAAATAGTTGTTTTTAGTTCTTTGTAATAGGGCTTTTCAACGCTTCTCATTTGTTTCGAGCCTCTGTCATATGCCGTATAATCCGTGTATAATATTAATATACGAGATATGAACGAGGCTCGAAACAAATGAGAAGCGTTGAAAAGACCTAATATACGTTGACAGCTGGAAAATGTTTCTTTGTTGTTTCCATAGCACACTACTTTTCCTAAACTTCGTTTACCGGTGACAGTAATAGTTATGTTTTTAAATTTACACGTTTTGTAAAATATCTCGAGATAGAAAAAAGGTATTAACATGCGGTTTTCGCTATTCTGTTGCTAATTTTGTCTAATTTTGTAATATGGTATTATAAATGCATGTTTGCATTTAATATTTTCCAAAGAAAACTAGATTTCTGAAAAAAATTAAATAACGCCTTCTAGCTGGCATATTACTCAGTAAGTTGGTTCGAAATCATAACTTTTACATTGACGAAAAAGATCTGTCTTCAACAAGACCAAGTTTGCAGAATTTGATTAAGCAGAACCGGACTCACAGCCAGTTTTTCATAACAAGGTTCCCACTCACCCCCACCTCTTGTTTCCAAAGGTAGACCTAAACTTGTGAAATAAAATATGCGTAGAATTTTATGAAGAATACTACGATCGGATTTCCAGTGCCCCTTCATTAGGAAAATTTTGTAAAATTTAGATTTTTAAATTTTTGATATTCAATTACTCCCTCTAGCGGTGGTTCCACAATTATGAAAATAATTTCCAGGCTTTTCCTGAGGCAACTTTTGTTATAAAATTTTTTATTTCAAAGCTCTACTATAAACGGTTCCTGAGATATGGCCGAGAGCCATTCTTATTGGGACACCCGGTACATTTAGATAGGTACAGTGTCTTTTTATACAAAAATCATAGTTATTCTTATGTATCATAATTATTGTGGGTATTATAGCGACCGTAAATTTTTAATTAACAATTCAATTGTTGCTAAACTGTTCATTCAATTTCCATCGGCTTTTGGAATTATAATCTATACGAAAAGATCTTTTATATTGCCAAGTTGTTTAATTATTGATAAACAATTACTTATCTAAAATTTTAGTTGAAAATTAAAGATTTTGTTGGAAAAACCCGCATTTTCCGAGGAAAATTTTTGTCGAAGTAAATCGGAAAAAACACGGCTCTATGCAGAATTTAATTATGGTGAATTTTTATTTGAGTGTTTTTGGTGTAAAGTTAACATCTTTGGAGTTATAAAGCAAATATTGAAATAAACACGATTTTCGGGCGCCATTTTGTTTATAAAAAAAGTAGCACACTATCTGCGGACTTTGCATACCTATATTAATAATATATACAATCATAAGATTCGATTCCAGCAATAAAATTGCTGGTAAATAACTTTTCCCAAAAATGGCCTATTCTCCGATAACCTGCCCAGACTATTCAGGTTTTAATGAAATTAACGCAACAATTCGATGAAATAAAATTATTTTGACATAATATTCGAAAGTCAAATCAGTAGACAATAACAGTGGTTTTGAAGCGTCGTCATGGACACCAATATCGTCGTCATGCTAACCGATTATGCTGAAAGTTTGATTTTGACAACCTTGTCAAAGAATTAATTTGTGTATGTATTTTCATATTAATTAAATTAATTGATTAAAATTTGGTCATTTTTTAAAGACTCGTAGAAAAAATATTGTTCCTAACTCTTGCAGAAAGTCACTTTTCCGCACTCGACTGCTTGCCAACTCCCGCTTTGCGTCGTTCGGCAAACTGCAGTCGCGTGCGGAAAAGTATGGCTTTCTGCACTTGTTAGGAAAATAACTATTTTATTTAGCTCCATTTAATTTACAATATATGTTATCACTCATAACAATAAGTCAATTTTATGACAAATATTAGAAAATGACATGTAGGAATTCTCTCCAGTGAGAGGCTTCCTTTAAGTTATAATTAACAAAGCTAATAATGATTTGGTATAAGTAATAAGTAACTTTGATATAAGTTAATAATAATAATGTAATGTACGTGTTTAACTTATTTCTATTTAAATCTATTTATTAAGTCTGTAGGCTTAAAACGCTTCAGGCGACGCACCTCGTCGTTTACATTAAACAGTTCGCACACTAAGTCATTAGAGTGAGCACTAGTTTTGTTTTTGTGTTTTTCACTGTACTTTCTGACTTCAGTTGTTATGGATTTAATTTGGAGGTCTTTTCTATTATGTTGTTTGAAACATACCACGGAGCATTGGTTATAATTCGAAGAATTTTGTTGTGGAATCTTTGTACGATTTCTAAGTTTGAATTACTGAATGCCATACGTCCATGGTCCATATTAGCTTGAGTACAGCTTTATATATTAAGATCTTATTTGTTAGATTTAATTGTGATTTCCTGCTAATAAGCCAGTAAAGTTGTCTTAGTTTGAGTCCCAATTTTTTTCGTTTTGTAAATATATGTGTTCTCCAGGTTAATATTCTGTCAAGATGTAAACCTAAATATTTGACTTCATTTCTCTGACTAATCAATTGATTATTTAATAACACTGCTGGACATATACCTCTTCTTAGTATAAATGTAACATGGATTGATTTGGTCTCATTAACTCGAATTTTCCATTTTTTTTAACCATGCTTGGATATTATTAAAGCTGGCTTGTAAGTTCCTTGAGGCAGTTACTGGATCATGATGTGAGGCGAGTATTGCAATGTCATCTGCGAAGGTTGCTGTTATTGTAGTTCTTGAGGTTGGTAGATCTACAGTAAAAAGCTGGTACAGCATTGGTCCTAACACGCTGCCTTGCGGTACTTCTGATTTTATTTGGTGTAATTCTGAATATTCTGAATGATATTTAACTGAAAAGAATCTGTCAGATGGGTAAGAATTTCGAAGTTCATAATACGGATGAGGCAATATGTTTTTCAGTTTATAGAGTAGACCTTTGTGCCAGACTTTATCGAAAGCTTGGCTTATATCAAGAAACGCTGCTGAGCAATATCGCTTATGGTAGGGGAGCAAAGTATGCTAAATAAGGAGTCACTCGAGCGCTGCAGAGACCTATTGGGTTGTGATTATTAGGCCCTAAAACCAAAAAAGTTAAGTAAAATTTTCCATTTTAGTGGGGACTTGCCATTTTTTAATTTAATTTTCCATTTCCAACAATCGTTTTTTACGATTATAGCGCCATCTATCCATAATTCGAAAAAATGTTTGGAATAAAAGTTGCTTATTTTTACGTAAAGAATTCAAATCTGCAATAAAAATTTGGGGCTCCTATTTAAGATTTTAAAGTAACCCTCACCCCACCTCCTTGGGGGCTCGTGTTTGGTACCATTCGATAGATTTTTGAAAAATATTGAGTATGTGTGTATTTTGCCGTTTTTCGATCTGATGTTTATTTTGCGAAATATCGCGGGATTTGTAATTAAAATTTTAAATTTACCCCCCACCCCTCTCCGTGGGGTCATGTTTGATATCATTCGATAGATTTTTGAAAAATATTGAAAACGTAGTTTTTAGTTTTTCGATCTTCAATTCGTGAAATATTCGCTTTTTTTTTGTAAAACTTTTTGACTCGCCCATTTCCTTACGCCCCTCTCAAATCGTCAGATTTTTGAAATATACACTCTTTTGCATGTACTTAACTTACCTTATCTTAATCTGACAATTTCGATTATTTTTAAGGATAGATTTTTTTTTCGGGCCCCCCTTAACGAACTCCCCTGTGTTACGAGCCAATATATGGTAGAGGTACATCTGCAGAGTACCAGGTTTCTCCCTATATGAAAATCTGACGCGCTCGAGTAACTGCAAAAATCCCCGCTTGGGCTCCCCTACCATTATTTTCAAAGTCGTTGCTGATATGTTTTACTAATCTATGGACTTGCTTCATGGTTCCATGTTCTTGTCTAAAACCAAACTGATGTGCTGGTATGAGGTTTTTGCTATCTAATATTGGCTTGATGCGTTTCATTATTAATTTTTCCAGTACTTTGGAAAGCACGGACAGTAAACTGATTAGCCTATATGATGTTAATTCTTCTAGTTTTTTCCTGGTTTTGGGATCATAATTATAATAGCCATTTTCAGTTGTTGCGGAAAATAATTTAATCTTATTATTGCCATAAGAATTTGTAATATTGCCCTTATTCCTTTCTTTGTTAGTTTTTGTAGTATCCTGCCCGTTATCAGATCACAACCAGGAGCTTTTTTAGGAGCAATTTCTTTCATTATTACATCCTTAACTTCATTGAACTTGAATTTCAGTATGAGCAGCTCTATTTGGCAAGGTTCATTTAGTACTCTATTTATTTCCTCCAATTCTTTACGTGTTGATTCCAAGCTGTTTGGTTGAAAGACTTGTGAGAGATAGCCACCAAAGGCATCTGCCTTCTCCATGTTATTTCTTGCTCATTTGTATATGTTTTTTCTTCTTGGTGGTATTGGTGTCTGAGAACTTTTTAGTTTTCTTGTTGCTTTCCATAGTGAGTAGTCGGTAGCTTCTGTTGGTGTAAGCTCTTCTAAGTATGAAGTAAAAGACGGACGTACTCTCAATCATATATAAAATGTTCCCTCAAAAATTTTACAAAAAACAAAGTAAAAAATTGATTCTTGAACTAAAAACCAATACAGTTAAATAAATTAAATGCAGTGGTCCTAACCAATCTTAAATTCCCACATTATTTGTTGTATCGTCTTGTGTCCTGTGTGTTTTGTTTTATTTTAATTTTGATGTGAATTTACTTATTTATTTATTGACGAATTTTAGAACACAATGTAGGTATACCCCCAAAATATAATTTATTACTATTCATTTCTTTTATCTGATTCAATAGTTTATTAATATTTCTTCACTGCTTATATCATTAAAACATAGTCTCAATTTACAATCAATTACTTTCAACTGAATTTTAATTCCTATCTTTTCTTTCTACTCTAATTCTCCACCCCTTAAATTTATATCTGTTTCATGTACCTACATTGCTGTCTATCAATTCACATTTATTACTGTTTTTATTATATGACTGCTAATTTAATATTTTAGCTACAACTTTCAAGCTTTCCGATTGGTCATCCCTTATACGACCACTACTCATCTCATTAAAACATCAAGAAGTACTGACCTTAACAATTTAGGTTACAGCTGCACATCCCCATCTAACATACATATTAAACAGACAACGACACCCAATTTGGGCGTCGAAACGTTAATAAAATTATTTTCTTCAATTTAATTGTGGCTTATTTCCCATATAAATAGTTAATAATAAAATTTTATTGCTAACACTTTTAGTTCTTGCAGATAGGACCTTGTGTACTTAAGTTGAATATTTTTATGTCAGTTAGAACTTTCTTAACTTATCAACATTGTGTAATTCTCGCAGATAGGACCTTGTAAAATTTTATTGTTAACTTATAAACACTTTTAGTTCTTGCAGATAGGACCTTGTGTACTTAAGTTGACTATTTTTATGTCAGTTAGTACTTTCTTAACTTATCAACATTGTGTAATTCTCGCAGGTAGGACCTTGTAAAATTCGTATTTCGGCCACCTGTTAATATATGTCGGTGCTAGTATCATATTAAGGTGAAGAACATGAAATAGAACCACGTTACATAAAAATCTCAGTTTAGACAGAAATGGCAGATAGAACCTTGTTATACTGATGCAAATATGAAAATTAATACAGAGAAAACAAAAACAATGATAATTTCAAATACGAGGAAGACACACGCAATAGAATTAGACGGGAAACAACTAGAGCAAGTGGAATATTTTAAATACCTAGGAGTAATAATCGAATCAAATGGTAAACAAGACATGGAAATAAACGAGAGAATGGGACGAACAGGAAGCTTATTTAACACTATGAAAACAACATTTTTTGGGAAAAAAGGGATACCGGAAAAAGTAAAAACGGCAGTCGTTAAATCAGTAGTTAGACCAACAATCATGTATAGCAGCGAGACATGGACATTGACGGGGAGACAAAAATCCAGAGTCAATGCTATGGAAATGAGGTTCCTGAGGAAAATAGCAAACAGAAAAAGGACAGACAAAATACGAAACGAAACAATTAGACAAAACCTAAAACTAGAACCAATCAATGAAAAAATAGTAGAAGGACAACTTAGATGGTTCGGGCACGTGTGTAGAATGTCGAACGAGAGGCTAACAAAACGAGTGTTCGAAACGAGAGTGCAGGGGAAAAACAAAAGAGGGAGACCAAGAGTTATGTGGGTAGATGAAATCAGGAAAGAAGTCGAGAAGAAGGGATTGACATTGGAAAGTGCAAGAAACCTAGCGCAAGATCGGAAAGCATGGAGACTACAATGCCAAACTCAACTCCACCAGCCTTACACCTAAAGGTAGAAAGGCTTAGGACTAAGTAAGTAAGTATACTGATGCAACGCAATCCCGATCTCAGGTACTCAGGTCTATGCGAATACGCCATAAATAACAGCAGACATCAACGCCTTTATTACAAAGACCTTTATTACAAAATACCTACAGTTAATTTTTTTTCTTTCCGTAATCATTATCCTTATTTGTACATAAAAAGTACAGTAATAAATACAATTAGTACAGGGTAATAAGGTTTTTTCCATGGCAGTTCAACAGCCAGGGCACTGAAGCATTTTTTCGACAGGTAATACCTATAAGAACAAATTGTAACTATTTCCTGCGTATGATCTGGCGGCCATTTATATTTATAAATAATTTAGTGTCAAAAAACGGTATTTTTTTTTCAAATTAATGGAAAACAGTAAGACTTATGGTTTTCTTAGTACAAACATCTTCGAGAGAATGGGAAAATCTTTAAAATGGCGTATTACATACAAAGTTAAATACACTCATTTATTGTTAATATAATTGCGAAAAAAGGTCGAAATTTCAAAAAAAATAATTTTGCAATAACTATTGCAAAAATAAATGTACAGCTTTGAAATTTTTGTCAAATGAGGGTTCTCTGGTGCTTAATATGTGACAAAAATTTCAAAGCGATTTATTCAAATGCATTTTTTATTCACTTTTTCTAATCCAATTTGAAAGCTTAATTCATGCTCTTTCATTTGACACCTGTAGAATGGTTCTAACGTCATTTGTTTCTGACTTATGTTATTGCAAAAAAAGCTCTTTGGGATAAACAATTTGAATAAAATTTAAACAATTGAATAAATCGCTTTGAAATTTTTGTCACATACATATTAAGCACGAAAGAACCCTTATTTGACAAAAATTTCAAAGCTGTACACTTATTTTTACAATAGTTATTGCGAAATTATTTTTTTTTTAATTTCGACCTTTTTTTATAAATATATGAGTGTATTAAACTTTGTAATACGCCATTTGAGAGCTTTTTTCATTCTGTCGAAGATGTCTGTATTAAGAAAACTATAAGTGTTACTGTTTTCCACTAATTTGAAAAAAAAAGGAACAAAGGCCGTTTTTGACACAAAATTGTTTATAAATAAAAATGGCCGCCAGATCCTACGCAGGAAACAGTTTAAATTTTTTCTTATAAGTATTACCTGTCCAAAAAACGCTTCAGTACCCTGGCTGTTAAAGTGTCACGAACAGGGTATATTTTTGTCTTATCCTGGCCTAAATATGTTTATTATAAAGATAGTAATATAAATGGTAATTACACGCATGCTTCTTAATTATTATTCATTGAATATTTCCGTGCTTAATATATAATTGTTGTCAAGGCTAACATATTAAACAGATGATCTAAACTAAAATCCGTGACTTTGCAAAGGTTTTCTAAACATTAAAAATATTTTGATCATTAAAATTCAATTTCAAATATACAAAAACGATAGTTATGATAGTGTAAACATTTCGCTTAAAACCAAATGTTAGCTAATTTGTAGGTACCTACGAATATTTCTTATCCATGAGATGTAAATTTAAATTATAACCTGTTAACAAATATTAGGCTTTAGTACTATACGGACAACCATTGGTTTTTACCTAATGTTTTTCTTACCCCCCTAACTAGGGCTTCCAATCCCGCAGCCTGAGTTCAATCTCGGTATTTGCGGGACTACGAATTTTCAATCCCGCGGGATCTCGGTATTTGCGAGATCCCGCATATTGAAAATAGTCATATGTATTTATATATGGCCCAAAAAATCAATTAATCAACTAACCCCACATTTATTTAGGTATTCAGAGATCAATCAAATTACACCGTTTATTCTTCATAAAAAAAGTAACAAATACTGAAAAAATAAAAAATCTATCTTCAAAAATACACCTACAAAATTTTAAAAATCAGCCCATTAAAAAAACACATTTTCAACTGAAAATTGATATAGTTTAAAAATGAATAACCATTTCCAATTGTTTTGATATAGTTTACTTTACTTATTTAGTTGCTATATTCAGTGGCGGATCGTGGCCTTGGAGACAGGGTCGGCAAGGTTTTTTTGTCTCCTCATATAGGTATACCATCAAACTAAAAGGCTTAAATCATCATAGGAGATTTTGTTGTTTTTTGTTTTTTTATTTGATGTACTTGACATTCTCTCTTGTTTCATGGTGTTTCGACCATACGTGTTGATTCTTTTGAGACAAGATAAATCCCGTTTATTTGAGGCAGAAATTGGTGGTAGTGGTGATAAGATAATTGATGAACAGTTTGTTATAATGAATTGCAGTACTTACTACATAGAATTATACATACATATTTTGTAACTTATCCCACTTTCTGAAAATATTTGGATCTACATAATTTTTAATTACCTAACTTGTTATAATAAATATCTTTTAAATTTTGAATCGTCAAAGAGGTCAAAAATTTGCAAATCTTCAAAATTCGAAAAACAAGTATCTATTTGCATATACTAGTAGGTATCCAAAATTTCAAGATGTACGGAACTGAATGTTGGGCAGTGAAGAAGAAAGAGGAACAACGAATGCATGTGGCGGAAATGAGAATGCTTAGACGGATGAATGGAGTGACAAAGAAGGATAAAATTAGAAATGAGTATATTAGGGGAAGTCTAGGGGTGGCACCAATTGATGCCAAAATGAGAGAGCATAGGTTAAGATGGTTTGGTCATGTTCAACGTCGAGACGTTAATCACCCAATACGAAGAATAGCTGAAGTGCAGATTCTTGGAAGGAGTAGGAGAGGAAGACCAAAGAAGACCTGGGGGGAGACGATATGGCAGGACATGTTGGTAAAGGGGATTAACATTGCTATGACCCAAGATAGAGTTGTGTGGAGAAATGCAATTAGGGAAACCGACCCCGCATAGGTATAAGGCAAAGAGAATGATGATGATTTACATTTTTATTGAGAAAAAATGATAACATTTATAGGGCTGTGGATTACGTTTCCAAGGTAATAAAAATTTAAGTGGTAGGTCAAAGTTTTTATAATATAGTGTCATTTTTAAATAATTTCATATCTTTTACTTATAGCCATAAAATATACAGTGTGATCACTATTTGCAAATACAAAATGTTCTCATTTTTTTTAATGGAACACCCTGTATATTAGTATTGCATTTTGTAGTAAATATTACAACCTTTCTTTTGGTATAACGTTGTATGTACATAGCATGTTTGGTTTTGTAAATATTTAAAAAAGAACTATAGATTTTACGTTACGAGGATATTTTATATCCGCGATAATTTTAATTGTTTTTTTTTTGCAACAAAATATAATCTGATTTTAGAAACATACACTAAAATATCAAAGATGAAAATAAAAACGTAATTAAAGATTAAATAAAAAAATAACTTTAAAATTATGTTACAAAACAATATTTTACCATACTAATAAGTAATTAATATGGATAAATTAATTATTAAATTAAACAATTAATTTTAAAATCTACCCTAGAAATTTTTCTACCCTAGTAACTTTATTGTACCCAATTTTGTTAGTTAAATTGTATTTACGAGTAAGATCAGTTAATAACTTTTTAATTTACCTACATCTTGAGAACGTATTAAGTATGCTTTGAAACAAATGAACGTTATAGAATTATATTATGAAGTAAATAGTATCTATGTAATGGTGTCACAAAAGCTGGTTATTTATTTATTTATCGTATGACAATTACAACACATTTAGAACAAAATTACAAACACTAGTAATATAGGTATATGACAAACTTTAAATAGTTACAAACAAACATCAAGTGTATTAATATTATCAATTGACTCTGAAGTTGCAAACAGGAAATCTTCAGAGCTACCATTGTAGGATCTTGAGGGACACTTTTCAATAATGTGGTCAATGGTTTGGTTCTCCCCACAGTCACATTGAGGAGACGGGTTCTTTCCTCATTTATGTAGCATGTATGCACATCTGCCATGTCTGGTTCGGATCCTATTTAGAGTGGACCATGTTTTACGTGGAAGATCAAAACCTGGTGGCTTGTGGGTAATGCAGGGCATGTTATTTTGCCATGCGTTCCATTCTTGGGACCATGCATTCGTGATGTTGAACTCCTCATGTATAATTCTTGCCGTTTTTATTGGTGGTTTTCTAGAGCGGAGACGGGTATTTCGTGTATCCTCGGTATCTTGGTGGATCGGCAGATTTATATTGTTCATGATCTTTTTGTATTCTCGTGTAAGTGCGTCAACTCGTCGTAAATGTGGAGGTGGGATGTGACTTAATACTGGAAGCCATTGGGTGGGAGTTGATTTAATTGTACCAGCTATCATCCTTATAGTGCTGTGCAGCTGAGTGTCCACCTTTTTTACGTGTGGGCTGTATAGCCAAACTGGGGCACAATATTCAGCGGTCGAGAAAACAAGGGCTAAGGCAGTAGAGCGGAGAGTGGAAGCCGATGCTCCCCAGGTGGTACCGCAGAGCTTCTGTATGATGTTATTTCTTGTACTCAACTTTTGGGCAGTTTTTGTTAGATGCTCTTTAAATGATAGCGTTCTGTCTAGTGTTACGCCCAGGTACTTAGGTACAACAAAAGATGGTAATAATTTCTAATGGTTTCGCCCAAAACAAATGTCATATCCACCAAATGTTCGGTTGAAAAATTAAAATTTAAAATATAAAAAATTTCAGCTACAAAAGTATTACCAGCTTCTGTGACACCAGTTAATACTATTTATATTGTTTCAAAGCATACTTTATAATTATGTTCTTAAGATGTAAGCAAATTTAAGAGTTTATCTGATCTTACTCGTAAAGACAATATAACTAACAATAATTAATTTGGTACAGGAAAGTTGCTGTGGTAGAAAAATTACTAGGGTAGATATCAAATTTGGTTGTTTATTTAATTTATTAACTAATTTATGCATTAATTAGTATTGTAAAATATTTTTTGTAAAATAATTTTAAGTTATTAAATTCAATTGAATTGTACTATTATACGATTTATTTTAATCTTTAATTACGTTTTTATTTTTACATTTGATATTTTACTGTATGTTTCTAAAACCAGATTACAAGTATTTTTTTTTTGCAAAAAAATTGTTTAATCAAAAATCCGCAAAAACGTAAAATCTATAGTTTTTTAAAAATATCTACAAAACGAAACATGCTAGGTACATACAACCTTATACCAAAAGAAAGGTTGTAATATTTACTACAAAAGGCAACACTAATATACAGGGTGTCCCATTTAAAAAAAAATAAGAAAATTTTGTATTTGCAAATAGTGATATAGTATATTTTATGACTATATGTCAAATATGTTAATTTATTTAAAAATAACAGTATACTAAAAAAACTTTGACATGTCATTTAAATTTTTATTACATTGAAAGCCTAATTCACAGCCCTTTGAATATTACCATTTTTCTCAATAAAACTGTTAACTTATATAAAGGCCTATAAAACCTTATATAAATTCTTAATATTTTTAAAAAATATATGCAAAAATGATTTAATATATAGGGTGTTCCTTTTAAAAAACACAACTTTAGTTCGTACCGTCGTTCTGACTCACCCTGTATAATCGAAAATAATTTTAAACTATAGACGGCTTCGATATACACTAACTTTGTTAAAAACATTTTTTTGTATATCCCATAATTTAGCCGTAATCAAGGAAAACCAGAGGTTTGGCGCACCCTGTATAAGTGCATTTCATTCAAAAATTATTTTTGTGGTATTAAAAGCCTAAAAGATTATAAACCATTAAATATTTCAAGGGATTAGGTAGTAAAAATTAATAAAATTTAGAACAATTATCTACATGAGAAAAGAAAGTTATTCAAAAATAAACAGAAACGAAACCTTTACAGGGAATATTACTGATAAGATAATTTATTATGGTATTATCTAAGTATACAGCTTAAACAACATCCAAGGTAAACTTCAAACAGAGAAAAGAAAATTAATTCTAAATAAAAATATTAGGTACCTATCTTGAATATTTCTTGATCTCTAAATAAAAAAAAATGGATCTTTCAGGTGATGATATAATGACTTTTTGAGATTATATTTTATATTGCTTATAATAAAATTTATCTAGAATAATTATATCAAAGAGTCGCAACAAAACAATCACAAGAAGAGTAAAAATGCTAGAAAAAAGAGAAGAAATTGCATAGAAGAAATAAAAGAGAAACACAAGAACAGAAATGGAAGAACAAGAAATTGCTAACAGACCAGAGACAAGAAAAAAAATGTATAATATATGCCTGAACTGCCGATATGAATGAGTCAGATTAAATTAAATTATTAGAAGAATTTTTTTACTAAGCAACAAAATTTTTGTTTAATTTATTAAAATTTTGTATTTTGATAACGACGTTCGAGGTGGAAGTCGAAACGTCAATAAAATCATTTTTTTTAAGTTAAATTGTGGCTTATTTCCCAATTAAAATAGTTAATTACATAAATGCCACAAAGAAATTGCTTCAGAGCAATATTAAAAAATATATAAACAAGACACGAAAACAGTTTATATAAATTTATACTTATGTAATAATAAATGAAAAAAAAAAAGAAATCCTGAAGAGATATAAATAAAACACAATAACAAAATGGTAAAAAGTACCCCTCACATACCTTATGGAAATTAGGTCCCAGTGGATTTAGTTCATAATTTGGGAAAATACTCTTTGAAGGATTGTGATGAAAAGTTCTCATGGGCACAACTCGATCGTATGGAGGATTTTCAAGATATAGAGACACAAACTCGGGAAATTATAAGATTTACTGGGTATTCCAATTCTCTGAGTTACTGGTTATCTGGCAACATGTAGAAGTTTGGATTAAAGAAAAGTACTATAGTCGAGGTTTTTTTCCTGGCTATCCAATGGAGACCTTTACTTTGACCTTGACCTTCAACGGACGTCATCTTCTACAGTTTTGATGGTGTTCGGCATTAAATTGATATCACTTGATATAAACAGATTACTCGTGGGTTTTTGGGATCGCTAAACACGAATATGCCGTCAGAATTGACCTCCGGAGTAGTGATGTTGATTATAGTTACTTTCGAGTATTCGTTACAAATCGTTACTTTTGTATAAAGTAATCATTTACAGTATTCGTTACTTTGATTACTTTTGTATTTGAGTACCGGTAATCATATCGAGAATCCTATTTCTCAGTAGGTAGATATTTTGTATGAAGTAATCATTTACGGTATTCGTTACTTTGATTACTTTTGTATTTGAGTACCGGTAATCATATCTAGAATCGTATTTCTCAGTAGGTAGGCATTTTGTATAGGTATTCCGATATAACAACGATCTTTCCCGATCTGTTTAAGGGATAAAAATGATTTGATTACTATGACTACTTTTGTTACTTTTGCATTTAAGTACCGGTAATCATATCGAGAATCGTCTTTCTCAGTGGGTAGGTATTTTGTATAGGTATTCTGATATAACAACGACCTTCACCGATCTCTTTAAGGGATAAAAATGATTTGATTACTATGATTACTTTTGTCACTTTTGTATTTGAGTACCGGTAATCATATCGAGAATCGTATTTCTCAGTAGGTAGGCATTTTGTATAGGTATTCCGATATAACAACGATCTTCACCGATCTGTTTAAGGGATAAAAATGATTTGATTACTATGATTACTTTTGTTACTTTTGCATTTAAGTACCGGTATCATATCGAGAATCGTATTTCTCAGCGGGTAGGTATTTTGTATAGGTATTTCGATATAACAACGACCTTCACCGATCTGTTTAAGGGATAAAAATGATTTGATTACTATGATTACTTTTGTATTTGAATACGGGTAATCATATCGAGAATCGTATTTCTCAGTAGGTAGGTATTTTGTATAGGTATTCCGATATAACAACGACCTTCACCGATCTGTTTAAGGGATAAAAATGATTTGATTACTATGATTACTTTTGTCACTTTTGTATTTGAGTACCGGTAATCATATCGAGAATCGTATTTCTCAGTAGGTAGGCATTTTGTATAGGTATTCCGATATAACAACGACCTTCACCCATCTGTTTAAGGGATAAAAATGATTTGATTACTATGATTACTTTTGTTACTTTTGTATTTGAATACGGGTAATCATATCGAGAATCGTATTTCTCAGTAGGTAGGTATTTTGTATAGGTATTCCGATATAACAACGACCTTCACCGATCTGTTTAAGGGATAAAAATGATTTGATTACTATGATTACTTTTGTCACTTTTGTATTTGAGTACCGGTAATCATATCGAGAATCGTATTTCTCAGTAGGTAGGCATTTTGTATAGGTATTCCGATATAACAACGACCTTCACCGATCTGTTTAAGGGATAAAAATGATTTGATTACTATGATTACTTTTGTTACTTTTGCATTTGAATACGGGTAATCACATCGAGAATCGTATTTCTCAGTAGGTAGGTATTTTGTATAGGTATTCTGATATAATAACGACCTTCACGAAGTACGAAGTAATAATAGTCATTACTCGCTCTGATACGATTGGTACGAAGTAATCAGAGTAATCAAAGTAGATACAATAGTCGTTACTCGGACAGAAAAGTTCCCTCTCTTCATAAATAAACCAAGAACGGCCAAACCCTTCTACGCAAGAATTAGAAGCTACTTAAATCAATTAAACTACACGTTCCCAGAATGCTTTCCTTCCCAATTGTTCTCAATTCCTCCGTGGCAAATAAAGAACCCTCAGTGCCTAACACGCCTCCTTTCTTTCGATAAACATTCAACAAACTCACAGTTAATCAAATCAGCCTTCAATGATATACTTCACAACTACAAGGATTATACACATGTATACACCGATGCATCTAAATCAAATGAAGGTACTGGTGCTGCAGTCATAACCCCAACATCAACAAATAAATACAAACTCCCTTCAGAGTACTCCATTTACTCTGATGAATTATACGCTCTATACCAGGCCACCCTCACTGTCAACGCATCCAATAATACCAAATATAGCATACTCACAGACTCTCTAAGTTCCGTACAGTCAATCCAACATGACAACCCATCTAATCCTTTGGTCATCAAAATAAAACAAGAAGTTCATACCGCTCAACTGCATGGAAAAATTATCATATTCCTATGGATACTATCCCATACTGGAATTCAAGGAAATGAAGAGGCAGACAACGCTTCAAAAGAAGCTGCAACTAGTGATAATGCGGAGTGTACGGAAACATTTACGAGTGCGGATGCGAAAGCGGCGGTTAAACGTAAAGTGCGGTATTTGTGGGAAGAAAAGTGGAAAGTGTCATCGGCCAAGCTACGCGAAATTAAAAAATCGATAAAACCTTGGCCAACATTACCAACAAGTCGGAGACACCAGGTATATTAACGCGACTCCGACTGGATCATACGCGATTAACTAATAGTCATGTGTTTTCCGACAAACAAGAACCAAGATGTGACAATTGTGAAGAAAACAATCAATCATGTATTAGAGAAATGCGCGGCATTAACGCCAAAGTGCATGTTGTACAATATACCAAACAAACAAGTGATATTTTAGGTCTACAGTGCAATAGGGCTTTTCATCGACTGTCATTTGTTTCGAGCTTCTGTCATGTGTCACATAATATTAATATATCTACATCATACGTCTCCGGTTTGTATCATTGTTATATACCAATAACGTATGACGTAGATATATTAACATTATGTGACACATGACAGAAGCTCGAAATAAATGACTGAATGAAAAGCGCGATATGTCAAATTTAAAGAGTTTCCTAAGTTCAATTAACATTTTACACAATATCTAAACATACAAATGTAACAAAAATTATTGTTCGCTACTATTGTTTCGCTAATAGCCAATTTGGCTGATGCGATGTTGTTAATAAAAAAAAATAGTCGTTACTCGCTCTGATACGATTGGTACGAAGTAATCAGAGTAATCAAAGTAGATACAATAGTCGTTAAGCTCTGATACGATTGGTACGAAGTAATCAGAGTAATCAAAGTAACGATTTGCCTCTCTGTATAGTAATCGTTACTTTCGGTATTCGTAAGTAACGAGTAGTTACTTTTTCAACATCACTACTCCGGAGCACGTGGTGGCTAGGGCCTCCCGTGGTAAAGGACATCATCTTCTAGAGTTTCAATGGTTTTCGGCATTTAATTGATGCAAATGAATTACTGGAGGGTTTTTTGAGGTCGCTAAACACGAATATGCCACCAGAACCGACTCCCGGAGCACTTGGTTTCCAAGGTCAATGAAAGGGGCTCCTGGAGTTTCGAGGTTCTTAGATACTACATAAATTCAAACGGATTAGTTATAGGTTTTTGGGGTTGCAGAACACGAATACGTGATCAGCACAGACCCAGGAGCACCTGGTGTCTAAGACAGGTTATCTTCTGGAGTTTCGGAGGAATCAAATGAATTACTCTTAGGGTTTTTGGGGTTGCTGAACATGTATACACTATCAGATCTGACCCACGAATCACATTGTGCCTACGGCACGTCATCTTCTAGAGTTTCGAGGGCTTTCGGCATTAAATTGATGAAAACGGATTGCTCATGGATTTTTGGGGGCGCTGAACGCTAATGCGCCATCAGATCCGACCAACGGAGCACCTGGTGCCTAAGGTTATTCATCTTCTCGAGTTTCGAGAGTTTTTGGCATTAAATTGATACGAGAATGGATTACTCATGGCTTTTTGGAGTTGCTGAACTCGAATACGCCATCAGAACAGACACACGAGCACCTATCGCCTAAGGCACGTCATCTTATATTATAGCATATCATATTCGTGTTCAGCAACCCCAAAACACAAGAGTAATCCTCTTGCATCAATTTAGTACCGAAAACTCTCGAAACGCCAGAAGATGACGTGCCTTAGGCACAAGGTACTCCGATGTCTGTTCTGATGGGGTATTCGTGTTCAGCAACTCCAAAAACTATGAGTAATCCGTTTGCATCAATGTAGTACCGAAGACCCTCGAAACTCCAGGAGCCCCTTTCATTGACCTTGGAAACCAGGTGCTCCGGGAGTTGGTTCTGATGGCATATTCCTGTTTAGCGACTTCAAAAAACCCTCCAGCAATTCATTTGCATTAATTAAATGCCGAAAACCATCGAAATTCTAAAAGATGACGTCCCTTGCAGTGGTCCTGTCCACCACGTCCTCCGGAGGTCAATTCTGATGGCATATTCGTGTTTAGCGATCCCAAGATCCCATGAGTAATCTGTTTATATCAATTTAATGCTGATAACCCTCGAAACTCTAGACTCTAGAAGATGACGTTCGTTGAAGGTCAAGGTCAAGGTCAAAGTAAGGGTCGTCACTGGATAGCCAGGAAAAAATCCTAGACTACTAGTACTTTTTTTTCATGTACAAACTTCTACATGTTGCCAGATAACCATAACTCAGGGAATTGAAATACCCAGTAAATCTTATAATTTTCCCCGTTTGTGCCTCTATATCTTGAAAATCCTCCATACGATCGAGTTGTGCCCATGAGAACTTTTCATCACAATGCTTCAAATAGTATTTTCCCAAAGTATGAACTAAATCCACTGGGACCTAATTTCCATAAGCTTTGTGCGGGGTACTTTCTCCTCAAGATATCAACAATCAAAGAGAAAAAAGTCCCACTATTTCTGAAATTAAGTATGAAATCAACAAACTCAAAAGTGGTTTCACCAGGGTCCGACAACATTACATCAGAATTAATTCAACAGAGTGATGAATACTTAATAGATTAAGACAAATTACTAAAATCTGAAAACAGACACTTCTAAACTCTCTGTATTATACTACACATCATTTCGTATACAGTGATGAGCACGCTAATAACCGGCAAAATAACGTAAAAGTTGGAAAACATAATACATTTTGAAGTAAATAGAAATTAAACTAGTAGAGGTGGAAATTATCGATATAAACGTATAAATTAACATTACATTACATAGTTTCCCACCTTTAGACGTATAGAAGGAGTATTATAACTGTCACTGTGACAGGAGATTTTATAAAATACTCCTGTCACAGACGTCTAAAAGTGGGAAACTCTTTTCACTTCACAATGTATTATGTTTTCCATCTTTTGCGTTATTTTGCCGGTTATTAGCGTGCTATATCACTATATAATTATTTGTATATCAAAATCAAATAATTTTTTTATGTTTTTCATTGCAGATAAAAACTATATTTCTGATATTTTCACAATATAATTACAGTAAAATCTCAAATAGAATGGACCTCTATTTAACAGACTTCGGATATAACGGGCAAAAAATCCGGTCAAATGTAAAAAAAAAATTGAATGTAAAAAATATGAAAAATCAGTAAGGACAGGATCTCGTCACTGCATTGTGCTAACGCTGATGGATCGCATAGATTGACTCCTATAATTGCTGTCAAATCTGGTAAACCTACAATTCTAAAAGATATAATATTCCTTTATCTGCCCATTTTTTTCTTCTTTTATGGCCTTTGGGAACTGCGCCCATTTAGCCAGCAACACTTCTTGAAATCGACTCATCACCATACACCAAGACCATTATGAATCGTTTACCGTTTTATACCAGTATAACAATGTTTTATCAGCGTTTCAGTGTTATTGATTTGAGAAAATTGTAGATTAATTTCTGAAATGATGGTCTCCAGTTCATAGCAAAATCCCATCATTACTTCTTCGTTGGCAATGAGCTTTTCAGCTTGAAGCTCAAGAATCCGGTAATCTTTTTTGAATCGATGTAACCACTGATACTTTGATATATCATGCTTATCAAGTTAATCAATAAAACCTTAAATGCAATTTGAATAATGGAAAATCATAGCACGGATAATCTGCAGCCCACAGAAAATCGGGGTTATACTGTACACTCATAGACAAAAATATCGAATATTTTAAAATGATCTATTATGTGAAGTGAAACTTTATTTGCTGCAGTCCTTATCCTTCCCAGTGTCACAGGCATAGGATTTCTTTTCCGAATACCGAATGCGATGTTTTAAAGTGCCATGTAATTGTTCAAACAGACTTAAAGCTAATACCTATGGGCTATGTGGTGGCCAACATAAGCTTTAAAATTGAATATCATTAAGGTAAGTGCGATGGAATTAAACTGGATCAAACGGATACCAGAGCCCCCCCCCTTCAGTAGCTGAAATGCAAGAAGCAGTTACCAGACTGAAAAACAACAAGTCACCTGGATTAGACAACATTAACGCAGAATTAATAAAAGAAGGCGGAGACTCCCTATTGAATGCGATACACGAACTAGTAGTGAACATATGGAATAATAAACAACTGCCACAAGACTAGAATACTGGAGTAATTATTCCACTACATAAAAAGGTAGACCAGCTTCAATGTAAAAACTACCGGGCAATAACGCTACTGACTGTGGCATATAAAATTTTACTGTCAAATGTTGTGTATGAGCGATTGAGACCATATGCGGAACAAATAGTTGGGGGATATCAATGCGGTTTCTGCAGGCAGAAGTCCACAATAGATCAGATCTTCGTCTTGAGGCAAATCTTGGAAAAAACTAGTGAATTTATTCATTGATTTTGAGAGTGCCTATGATAGTATCCATCGAGAATTTCTGATCCACGCCCTGAACGAGTTTAATATTCCAACTCAACTCATTGATATAGTAAAAGAAACACTTAAAGTACAAAGCAAAATTCGAATTCAAAATGCACTAACAGATACAATCCATGTTAGAACGGGTCTACGACAGGGAGATGCCCTATCCTGTATTCTATTCAACATCACATTAGAGAAAATAATTAGAGTCAAAAGTCAACACCAGAGGTACAATAGTAACAAAAAGTGTACAAATAATGGCATTTGCAGATGATGTTGACATCATAGCTAGAAGCAAAAGAGAAATGATAGAAGCATTTAATGCGATAGAAAGAGCGGCACAAAACAGTGCCCTAAATATTAATGAAATAAAAACCAAATACGTGAAGGCCAGCAAATCGACAGGCCAAAGAAACCTACAGAATCTGACAATAGGAGACTATAACATCGAAAGCGTGAAAAATTTTACATATCTAGGTTCACTAGTTACTGCAGATAACAATGTCAGCGAAGAAGTTAAGAGAAGAATACATATTGGTAATAAAATATAATGGACTAATCAAACATCTAAGATCTAACAACATCACGAGAAAAACCAAATGCAAAATATACAAAACCCACAGTCCCTATGGATCAGAGACATGGACACTGTCGAAAAGCGATGAGAACTTGTTAGGTACGTTTGAACGAAAAATCCTGAGACACATATATAAGGAGGTGAAAGAAAATGACGTATGGCGCAGAAGATATAATTTTGAACTATACGCAGCTTACAATGAACCCGACGTCATAACATCCATAAAGATCGGGCGTCTGCGCTGGATGGGCCATGTTGAACGGATGTTGGAGACTGAAACACCAAAACACATCATGAGGCAGACACCAGTAGGGAGAAGGTCAAAGAAAAGACCCAAACTTAGATACATGGAACAAGTGAAACAAGATCTGAAAACACTTGAGATTACCAATTGGAAGAACAAAGCCAGGAACAGAACATAATGGCGGAAAATTCTAGAACAAGCCAAGACCCAAAAAGGGTTGTCGAGCTACTGATGATGACGATTACGGTAAGTATTCACTATTCTTAAGACATGAGGATGCGCATTATGTGTCATATTCAATATGGGTTGCAAATGGCAAAACATAATCTTCTAAAATGTTTTCAATGTACATGCCAGCTATCATTCTCCCAATCACCTTCAAAAGTTTCATATGTCCTTTCCAAGCAATACCGGTCCATAGTACTGTGACGCCATCATCAAAACTAAGGCTCTGTATGAGGTTGTAACTGGCATAACGTTTCCCATAGGGAAGAGAGATTGGTGAAATTTTGTCTACTGAAGGATTGGCGAACAGTATGCCAGTTGCAAACTCATACAAAGTGTTAGTTTTGGTGGTGGCCGTGTGCTTGGAGCAGTATTGCTTGGAAAGGACATTACCGAACATGTGGAGGTGATTGGGAGAACGACAGCTGACATAAATCTACATTGAAAACATTTTAGATCATGTTTGCCATTTGACAACCATATTGAATATGATAGATTCGTGCTATGCACAATAACACACATCCTCATATCGCTAGAATAGTAAATACATACCTTTAAATTCGATTTTTTATAGAATAGATAGATAATATTATACAAAAATTTTTACCTTAAATACATTTTTTTACATATAAACGAAAGAAAATCAATCAATACAATGCTTAACAATAAAAACTTCAATAAAAAAATACAAGAAAATTGTGTACATTCACTGTCACTTCAACATAACTATTTATCCCAAGAAAAACCTTTAATTTATTCTTAAAATTAATAACAAATTATAATCAAATCAACAAGTTCACCAACCAATAAAAGTCAGTAAAAATAAACAAAAAATATTGTGCATGTCCTCTGTCATTCAAATACTACTTTATATTTTTAAGGAAAACCTTTAATTTATCTTTAAAACTTTTAACTGTCCTACAGTCTTTTAATTCATTAGGCAATTCATTGAATTCTCTGAAACCTCTAAATATTAATGAGTTTATTGAGCTGCTATAATTCATTTTAGAAAAGTATATGTTATTTTTATTTTGAGTATCGTGTATGTGTGTATTAGGAAAATTAATAAATTGCTGAAAATAATCGGGAGCTATATTGTTTTTAATTTTATAAACCAAAATCAATGCAAAATATTGAAATCTTTGATATACTGAAAACCAGTTCAATGTATTAAGCATTAAATTTATTGGTGTCAATCGGCCCATTCTTAATATGTATTATACGCATGGCATAGGTACCACGATTTTGTAATTTTTGAAGTTGCCCGTTTTATTTAGGTTGAACAAATATAAGACTGATGCACAATAATCAAAATGAGGTTGGATTATTGAATTATATGCAGTAAGTCTAGTTTCTAAAGATAAATTTTTTGCTATTCTTGTAAAAAAGTATAATTTCTTGATAATTTTTTGTGTATATAAACAAAATGATCTTCCAATGAAAGAGTGTTATCAAGTTGAAATCCTAAGTATTTAATAGTTGTTATTTCAATCTTTTCACCATTTATGGATAAATTAATGTTATTTATATTGATTTTGTTATACTTATATCTACTGGTTTTAATTAAAGCCTTTGTCTTTGCTACATTTAATTTTAACTTGTTTAATGTTAAATAATTATAAACAGCCTCCAGAATTGTATTCATTTTTGCCACTGCATTTTCCAAGCATACATCACTACAAGCTATTAACGTATCGTCAGCAAAAATATTAATAAACTCACAATCAACAAACAGATCTATATCATTAAAGTAGATAATAAAAAGTAATGGCCCTAGGACACTGCCCTGAGGTACACCTATATCAATGTTAAGTTCATCTGACATAAAATTATCGAATTTAACATTCTGCTTGCGATTTGATAGATAATTATTCAGCCAGTCAAATACTCCACCCCTAATGCCATACTGCCACAATTTTGTCAGTAAAATATTTCGGTCTATGGTTTCAGAGGCCCTCTTAAGATCTAAGAATACAGATACTACATATTTGTTTTGATCCAATTCAGTTTTTAAATTTACTAATTGTCAACTGAAGTGCCGAATCACAAGAGTGTTGCTTTCTAAAACCAGATTGATTACTTATCAGAATAACCTTTGTTTTAACATGTTCAATAATTTGATCATATACAACAAGTTCAATCAACTTTTCAATTGCTGGTAGTGTATTGATGGGTCTGAATTCTTCAGCTTTCACTGTATTATTGATTTTTTGAATTGGTACTATTGTATACTTTAAGTTGATTCGGAATTTTACCAGTACACAGAGAAGTATTGATTAAATTTAATATAATATGCCCAATTGTTTCAAAAATGTCTGAGAATTTTAGAGTTTAATATATCATGAACTGAGCATACTGTCTAATTTATTAACATACATATGTAATTCGATTAAAGATACTAATTTAAATTTATTTATCGGTAGGTATAAGTTACTATTTTTATTACACCAGGTTTAGCCTGATTCTTTAACAATACCTCTGTAATAATATTGTTGTCAAACAGGTAAATTTTCGTTGTATACTGGGTGTTCCAATCAAACTGAGTTTTTTTCTCAAAGTTCGCATCACCCTGTGTTATATTCTAGCATTTATAAAATACTGAAATTAAAACCCAACTACAGCCTCAGGTTTTCTAACATTCTGTTTTTTGATTCATTCGTTTATGTTAGATAATAAAAAAGTTAGGTGCTTTAACAACTAGACATGTTCTTCGTCAATACACAGTGTTTTTAAATAAGTGCGACAAACTTTACAAGGTAATTCTGCATGATAAAATAATGACAGTTGGCTTTATAAACGTATGTCCGCAAACATATCTCCCGTTTCCGAGATACGGGATGTTGATTTTTTTCTTACAAACTGACGATTTATTTATTGCTTTAAAACCAGTTGAGATATGCAAATGAAATTTGGTAGGTTTTAAGAGATAGTTGGTGCCGATTTTTTGGCATAAAATTAAGAATTTTATATTCACCATTAGCGTGCATACAGGTAATATGATCGGTCATATTACACGTATGCGCGCTAATGGTGAATATTAAATTCTTAATTGTATGTCAAAAAATGTGCAATAACTACGGTTTAAAACCCACCAAATTTCATTGGCATATCTCAACCGGTTTTAAAGCAATAAAATAAATCGTCAGTTTGTAAGAAAAAATTCAACATCCCGTATCTCGGAAACGAAACATTTGCGGACATACGTTTATAAAGCCAACTGTCATTATTTTTTCATGCAGATTTATCCCTTAAAGTTTGTCGCACTTATTTAGAAACACCGTGTATTCATGAAGAACATGTGTAGTTGTTAAAGTACCTAACTTTTTTATTATCCAACATAAACAAATGAATCAAACAACAGAATGTTCAGAAAACCTGAGGCTATAACTGGATTTTAATTTCAGTGTTTTATAAATGCTAGAATATTCCACAGCGTGATGCGAATTTGAGAAAAAAACACAGTTTGATGGTATACAATGGTATTGGTATACACTCGGTACACAATGAAAATATACCTGTTTAGCAACAATATTATTACAGTGGCATTGCTAAAGAATCAGGCTATAACATGTTCAAAAATCACTTAAATCGGCCAACAGGTTTAGGAAATATGAGACATCAAAAATGACCAAATTTTTAAGTGGGCTGATTTCTATGCACGTAAATTTACGTCATTACGATATCTTTTTAAATTACTCCACAACTCCTGATTAAACGGTTCAAGTGCTGTTTTAAAAGTTCTATAAGCATTATCACGTAATTTTATAAGAGAGTATACTTGGTAGCTTTAAGTTAAACCGGCAGATCTTAATAGGTGCTGTTTTATTGATTTCAATCTCACAATTTAAAAATAACTCATTAAAAATCGAGTCAACATCAACAGAATTCAAATTCCAGTTATAATACATTAAATTCGTCTGAATTTGCAAAATATTACTCTGACTTAAATTTCTAAATTTCTTAACATTATTCTCTGTACTTTTAGTATTTTTTAGATTAACAGAAATAATAGAGTAGTCAGTTAATTTTGGTGTTTCATGAACAGTTACTATGATATTCCTAGTATTTGACAGGACATAATCTACCAGTGTTTTAGATACATTTGTCACTCTAGTAGGTTCAGTACCTATCTAATTGGCAAACGCTGTAGCTCAACATTTGATCATTTATATTTTTTTGACATAAAAAGTACTTGACAATTGATCTGAATTGAAATCGCCCACCAAAATGAAAGATTGGTTCGTTGAAACAATAAAATCAAAAATGTTATCCAATTCTTGAATGAAGGGGAATGATATATGCAACCTATGTACCAAGTTGATGTTAAAAAATTAACTTTTAAAATTACACACCAATAATTTTTGTCAAGGACATACTCTCTTGCAACAGAACATCTATTTTAACATACTTTTAACATATTTATACTAACACTCCACCAGTATACCGGCTTGATGAATCACAACGAACACACATAATTTTCAATTCTTATTTCAATATCTTCTATGTCCTTGGTGGTCCTGGTCTCCCTTAATAAAATAACCTTCAGATTAAAACATAACAGACTTTCTCTAATTAGATCTAAATTTTACAGAACACTGAGCATTTATATACCTATATAACATCTGTATAAAGGCGGCGCCAGACATGCGGTATTTGGCAAATACTGAACAATTGAATGGTGGGCTACAACAATGTTGTAAGCAACAGAATCGAGATTATGCAGGAGATGAAAAAAACACATTGACAAGCCATTTATGAACATACGGATACCAATATTGCGGTACGAAAAACTCAGGGAAGGCAAAATATTTTTAGCCAGATTGAAAGATGCTCGCATTGGTCTTTGGATATACAATAATATTGAATTAAAACCTCACTTTGACCCAATATGTCGCTTACAACATTGTTGTAGCCCACCATTCAATTGCTTGCTAAATATCAAATATTTGAGTGCTCATGAAAGTGTTCGTTAAACGGCAAGCACCTTGCACCACATATTCGAGATTTTTCGTGTATCGAATCACTGTGGGAACAACAAATATATTCTAAATGAACAAAAAATGTAGGTACATAATGGTTATTGATACAGAGCTTCTTATAAATTTAGCCGCTTTTGTCATTAAGTCTGGTGGAAGTTTATTATTAAATAACAGAACAAAAGCCAAGAATGAGAAGATGGTGGTTGGTGTCACTTAATCAAACCACTTTTTAAGCTTTGTTTTGCTTTTTGCAAACGGGCTCTAAATGATGCTATTAATGATTCCTTTTTCTTTTTTAACTCACTTATCGTGTATTTCTCACCAATCTTAATGTGTATTCGTTTTCGTGCATCGTAAACATCATTTCGATTTTTATGATTTAAAAGATTCGCATTCCATATTACAGGTTCATTTTCATATACATCCAAAAATTGTAAAATACTTTCATTGGTCTACTCTATATTTACTATTTTCAGTATTTTTTACATTCTCTAGCAATAACTAAAGTGCTTTAATAAACGATTAAATAAATTAAATTAGATATAAACTTTACCCCAACATTTAAAAACTTGCTTATGCTTGCACGAATATGTAAATGAGAATAAGAATATTCAAACGGCGAATATTTGTTTACTTTGAAGTGTTGAAAAGACTGACAACATACGGGAACACAGCAAATATTCGACAAGCACTAAAATTGGTCAATGCCAAATAGCAAGCAACCCCTCCACACTAATAGGCAAATAGCGAGCACTTGTTCAGTATTTTTGCCAAATACCGCATGTCTGGCGCCGCCTTAAAGTTGTATATCAGGTGCAATTTTTAGTTTTTTTGATTATTATCAAGTATTTATATGACAGTTTAAAACATAGCATTTGGAAAAGAAATCCTATTCCTATGTCACTGGAAGAGGTAAGAATTGCAGCACAAAACATTTCACTTAACATGATAATTTCAAAATATTCGATATTTTTGTCCATGACTGTATAATAAATCTACTGAATGAAAATGGGTATATAGTTTGAATATACATCATAGTCATCATCTATCATTTTTGAAAATGATAATTTTATGAAATTAAAAAGTGTAATATGACATAGTATTTACCTTTTTAACCACATAAGAGCCTCTGTTGCTAAACCAACTTCAGAACTTTCTCTGAGGATCATGTCTTCCACATACATATTAGAAATGACATCTTTTTCATGTTCTCTTTTTAGCTTCGTAATATTTCCTTGCATATCAAGTACAACTGGAGCAAATGCTTTCCCAAACCTCTCAATAATGGATACCGCATCTGAACAAGCTTCCAAAAACTCTTTTGTCTTTATTTTATCACTAGAATTTTGGTACACACAAAGAACGGTGAATACCGTGGAATCATTGCTGTCCGAAATATTCTCGTTCATGTTTATTTAAATGAATTTTGTCATGATGAGCAGCTTTTATACTCCAATATTGTTTATATTTACGTCCACAGCTGATTTGTAAACGTCAGTTGTTAGTATCACAGAACATAAAATAAACTACAAATAATAGGGCTTTTCATCGATTGTCATTTGTTTCGAGCTTCTGTCAAATGTCGTATAATCCGTGTATAATAAAAATATACACGGATTATACAACATATTGACAGAAGCTCGAAACAAATGACTGTGAATGAAAAGCAATATAGACCGTGATGTCAAAAAAAGTTTTCCAAACACGTTGTGTCTAGGTACACGCTAAAATGTACGCAAATAAAAAAGTTAAACTTCATCAAGCTAGTGACTGTATTGGGACCGTGCAAGTTCGGCAAAGCGACCTCTATTTCTACGCTCTGTACTTTTATTCGCACTTTTAATAATTAAATTAATAATCCCAATTTGGCCAATTATATTAGCCCTGGTTGTTGGATAATTGTCAAGGCCATAGTCCAAAAAAATAATAAGAAGAAAAAATAAGATGCAGGTTATGCTATGCAAACGTAAACAATTGTATGTAGTAAATAAAATTAGTTATTAAAATGCAGTACTGCAAGCAAAATACAATTAATTAAATTTAACTTTATATAATAATTGCATATCATATCAATATTGTGGAGCAATATATAATTTTTCTGCTTCAATGACAGAAGGTATGAAATATACGTCAATTTGACAATTTCAATTGACAATATGAATTATTTAAGATAGTTGCAATATTCTCCGCGACTCGCGCACGGTCGTTTCTCGTTTCCCTTCCAAGTACTTGCACACCGCGAATATTTTGATACACGCTATTTTGATATGTTTAGTGTTTGTTTGATAGAAAAATATTTGTTATGACGTTTAATTCTACCTAACTTTTTTATTTGCGTACATGTTAGCGTATACCTAGACACAACGTGTTTGGAAAAATTTTGACGTCATACTATCCCGGTCCATTGCGCTGTGAACTCTTTTATGAATATTCTTCTTCTTCAGTTTATTGGCCTCCACCTACTTGGGTATTTGGCCAGCCCATCGTCGTGAAATAAGGGAAAGGATCCCATATTCAATGGGTAAATTCATGATAATTCTTTTCTCATGATCATCTTTCAGTGCGTCACAGTTTTTCGATTTCTCTCTAACGCATTAAATTGTATGTGACAGAAAAAAAGGCACGTCTTTGAATACTTTGGTAATTATTCTAGTTCGGTGATTATTCTAGCTGTCGATAGATGGCGCCATAATCAAAAAAGAATTATTTATTAAATAAAATAATAATATTATCAATATAATCTGTACAATTTATAAGACTATACAAATGAAAGAAAATACCATTTTATAAATGCAATAGACACAATTGATTTGGTTTTATTCCAAATTGAAAATAAAATTTGACAACTGTCAGATTTAACTAAAATGTCACGTTAGAATAAATGTCATAAATGTGTATTATCACGGACTTACCTTTTTTTCTATAATTTGTGACGCACTGAAAAATGTTCATGAAAAGGAGAATACTATAAATTTTTAGTCTAAATTTTTCACCACTGTGAACTCTTTTATGAATATTTAAATGACTTATTAGAATAAACTGCTTAGTACCAATTTCACATTTATAAGGTTTTTCACCCATGTGAACTCTCATATGATAATCAAAACCGCTTCAGTGACTGAACTGCTTATTACAAATTTCACAATTATAAAGACTTTCACCAGTGTGAACTCTTTTATGGGCATTTAAAAGACTTATTAAAGAGAACTGCTTAGTACAAATTTCACATTTATAAGGTTTTTCACACATGTGAACTACCATATTATGTTTATTTAAAGTACTTTTATGAGAAAACTGTTTAAAACAAATATCACATATGTAAGGTTTTTCACCAGTGTGGATTCTCATACGATCCTTTAAATTACTTAGTTTAGTAAACTACTTACTACAAATTTCACATTTGTAAGGTTTTTCATACATGTGAACTGCCATGTTATGATTAACTAAAGTACTTTTGTGAGAAAACTGTTCAAGACAAATATCACATTTGTAAGCTCTCTCGCTACTGTGACCTTTCATATAATCTAAATTACCTTGATGACTAAACTGCTTACTACAAATATCACATTTATAAGGTGTTTCACCACTGTGATTTCTTATATTATGATTATTTAAACTACTTAGCTGAAGAAACTGCTTACTATACAAATTTCACATTTATACGGTGTCTCATCAGTGTTAATTCTCATATGAATATTTAAACTACCTTTTGTAGTAAACTGCTTACTACAAATTTCACAACTATAGGGACTATCACAAGTGTGAGCAAGCACATGATCATTTTTTAAAATACGTTTTGTAGTTAACTGCTTACTACAAATGTCACATTTATAAGGTTTTTCACCAGTGTGAATTCTCATG
Organism: Diabrotica virgifera virgifera; assembly: GCF_917563875.1. NCBI lineage: Eukaryota > Metazoa > Arthropoda > Insecta > Coleoptera > Chrysomelidae > Diabrotica > Diabrotica virgifera. The sequence goes on along the minus strand of NC_065448.1, from coordinate 146,414,543 downwards.
AGTATTTAAAACAGCTTTTGTAGAGAATTTATATAGGTAGACTGACCTTTCTGGTTATTGTCCTGAATCGATAGACTAGTCGATAGTCCTCAGTTTCTGCTACCACATGGCGAGAAAAGCCAAAATTCATGAAAAAGTGACATTCCTTGTTTTTCTTCTGTAGGTACTCTTCATATATGTTCAAATAAATTATATTTTCAGTAGTAATTGCACGAGAGCTCTAAAATTATCGATTTGTTTCCTGGGTGACACTTTGACAGTTTTAATTTAAATTAAATTATGTCAAAGTGTCGCGAGGGCAACAAGTCGTAATAATTTTAGAGATCGAGTGTAATTCACTGAGATTATTTCATGAATAAAACTGTTTTTAAATCATTTTAACTAATATTTTATTGATATCTTCACCTGAATATTTGCTGAACCTGTTGCTTGGTGTTCTCTGTAACAAGTTGTAAAACATTAATTGTCATTAATGTCACTGAATGTTCATTTTTGCGTAGTAACGAAGGGCATCTGACGTAATGCTTGACGACGGAATATTATCAAAAATTATCGGGGGTAATTAGACAAGTGCATCAAAATTATCGATAATTTTGCTTGAAAGCGTATTGCCTAAAAACTACTCGAGTTCATTTTCATATTTTTTTTCCTCCTTCGGAGTCGGGCTCTTTCGCCAAAATGTGAAAATGAACTAGAGTAATTTTTAAAAGGCAATACACTTGAAAGCTAAATTATCTGATTATTTTGATGCACGAGTGTAATTTAGGGTAAAAATTATTCGAAGAAAGTGAAACTATCAAATGAAGAAATAATAATTTTCTAAACAATTTATTTAACAATATAACAAAGCCCCATCTGAAAAAAATTAATAATTATTAAAGACACAGTTATAATAATTGAAGGGTTTATTTCAAAAACAACCAATGTCAAAAAAAGTAAATTTTCAGAAATGAAATGAATAAAAACTGAATAAAATAATAAATAGTATTTAAGTCAATGTTTAAGTCAAAACAGTGTATTTACAAATCGTTATAATTTTAGAACTATGGCACGATAAGTTTCTGACAAATGTAAATGTTAATTTGCTATCAAGTAGTGCCAATAGTTAAAAATTTTATAAAATTGACATTGGTTGTTTTTGAAATAAACCCTTCAATTGTTAACATTATTTCCCGATTCCTTTGGATGTGGATCTAAATTTTTGGAAGAACTAGCGGTTAACTGACATATTAAATAAACAAAGCTGTTGTTAGTATGTGGTTGTCAAATTCAACAATTAAAATAGGACAATGCAATTTTCGATTTCTACTATGTAATTATCGGGTATAATATCACAAGAGAGTGAGAATAAATTGAAAATAATGCGACAGTTTTTCGAAAATTTGTTGTCTGGCAATAGACACGAGAGTCCGCAGGGCTCGAGTGGCTATTGCCCAATGACAACAAATTTGAGTAAAAATGAAGCATTATTTTCTTATTTATTCTTACTGTCGTGTGATATTCGTAAGATTATTTTTTAATACGTATATTATGGATATTTTCTTAAATGTGACAGTTGTCAAAACTAGGAAACTGGTTGCCATTAAACAGAAACAATCTACTTAAAAAAATTCTATCGGTAATTTTCTACAGTAGATAATTCTCAGTATAATTTTATTCTGATTGGACAGAATTAAACACGTGATCAAATATCTTACTATACGATTGGAAGTTAAAATCATCAAAAAATAATCGCTGTAATAAAGCGATAATTGTCCAGCAGACAAATGGGCGTTTGTGATTTTCAGTAGTAATTGCACAAGAGCTCTAAAATTATCGAATTTTTCCCGAGTGACACTTTGACAGTTTTAATTTCACGGCCCGAAGGGCAGTGAAATTATGTCAAAGTGGCACGAGGGAAACAATTCGATAATAATTTTAGAGATTGAGTGCAATTGGTGACGATTATTTCATGAATAAAACTGTTCAAAACCAAAATTTTATTGTAATTTATGTAATGTATTTATGTTAGTACAAATTTACTGCGCAGGGTCCTTTTTATAGTTTGTACAAATCGTTCTGCTTGACCGTTCGTTGCTGGGTGATATGGAGCAATAATTCTATGGGTGATACCGCAATTGGATAGAAATTTGTTAAATTCTGCTGAAACAAATTTTCGACCGTTGTCAGATACCAGCACATATGGATTTCCGAACGTGGCAAATATTTGTCTTAGCGTTTGTATACACCACGAGCTAGTTGTTACCTTTGTAGATATAATTTCCACCCATTTTGTATATGCATCTACCGCAATGAATAGTTGAGAACCACAAATTGGTCCAGCAAAGTCAATATGGACTCTTTCCCAGGGACCTGTGGGCTCTTCCCAGTGATGTAAATGTGTCTTTGCTGGCTCATTTTGTTCTAAACGGCATGATCTACATGCTTTCACTTTTTCTTCAATATCTTTATCAATATTTTTCCAGTAGACATGACTGCGTGCTAGTTGTTTCGTTTCATCTTTAATATACCAATATGTCCCGCGTGCAGTTCGTTAAGAATAAATTTACGAAATTTATGTGGTATTACGACCCTTGTTCCTCTAAATTCATTGTGTCTAAGTTTTCAACGAAATTGAAAATGGTTATTCATTTTTAAATTCATTGTCTTGGTATCCATATTGTTTCAGAGATTGACCTGTTCTTAGTGCTTTAATTATTTTCTGTAATTCGATATCATTTTCTGTCTCCTTAGCGATAATATCTGGGCTAATTTCTAATATCTGAATTTGTTGTATTTGGTATACATGTTGATCTACTATATGGATGTGAAACCTGGATCATGAAGGATTCATGTACATGATGAACAAATTAGAAGCCTTTGAGATGTGGTCGTATCGTAGAATGCTCAGAATATCTTGGGTTCAACGCATTTCAAACAGAGAAGTCTTAAACAGAGTAGGTCAAGGCGTAGGTGATTTAACCAAGATGATAAAAAAGAGAAAACTTGAATATCTCGGGCATATAATGAGAGGTAGTAGATACAGGATGCTGCAGTTAATACTCAATGGAAAGATCGACGGAAAAAGAGGAATTGGTCGGAAGAAATATTCATGGCTCCGAAACCTTCATCAATGGACTGGCTTATCAGCAGATCAATTGTTACATGCCGCACAAGATCGAGAACGATATCGGCAAATTGTTATGGAAGCTACCCACGCCTAAAAATTTGGGCACGGTACTTAAAGAAGAAGAAGAAGATGTTGATCTACTTCATATGTATTTGTGTTCTCAACAGGAAACCGTAGGAATTTTTTGTGCTTGTTCTGTACTGTATATCATAATCAAATCCAGATAAAAAATGAGCATAATGAAAAAGTCTCATTGTACTCAGTTCTGGTAGATTATGGTGGGGATGAAAGATTGATGTTAACGGTTTGTGGTCAGTAATCACAGTAAATTTTCGTCCATAGCAAAAATGAAAAAAAAAATTTTATACCCCAGTATATCGCAGTCGCTTCCTTATCAATCTGACTGTATTTCTTTTCGACATTGGTTAAGGTTCTTGACGCAAAAGCTATCGGTCTTTCTGAGCCGTCTTTAACTATGTGTGAAAGGACTGCTCCAAGTCCTGTTGGTGAAGCATCCGTGGCTATGATTAGAGGTTTTCTCGGATCGAAATGAGTTAATATGTTTCCAAAGTAGACCATCATCTGTTCGTATTTCATAATGTAAGTAACCTATGCGTCTGATTACCTTTCCAAATACCCATCGTTGATCACTGCAGTACTTTATAGCCTGAACTCTGTCTCCCAAGGCAAATTCCCTACCAGGTGTAGGCCTGTCTGATGGAAAGGAAGTTGTGTGTTTGCATGGTTTTCTTAACATTGCATGAAGATTCGTTCTAGTTTCTCGTCCGAACATAAGCTCATACGGGGTGAAACCGTTAACACCTGGTGTACGACGTAAACGTGTTCGTACTTTAAGTAGTTTATCAGTTATATTAATCTAGCACCATAAAAAACATTAGTAACTAAGATAGACATAAGTAGCCTTAGATCTTAACTACTAAATATATCACTTGACAACGGGATATTATCAAAAATTATCACTTTAATTTTTATTTTTGTAGCTTTCTATTGGTCAGAATCTCCTATGAGTGAAATAATCGCTGTAATTATTATTTCTGTAGCTTTCTATTGGTAAGAATCTCCTATGAATGAAATAATCAAGCACGCTGCCTACGAACTTCACATTAGTAAAGACTTTTTTCAGTGTGAACTTGAATGTGACTATTTAAAGTACTTTTTTGAGTAAATTGCTTACTACAAATTTCACATTTATAAGGTTTTTCACCAGTGTGAAGTCTCATATGACTATTTAAATTACCTTTTATAGTAAACCGCTTATCACAAACTTCACATTTATAAGGTTTGTCTTCAGTGTGAATTCTCATATGACTCTTTAAATTACTTAGTTTCATAAACTGCTTACTACAAATTACACATTTATAAGGTTTTTCACCACTGTGAACTCTTTTATGAATATTTAAATGACTTATTAGAATGAACTGTTTAGTACAAATTTCACATTTATAAGGTTTTTCGCCAGTGTGAACTCTCATATGATAATCAAAACCGCTTAGGTGACTAAACTGCTTATTACAAATTTCACATTTATAAGGTGTTTCACCAGTGTGAGTTCTCATATGATTATTTAAACAATATCTTCTAGTAAACTGCTTACTACAAATTTCACAGTTATAAAGACTTTCACCAGTGTGAACTCTTTTATGAGCATTTAAAAGACTTATTAAAGTGAACTGCTTAGTACAAATTTCACATTTATAAGGTTTTTCACTTATGTGAACTGCCATATGTTTATTTAAAGTACTTTTATGAGAAAACTGTTTAAAACAAATTTCACATATGTAAGGTTTTTCACCAGTGTGAATTCTCAAATGATCCTTTAAATTACTTAGTTTAGTAAACTGCTTACTACAAATTTCACATTTATAAGGTTTTTCATACATGTGAACTGCCATATTATGATTATTTAAAGTACTTTTGTGAGAAAACTGTTCAAGACAAATATCACATTTGTAAGGTCTCTCACTAGTGTGACCTTTCATATGATAATCTAAATTACCTTGATGACGAAACTGCTTACTACAAATGTCACATTTATAAGGTGTTTCACCAGTGTGATTTCTCATATGATTATTTAAACTACTTAGCTGATGGAACTGCTTACTACAAATTTCACATTTATACGGTGTCTCACCAGTGTGAATTCTCATATGAATATTTAAACTACCTTTTGTAGTAAACTGCTTACTACAAATTTCACAATTATAGGGACTATCACAAGTGTGAGCAAGCACATGATCATTTAAACTACGTTTTGTAGTTAACTGCTTACTACAAATTTCACATTTATAAGGTTTTTCACCACTGTGAACTTTCATATGATAATTGAAACTATTTATTTGAGCGTACTGCTTACTGCAAATTTCACATTTATAAGGTTTTTCACCAGTATGAACTACCTTATGTTTATCCAGAGAATATTTGTGACTAAACTGCTTATTACAAATTTCACATTTATAAGGTGTTTCACCAGTATGAACTCTGATATGCGTATTTAAAGCACCTTTTGTAGTAAACTGCTTACTACAAATTTCACAGTTATGTCTTTCACCAGTGTGAATTCTCATATGAGTATTTAAATTACTTTTTGTAGTATACACCTTATTACAAATTTCACATTCATATGATCTTTCGCCAGTAGTTTTCAAATGTACTTTGGGATAATATAATGGTCTGGTAATTGTAACTTCCAATATAGTATCCTGTGGAGCACCTAAAATAAAAACCAAATTATAAGAAATAAAAATTTGTTTTTTTCTAAAAGCAAGGTATATGTTAGAACAAAAATAATAAGTATAAAAGAAATAAAGTAATAGAAAAACTGTAACAAAATGTTCAGATCTAAATAAGACCCACCGCATACATACAACTTTTAGTCGAACAACTAATTAGTTGTGTATTATAAGTCTGTAGGAATATATTGAGAAGCCTACTGTCAACTCGATAGTAGCTCGACAAAAAAATCAAAAGACCTCCTCGATCGCCTTTTGACTCAAAAGTCGCACAACTATCGATCACCATCATCAGTAGCTCGACAACCCTTTTTGGGTCCTGGCTTGCTCTAGGATTTTCCGCCATTCGGTTCTGTTCCTTGCTTTGTTTTCCAGTTAGTAATCTTAAGTGTTTTGAGATCTTGTTCCACTTGTTCCATGTATCTAAGTTTGGACCTTCCCTTTGACCTTCTCCCTACTGGTGTCTGCCTCATTATATGTTTTGGTGTTTCAGTCTCCCACATCCGTTCAACATGGCCCATCCAGCGCAGAGGTCCGATCTTTATGGATGTTATGACGTCGGGTTCGTTGTATGCTGTGTATAGTTCAAAATTATATCTTCTGCGCCATATGTCATTTTCTTTCACCCCTTATACAGGGTGTTTGATAAAGAATGGGCCATAGCTTAACCTTAGATTCCTGAGCTTAAAATAGGTCGATTTAACTTACCTTAGTATGAAAGTTGATAATAACCGAAATACAGGGTGTCTAAGTAAAACTCTCATTTTATTTATTCTTGAATATTTCCTGACAGGCATGGTATAACAACACGAAATTTGGTAAGCGGGTTTTTTTTTATGAGAAATCTAAGTTCGCCACCAAAAATGATGTATTACCCAGAGGGCGCCACATACGTCTTTCAGCGCTCATTTGATACGTTCCATTTTTTTATCCCCCACTCTACATACTTTTTGAATCAAAATTTTTATTCGCTTAATATTTTTACTTAAAAAAGGTATACTACATTCATCTCGCAAAACTCAACTGTTTTCGAGATAAACGCATTTTAAATCTGCGATACAACAGAATTTTTTGCATAATATCATTGTAGTTAGACCCGAAAAATAAACTTGAAACAATAATAATTGTGCCAGGTTTCATAATTATGTCATTGCATCGCAAATTCCATTTGAAGAAATCTGCGATACATTTTTGTAAATTTTTATGGTTTTAAGTTATTTTTCGGATTTAACTACAATGATATGCAAAAAATTATGTTGCCTCGCAGATTTAAAATGCGTTTATCTCGTAAACGGTTGAGTTTAGCGAGATGAATGTAGTATACCTTTTTTAAGTAAAAATATTAAAAGAATAAAAGTTTTGACTCAAAAAGTATGTAGAGCGGCTAATAAAAAATATTGAACCTATTAAATAAGCGCTGAAAGGCGTATGTGGCGCCCTCTGGGTAATACATCATTTTTGGTGGCGAATTTAGATTTCTCGTTCCAAAAAACCCTCGCTTTCCAAATTTTGTCTTATTATCCCATGTTTGTTAGGAAATATTCAAGAATAAATAAAATAAAAGTTTAACTTTGACTGTATTTCGGTTATTATCAACTTTCGTACTAAGGCAAGTTAGCTTAAATCGGCCTATTTTACTCTCAGGAATCTAAGACTAAGCTATGAAGCTAATCTATGACTAAGGAATGATAATATAAGTCCTGTACATCCATCCTGGCAGGGTCGCCATATAATAGAATACGTGTCGTAATGGGGTAGTTACTCTGAGAAGAGGGTTAGTTGTTAGGAATACACTATTTGTTCATACTTTATTTATTGAACACTACTAATTATTATCAGTTACAAGTTGGTGGACGAAAGTCTATATTATAACTACCTTGATGGTTGAATAATGAATGCTGAATAATGAATGATCTCTTTCTTTACTTGTTACGTATCTATAATCAATCCCAATTGTTTATTATGATTGTTGACACGATTCGACCTAATGAAATAATTATATCAAAATAGCTGACTAAGGTGATCTTGAAACAAGTGCATTATATTGGGAAATTTGTGTCACCTAGTTATTTACAACAAAGGCAATGTTTGTTTTAAGATATTTAAAAATTAAATGAATATGAGTTGCTTTTATTTTGGAATGATAATATAAGTCCTGTACAGCCCATTCTTTACCAAACACCCTGTATATGTGACTAAGGATTTTTCGTTCACACGTACCTAACTGCATGAATCCATACAAGGGCGAACCCCGCTCCGTGTAGAAGCTCGAATGGATACGCTATGAGCTCCCCACATATAAACCGCAATCCGGTTGGATCGAAGACGGTGAGTTCCGAGCGGGGTTCGCCGACGTATCCACTATGTGGAGCTGCTACACGAAGCGGGGTTCGCCCTTGTATGGATGCGTGCCGTAATAGGTTCTCATCGCTTTTCGACAGTGTCCATGTCTCTGATCCATATATAACGACCGGTTTTATCAGGGTTTTGTATATTTTGCATTTTGTTTTTCTTGTGATGCTGTTCGATCTTAGATGTTTAATTAGTCCATTACATATATGTTTTATTACCAATATGTATTCTTCTCTTAACTTCTTCACTGACATTGTTATCTGCAGTAACAGGTGAACCTAGATATGTAAAATTTTTCACGCTTTCGGTGTTATAGTCTCCTATTGTCAGATTCTGTAGATTTCTTTGGCCTGTCGATTTGCTGGCCTTCAGGTATTTGGTTTTTATTTCATCAATGCTTAGGCCACTGTTTTGTGCCGCTCTTTTATCGCATTAAATTCTTCTATCATCTCTCTTTTGCTTCTAGCTATGATATCAACATCATCTGCAAATGCCAATATTTGTACACTTTTTGTTATTATTGTTCCTCTGGTTTTGACTTTTGACTCTCTAATTATTTTCTCTAATGTGATGTTGAATAGAATACAGGATAGGGCATCTCCCTGTCGTAGGGCCATTCTAACATGGATTGTATCTGTTAGTGCGTTTTGAATTCGAATTTTGTTTTGTACTTTGTGTTTCTTTTATTATATCAATGAGTTGAGTTAGAATATTAAACTCTTTCAGGGCGTGGATCTGAAATTCTCGATGGATGCTATCATAGGCACTCTCAATGGTTTCAATCGCTCATAAACAATATTTGACAGTATTTTATATGTTCAGTAAGTAGCCTTATTGCCCGGTAGTTTTTACACGGCCTACAGAATAAGCATGATGATAGACTTCTCCATAAGAAAATTAAAGAAATGTGTGGGATTAGAAACGCTCGGCAGAGTGGCACAATAACAAGCACGGATAATATAGTCCTGACCACAATAGAAGAAATAAGCGTTGAATGGCGAACATACATACAAAATCTATTCTCAGACAATAGAACAATAAGTCAAACATGATCAGCTAATAGGATGCTTGCAAAAAAGAACCTGGATCCAAACGACATTAATACAATACGTGAACTCTACTGGAATCAAAACGCCTCTGTTAGAACCGAAATGGATGATACTGAAACCATAAGCATCCAAAGAGGAGTTAGACAAGGTTGTATATTATCACCATTATTATTCAACTTGTACTCAGAGAAAATTTTTGCACGAGCTCTAGATGAAGCACAAGAAGGCATAAAAGTCAATGGACAAATCGTGAACAACATCAGGTACGCCGATGATACAGTACTGATTGCTGGCAGTGAAGAAGAATTACAAATTCTGTTAACCAAAATAGTGCGAGAAGGAGAACTATATGGCCTCAAGGTGAATGTAAAAAAACTAAAACAATGGTAGTTTCAAAAAAACACACCAGTTTTAAACTTCCTAGTCAACAACAATCTCGTTGAACAAGTGAAAAAGTTTAAGTATCTAGGATGTTGGATACATGAAACCTTATACCAAGAACAAGAGATTAAATGTAGAATAGAACAGGCAAGAAACACCTTCTTAAAGATGCGACAGTTACTCACTGCCCGCAATCTTGATCGGTCCCTACGATACCGCATGATAAAGTGTTTAGAGAGCTTTGAGATTTGGGTATTTCGTCGTATGCTGAAAATTCCATGGACCGACTGTGTTAGAAATGAAGAAGTTTTAAGGCGTATGAATAGAGAACGTGAACTTACCGAAATTGTCGAAAAAACGTAAAACATCTTATCTTTGACACATATTTAGACACGACAGGTATAACTTCCTTCAACTTATTATGGAAGGGAAAATAGAAGGAAGACGCGGCCCGGATAGACGACAAATGACCTGGCTGCGCAACATCAAAGAATGGACAGGATTAGACTTTCAAAGTCTAATAAGAAAAGCCCAAAATAGAGAAGACTTTGCAGAAATCATCGCCAACCTTCGCTAAGAAGATGGCACCCAAAGAAGAAGAAGTTTTTACATTGAAGCTGATCTCCCTTTTTATGTAGTGGAATAATTACTCCGGTACTCCAGTCTTGGGGCAGTTGTTTATTATTCCATATGTTCACTATTCGTTCGTGTATCACATTCAATAGGGAGTCTCCGCCTTCCTTTATTAATTCTGCGCTAATGTTGTCTAATCCAGGTAACTTGTTGTTTTTCAGTCTGGTAACTGCTTCTTGCATTTCAGCTACTGAAGGGGGGGGGTTGTTTCTCTGGTATCTGTTTGATCCAGAATTATAATTCCATCATCATATAGTGGATCTCCGTTTTTTTTCAAACATTGTTTTGAAGAATTCTGTCCGTCTTTGTACTATTTCTCTGTTGAGTTACTATATCCCCTTCTTTGTCTCTGCACATCATTGTTCTTGGTTTAAATTCTTTTCTGCTTTTGTTAAGTTTTTGGTAGAATTTTCTGGTTTCTGTTGGTTTATTTAGTTCTTCCATTTCTTGGAGTTCTCTTTTCTTTATGCGATGTATTTTCTATCATATCGATAAGCAGCTCAATTCCCATGGCGTTAGATGCCTTTGCACATACATTCAACTCAACAGTTGTTTGACAATCGTTCAGTTGTGAGTAGAGACGGGCAAAATCAGTAATGGTTGTTTTTACCGGAAGCATTCATTATTACTATTCAAAATACAAAATAATTTTAGTAAAAACTACAAAAAATGTAAAATGTTACCAAGATTGGCAACAATAAATATAATTTTAGCTTATAAAACAAAATACAACTCTAAACAATTTTTTCTTATTACATAAAAGTATAAAACATCTAATTATTTTAAATAACGAAAAATATAAATTTTGTGGTTTAAATTATAATAATAATTATTAAAAAATACACTCAAACATATAATATAGTGTTGTTAAATATGTTACAGACATTTATAAAAACTAATTGTTTTAATTGAACATTAGAAAGTTTATTTCAGATTCATATTGAAAAATGTGATTTGTTTCACTTTTGCTGTGGTAAGTCTTGTTCGTCTATCGGATATAATGATTCTGTTTTTGAAAAAAAAATATTTCGCAAGGTACAGAGGTAGCCACAGTTGTTTGATGATCGTTCAGTTGGGAGCATCTACATAACAACCAATTTTGGAGTTCATTTGTTTAATAAAAAATTAAGCATCCGCTTGTGGAGTACAACTTTTTGATATGCTGTTTATTATACATTTCTTAATCAAATTATAAGAAGTTATACAAATATTACGAAATTAAATGAAATAGAAACACCTCGATTGGCTAAGTAAACTATTAATAGAAAAAGAATGGGAAATGCAAATGCAACAAAATATCTTTAAGGAAGATGCAGATAAGGGCAAAAACTTTGCACTTTCAATAGTTCCTTCATTACAGTCTTTACAGACAATGTAAAACTTGATGTAAAAATTCAAATTTTACAAGTATTTCAAACAATAACAAATAGAAGAGTTAAGGGCCTTTACAGCTACTAACTACTTCATCATTATCATCATGGTGCTACAGCCCTTAGAGGGCCTCGACCTTCTCAAGCGTTCTACGCCATTCTGTTCTGTCCCTTGCCTGCACTTTCCAGTTGCCGACTCCGATCTTCTCGGCATCTTGTGTTACCCCGTCCATCCACCTCAACTTTGGTCTACCCCGTCTTCTCATTCCCACGGGTTGAGCTGTTAGAATCCTTTTTATCATGTTCGATTCAGGGGCTCGGGCTACATGTCCTGCCCACTGCAGGCGATTTCGCTTAATTATAGTGATAATATCTTTTCCACCAAACGTTTGCTTGTAGATATTCTGCAGTTCAAAGTTATATCTACGCCTCCATATTCCGTTCTCACAAACCGCTCCGAATATCTTGCGTAGTACCTTTCTTTCAAAAATTGATAGAGCGGATTCATCTGTTTTAGTTAGCGTCCATGCCTCTGAACTAGGGCTTCCAATCCGGCAGCCTGAGTTCAATCTCGGTATTTGCGGGACTACGAATTTTCAATCCCGCGGGATCTCGGTATTTGCGGGATCCGCATATTGAAAATAGTCATTTATATAAGGCAAATGAAACAATAAATTATTAATCAACTAACTCCACATTTACTTAAGTATTACTATTAGTATGAGATCAAAACTGGTTTTTCTTCACAAAAAACACTAACAAATACGGAAAAAACAAAAAATCTATCTTCTTCAAAAAATACACCAACAAAATTTTTAAAATCAACCACATAAACCCAAAAATATTTTAGTTTACTAATTTAGTTGCTATATTACTTAGCTGTAAGTTACTATTATTTAGCTAAAGCTTTCAATAGGGCTTTTCATCGACTGTCATTTGTTTCGAGCTTCTGTCATATGTTGTATAATCTGTGTATAATATTAATATGCACGGATTATACGACATATGACAGAAGCTCGAAACAAACGACTGTAAATGAAAAGCCCTATTGAAAATAGTTTGCAAAGGAAACACAACAAATTAGATGGTATGAATTAAAACGGAGTATAAACTCCGAGTATGTTCTCATGAGTATAAGCATAGAGTATAAGTTTATACTACATTTCATACGAATAAAAATATGTTGATGTGATAAGTTTCTACCCACCCACCGTACATAAGAGTAGATACTACCGCGTGGAGTATGTACTCCAAAATTTGGAGTATAAACTACATTCTCATTTTTATTCATACGAGCCAATATCTAAATCTAAACTGTCATCTGCCAAACTCCTGCGTATTTTAGACACAATATAGCCAGCAGCAGAAAATGCCCTTTCGGCTTCCATACGTCGACGGTATTCCTTTTTAGGCTTTATATGTACCTAAATGTAAGATTACATTGACTCCCCAGATTCATAGAGCGTCATTTCTATTTTAATAATGGACTCAAGTGTACTAGCTCGAGATGGCGACGGGCAAGGTAAATACATTACATGCTGATGATATATTTAACTCTAACTTCTGTTGCAATGTAAGATCAAGATCGGAACCCGATGATGGAACCTCTATATGACATTGTTTCTCACGTGTTTCTTACTTGATCAGCCTATTTGTCATCATTGCTCTCAGATGAATTTCAAAGGCTGAAGTTCATTCCTGTTACAAAATCATTAATTTCTTTTCAAAGTAAACTTTTTGGTGGGAGATGAAAAGTTTCATCGTCACACGACGCTTGGTAACTACGAGGCTTTTGGAGATAAATCAGTAGTGCAGTCACATTTCTACGTCGTTGTAAAATACGGCACAAAGATAAAGCTAATTCTGAAGCTAACCTTGAATAATTATTTTCCAGTTTTTTTATAATTTTGAGCGTAGCTACAGCAGTAATGTACGCTTTTTTCAGTCCCGAAAATCCCGCGGATCCTGCGCCTGTAATCCCGCGGGATTGGAAAATGACGCGGGATCCCGCAATACCGAGACGGGATCCCGCAATATCGAGATCTCGGTATTGCGGGATTGGAAGCCCTACTCTGAACCAAATGTGAGAACGGGGACTATCAATGTTCTATACAGCCTTATACGAGTTTTTTGAGATAGACGTTTGTTAGATAAGTACTTTGATAGACCATGATAACACCTGTTTGCAATTATTATTCGCCTTTTTATTTCCTCAGATGTGTTATTATTGGGGTTAACCGATGTCCCTAGATATATGAACTCTTTGACCGCTTCGAAGTTTTGGTCATTGATGATTAGATCTGCGTCAACATTTCCAGCTCTTGTGTTTGTGTTGGTCGCCATGAATTTTGTTTTATTTTGATTTATATGTAACCCCATTAGTTCTGCTGCTGCTACTAGATCGGTTAGGATTTCCGCAGTTCTCGCTCTGGTTCTTGTTATAATGTCCACGTCATCTGCATATGCAAGAATTTGGACTGATCTATTAAATATTGTTCCTCTGCTATCTAAATTAGCGTCTCGTACAACTTTTTCTAAGGCTACATTAAAAAGCTGACACGCCAGCGCATCTCCCTGCCTTAACCCCTTATGTATTTCGAATGGGGTTGACGAGTCGTTTTGAATTTTTACTGCTGATAGCATCTTTGCCATTGTCACTTTTATCATAGATATGAGTTTTTTTGAAATTCCCAACTCATTCATAGCATTGTAAAGACTTGGTCTTAAGACACTGTCATATGCCGCTTTAAAATCAACAAAAATATGGTACATATCTATGTTAAACTCTTGCGCTTTTTCGAGGATCTGTCGTAGTGTAAAGATCTGGTTAATGGTTGAACGTCCGCGCCTGAATCCTGCCTGATATTCTCCTAGAAACGTTTCGGTATAGGGCTTCAATCTCTCGTGTAAAATGTTTGACAATATCTTGTATGCTGTATTTAGGAGAGTTATTCCGCGGTAATTATTGCATTCCAGTTGGTTTCCCTTTTGTGTAACGGGCATATTAAGCCTAAACTCCATTCTTCAGGCATTTGCTCCTCAGACCAAATATTACAAACAATTTCTCGCATCACCTTGGTGATCTGCTCTACACCGTGCTTAAATAACTCTGCTGGGATGCCATCGCTGCCCGGAGATTTGTGGTTCCTTAGTTTTTCAACAGATATTTTCACTTCTTCTACCGAGGGGGGTTCCACGAGCTCCTCATTTCGGTATTCCAGCTCTATGTTGTTAGTAGGTTCCCCTTCCAGCAACTCTTGAAAATGCCCTACCCATCGTAACAGGATATCATCTCAGCTACTAAGTACTAGCTACTTAATTACACAACCTTCCAGATATTCGCACAATCAATTGTCCAAAGTGTCGTGCCCATCTCAAATATGTATCAACAAAAAATTCTACAACGAATCATCAGTCATCAACGAATTAACTCCAACATATTGACACACTGAAATCTCCAATGCAACTATCGAGTGTATGCGCACCCTACACAACTAAATAGTTTAGTCGACAACAAATTACAATACCTTCACGATTCCACTAAATAGTTGTTCAACTAAAAACTTGTAAGTATGAGGTGGGCTTAACATTATAATCAACAATATAAAACTTAAAAAAATAATCAAATACCTTATTTGTAATAAACATACATAATATAGGACTCCCTACAAATTAATTGGATACAAAGTCTACAATATTGTTTTTGAAAAAAAAACATTATTTTATTGTGAATTATATTCTAACAAGAGTTTAAAGAATACAGAAAATATATTTTTATTATAGCTTAAAGTATAATAATAAGCATACCATAATATAGCATAACAGAAATACACTAATAGTCCAGGGCGCATCTGTTTGGAGATGGACGTTGAGAGGTGACTCAAATTTTTTTGCAGAAATTGCTTGAAAATATCTCAAATAATAATATTTAAGTTATCCTCCCTCTCAAAAAGGTCAGGAAATTGTTTAAATAATTAAAATGTCAAAATGTGAAGGAAAAATTCGATTTTTTTATTGGTTTTTTGATTATAACTTTAAAACTATTCATTTCTGAGAAAAGCAATACTGACATAAATATTGCGCAATGAAATTTCCTACAATATAGAATTGGTTAAAAATTTAAGAAATAGTCACTCTTGTTGCAAAATAGCAATAATTGCGAAAAAATCCATACAAAAACAAGTATTTGCATTTTACGTTTTTCAAACATTTATCACTTAGGACCGTCATATTTTACCCAAAAAAACTTTATGATATAGTTAAACAACACTGTGAATTTCATTAAGATCGGTTTAATAGATTTTGCAAAATAAATTTTGCAATCCAGCTTTTGCAAAAAAAATTCATTTTTTTTAAATGTTGCAGCACTGCAAATAAAGCAGATAGCAAGTTGAATTTTTTTTGCTTATAGAAGCGTACTGTACCTTTCATTTGCAATTTGCAAAATTAAAATCGATTAATTACCACGGCGTCAGGAAATTTTTTAAATAAACATTAATTTTTGGTGATACGTGCAGGACAGCGGTGTTCGATTCACACAAGTTGATTTCCACCAAAATTTCTTCCAATCTTTATCTAATATATTATTTTCTTACTCTATATTTTGTTGTATTTTAATTCCACAAAAATCAAAACTAATCTGTGTGAAATATTGTTTAAACAATTGCATATGTTTAAAAATAATAAAATTTTATTCTCTAAGTTAAAATATATGAACAAAGAAAGTTTTTAATAAAAATAGTGTTATTTCAAAGGATAGAGTATGTTTTTATTTTGCAATAAACAAATTTATTTATTTATATCGAAATGTAATTAAAAATAAAATGTATCAATCATTATCAAAGGTCATTGGAATGCCCAATCAGAGCAAACTATCGGCTGTCCTGCGTGTAGCACCAATAATTAATGTTTATTTAAAAAAATTCCTGACACCGTGGTAGTATTAGTTTTGCAAATTGCATATGAAAGGTACAGTACACTTCTATAAGTAAAAAAAATTTCAACTTACTATCTGCTTTATTTTCAGTCCTGTAACATTTTGAAAAAATGAATTTTTTTGCGAAAGCTGGATTGCAGAATTTATTTTGCAAAATCTATTGGACCGATCTTAATGAAATTTACAGTGTTGTTTGACTGTATCATAAAGATATTCTGGGTGAAATATGAAGATCCTAAGTGTAGCATAAATGGTTGAAGAATGTAAAATGCGAATACTTGTTTTTGTATGGTTTTTTCACAATTATTGCTATTTTTCAACAAGGGTGACTATTTTTTAAATATTTACCAATTATATATTGTAGAAAATTTAATTACGCAACTTTTATGTCACTACAACTTTTCTTGGAAATGAATACTTTTAAAGTTATAATCAAAAAACGAAGAAAAAAATCGAATTTTTCCTTCATTTTTTGACATTTTGATTATTTAAACAATGTTATGGACCTTTTTGAGAGGGAGGATAACTCAAATATTATTATTTGAGTTATTTTCAAGCAATTTCTGCAAAAAAATTTGAGTCACCTCTCAATGTCCAAATGTACTAATAATTTTACAGATGCGTCCTGGTCTATAACACTTATCGTCTCTTTTAGGTGTCTACAAACCTATAAACAGTAAACAAAACGTTGTTAAAAGAGAATATTTATTTTAGACATCTGTGTTTGAGAATTTGATCTGTGCATGATATCTGCTTGATTTTTCAATGAGGGGGTGTGTTCTTACAAAAAATCAGTAATTTAATATCAGAACAAGCAGCCCAAATTGTAGCTTTAATTCGAGATGGATGATCACAGCAATATATTGCTGATGTTTTGGGAATCCACCAATCCAGCATTTGAAGTGCTTTAAGAAGGTATAGAGCAAATGGAGGATACACAAGAAGACCAGTTCCAGGAATTCCCAGGTGCATGAGCCTAGCAGGTGAACATTATTTTCATCTGCAGACTTTGCGTTCCCGTCATGTTATAGCTAGACAACTGAGAAATGATCTCTCCACAGCTTACAATGATTGAATTAGTGCCAATTTGGTTAGAAACAGATTAATGGAATTTGGAATCAGAGCCAGAATGCTACTGCTCCAGTGTTAACGAGGGCACATCATGTAGCATGTTTAAGGTTTGCACCAGAACATGTCAATTAATATGTTAATGACTGGGCTAATATGCTTTTTACTGATGAGTCAAGACTTGCACTTTTGTACAGTCTTTTCTTTAACGCTCGATTTCATAATAAAGTTAAAGTGGACTTTCAATTTAAAGTTGGTATGTTTACAATGCAATTCCTATGGGTAAATGTCAACTTGTAAAGTGAACTTTAGTTAATATTCAATCGATATGCTCTGGTGCAAACCTTAAACATGCCATACAGTGTGCCCTCGTTAACAGTGAAGCAGTAGCAGGCATTATGGCACTGATTCCTTATTTATCCAAACTTCCCTAATTTGTTTATAACCAACTTGGCACTTATTCGAATACTGCAGACTGTGCAAAGATCATTTCACAGTTGTTTATGCTGCAATTCAACAATTTGGGAGAGTGATTTCATTGTTTGAAGGCAGTGAAGAGGGGAAAGACGTATGAAGATCGAGTGGCCTACACTCACTTTCATTTCAATGTTAATTATATTATATTTTTTAACCCTTAAGTACTAACACCCCGTCTCTCAGACGGCATCGCTTGTCGAAAGTGGGATATTTCCCTTCCTAGAAAATTTTGAAGGTCACCCGTTTATGACTTTTCAAGTTGGGTTGTTCTTTAGTAATATTGAATTCGGCAATTTGCTGCAAGTTGTTATTCGAAAGATATTTACACTCAAAGTGTGATTTCTGTCTAATAGACAGGGTGTTAGTGTTTGTGCCCAGTTCGTCATTACACATAATGTGTCCCAGTTCATCAAAAAACATCAAATAAGTGAATAGAGACCTTGAGGAACCTCTTTTGAAATGGTTTGATGAAGTAGAAGACGACATAAGCGAAGTGGAATCAATTTGTGATGAAAATGTTGCCACTGACTACCATTGCTACACTGTCCTAACTATAGTACCTGTCAGTTTTTTTTTGTTTAAACATTTTTTAAAAACCTTTTTATTTTCATTTTTCTTACGCTTTGTTTAACTTGATTATAAATTTTTATTAAGATTCTTTAATTTGTTTAATTTTTATCACACTTTTTTTCAGGACTAAAAACATACACGAACAATCCTTCCATTCTTGTTATAAATGTTTTTTATTATAATAAATACAGAAAAACTAGATTAATTACTGTGTTTTTTAGATAATCAATACTTTCAGTAACTCATCGAGACATTTTTTGCATTAAAATATTTAACAACAACAAAAATAACCACTAAAATGTTAAACCCGTCTGTCAGGCGGTTAGTTAGTGTTTACGCCATTGATTTAAGATGTTAGTACTTAAGGGTTAAATATTATTTGTTCGAATAGGTCACAATATTTAAGCTTCACCACCTTCAAACGATGAAATCACTCTCCCAAATTGTGGAATAGCTGTAACATGATGTGTACTCAAAGTCTGCAGATATAAATAACGTCACCTGCATGGGTTCTGCACTTGGGGAGTCCTGGAACTGGTCTTCTTGTGTATCCTCCACTTTCTCTATACCTTCTTAAAGCACTTGAAACGCTGGATTGGTGGATTCCCATAAAATCAGCAAGCTATTGCTGCGATTATCTGTCTCCAATTAAAGCTACAATTTTGGCCGCTTGTTCTCACGTTAAAGAACTCATTTTTTGTAAGAATGCACCTCCTCATTGAAAAGTCAAGCAGACATAGTGCAAAACCAAACTATGCAATGGAATATTTAAATACACAACAAAATTAAATTGAATATGGTTCTCCTTGTATCTTAAAAAAAACAAAAGCAAAAAGTAATTTGATTCTTCCTTACGCTTACACCAACAAAAACACATCTACTGATCTAAGATTAGTTTAATCCATATAGATAAACCTAAAATCTTTCAATACCTGGGTGAAATATCACATTTTCACAATGTAATATACTTAAAAATGAAGAGGAGAAATCAGTTTCTTACCAATACTATACTCCTCCAGTTCTTCCTTTATTTTAACTTTAATTTCACCAGATACATCTTCTAATAAATCATTTTCTACTTTAATACCCTCTGAACAATACTCATCTAAGGCAGACGCTCCATAACTGATTTTATCTAGTTCAGATTTAACTTCTATATTGTTATATTTCTTTAGAGAACTTCCTTCATCTTTAATAAGTGTTAACATGTCTTGGTTTCTAGAGTCTTTAATATTTTCATTTTCATTACATTCCATTTTAAATTGAAGATCAATATGAAATGAACTATGAACAAGAACTGTCAGTGTCAATGTGGTGTCAATAAGTCAATACGAACGAATAGAAGTTGAAATTTGGCAACATCTATTGGTAGACCGATTAATTCTAACAGTTCTCATTTGTTTAATAATTTTCACTGTATTTACAGAGAAACTGAAATATTTTACAATATTTCGTGCTCCAAATTATAAAGAACATTAAAAGGTATGTTATTAAGATGATTTTAGTTCAATATAATATATTTTTATATATAGAAATCCGTCGACTTAAAAATTTTGTCATTTTTAATGTCTTATATTTCCTAAACCTGTTGGCAGATTTAAGTGATTTTTTTAATATGTTATAGCCTAATTCTTTTACAATAACGCTGTAATAATATTGTTGCTATTACGGTGTACCGGGCATTTATAAAATACTGAAATTAAAACCCAACTATAGACTCCGGTTTTCTTAACATTCTGTTTTTTTGATTAACTCGCTTATGTTTAAAAACTAGATTTGTTCTTTATCAATTCAGGGTGTTCAAATTTTACCAGAATTTGTTTTAAGGCCCCGTCTCACCATCAAATAATTGACAGTTATTTGATCAAACTTGACAGTCAAACTTGACTAGTGACACAAACTATACATACTAACTGTCACTTTGTGTCACTAACTGTCAAGTTTGATCAAATTAACTGTCAATTATTGAGACGGGGCCTTTATCGAGGTACGGATAAATTTTTAATCAGTATCGAAACGCGGCAGATTTAAAAACATGTCAAAATATGTTGTTGCTTTACGCGTTCTAAAAGTGAATCAAATCTATTTTTCCTAATTTGATAGTTGCTTGTATAATATAATATATTCCGGTTAGTTATCCGGTAGATAAGCTTTAAAAGTAAGTTTGGATTCCGAACACACCTGATTTTTGTGTTTATTTTTATAATTTCAGCTTTAACTTAACCTAACCTAACATATTTAGATTCAAAGATGATTTTATCGTTTTTATTTCCATTTTGGAAGAAGGAATGAAGGAAATGTAAGTAAATTAAAGAATTACAACTTAAAAAAATAAGTATACAAAGTCATAAGGTTTAGAAATACATTTCCATATTTTAATCAGACAACAATATTGGCTTAGAAAGAAAACATTGATTATGCTGAAAAATTTACTGGAGAGCTTGAACAAGAGGTAAATTCATTTTAAGTTAGTGGAAAACTGTTGATTTGTATGTAAACTAGAAGACAAAGACAAGTTTAAATAAAGACAATCTAGCTAATGAAACAGATGCAGTGGTAATTTTGTTTACATAATAATTATGTGTACATATTATATGATTATTAATATTAACTGTTCAATGATGTAAAAATTTGTTAATGTGGGGAAAACTTTTATATAAATTCAATACTATATTTCTGTAGTGGTATGGCAAAACTTGATATTGTGTCTGATTTTAGCTAGAATGAGATTATTTGCTTGATATGCTATTTAGTAACATTTCTTCAAGTTGGTAGAGTTTGGTATGTGTATGATGAAGGTAAAACCCCCTTTGTCCCACATATCTTTTGTATAAAAGATATGTCCCCTTTTAACTTACAGTAGAACCCCGATTATCCGGGTGCAGATTATCCATGCTATGATTTTCTATTACATACCCAAGTTGCATTTTTGAGGTTTTATCATCGTAAATCACTTGACGGAAACTCTATATGACGAAAGAGAGACTCATAATGAAAGATTTATTTTTTTCTGTTATCTTTTTATGGTAGGTACTAGTGATGTAACGAATGTCATTTTTTGAACATTCGCGAATACGAATGCGAATGCGAATATCTGCTACCGACATTCGCGAATGCGGATGCGAATGCGAATATTCAGTTTTTTTTAAATTTATTTCTATTTTTGTAATGTTTACTAAATTTATAATGAAAAGTTAATTGATATTTAGTGTAAATCAATCTGAATGTTAAGCTTTATTACATAATACCAAATAATAAAAAAAGTGAATGCTGATAATGTGATTATACAAGGTTAAGTTCTATCTATCTATTGCCATTCATTTGTCCAAAGTTGAACGTAGGCTCCCCCTTATTTTTCCACTCTTCTCGGTTCAGTGCTAATGCTGTCGATCTGGTCATTATATGGCCTGATCTTTTTAGGTTATTCGACCATCTCGGCTGTGGTCTGCCCTTCCTCTTTTGTAGTCCCAAGGTCTCCAGTGAGTTATCGCTTTGTTGACTTTGTTCCATCTTCCGTATCTTTGTCTGCTGTTGTGTCCTGCATATTTCCATTTGAGAGTAGCTGCATGTTTGAGGTTAAGTTACCTTTTCTTAATAAAAAAAGATGAGAAGTGAATAGATTTTGATTTTATTAACCTAATATTATCTTAAAATTATTTTTTTTCTGGTTTTAATATTCGCAAAACATTCGCACAAATTTCGCGAATGCGGATGCGAATGCGAATAGGCAAAAACATGCGAATATTCGCGAATGCGAATGCGAATACGAATATTCGTTACATCACTAGTAGGTACATATGTATGTGTATATGTACAGTTACAGCCAGTGAATAGTTTACAGGCTGGCTTATCTAGGAGCCGATTTTTTAAATTTTTACCTCGTTTAAATGCACCACTTGCGTCAAAGTGACGTTGCCAGTGGTGTACCTAGAATAGGTTGATTAAATTTAAAAAATCAAAATAATAAAAATAAATTTTACAAAATTTATCAAAATGGAAAATATAGAAAGAAGTTTTTTTGAATAAAATGGATTATGGTCTTAATATTATTTAGTTTCTTATTTTATTTTTCAACACTCACGAAATTTTTGACAAGCATTGCCTTTTTGAGATTTTTTGACTTTGACATTTATCAAATCCGTACGACACTGCAATTTTACAGTATTACAATATAAAAATTAAAGTAAACTATTCATTGACCGTAACTGTACATATGTATTATACATAAGAAATACATGTTCGAATTATCCCTGCTTTTCAATACACCTTCGGTCGCGAGGAGGACGGATAATCGGGGTTCTGCTGTATTAGGTAGGGCAGAACTTGATATATTACTTGATTTCTTATGTTGATTACTTTTCGTTTTTGAGTTGGCAAAACATGATTCAAACTTTCCAAATTCTCTCCTGAAAAATTTGGCTAGATGGACATATCAATCATTGTCAAAACTCTCGAGATTTATAATCCATCCAACTGATATATTGAGTAGTAAACTAGGGCTAAAAACCAACTATGTATATCAAAACACAATATTTTTAAAGATTGGATAATTTACATGGAAGAATCCCAATAACAGGAATAAAACCTAATTTGGATGCCTAAGAAGTCAAACGGTGTAAGTCACATTCTCCCTAAAAATGACTTATGGGATATAACACTTATTATTATACAAGGTGTCTCAAAAGTAGTGGAACGGTCGAATATTTCGCGAACTAAACATCGGATCAAAAAACTGAAAAATACGTTTTCAATAATTTTCAAAAATCTATCCAGTGACACCAAACACCAACCCCCACTACACCCACTGGAGGTGGGGTGGGGGTAACTTTAAAATCTCAAATGGAAACTCCCAGTTTTTCTTGCAGATTTTAATTCGTTGCGTAAGCAACTTTTATTCAAGACAATTTTTCGAACTGTGGATAGATGGCGCTATAATTGGGAAAAACGATTTATCCTGATACCATAGGTAAATTATAGAAACGGTCTAATATCTCACAAAATACACGTCCAAATGAGAAACTAAAAAACACATTTTTAATATTTTTCGAAAACCTTTCGAATAATACCAAACGTGACCCTCCAACCCACCCCCTGGCGGTGGGGTGGGAGGTAACTTTAAAATCTTAAATAGCAACCCCCACTTTTTATTACAGATTTGGATCCGTCACGAAAAATTAAGCAAAATTTATTCGAAACATTTTTTAGAATTGTTAATAGATGGCGCTTTAATTGAAAAAATACGATTTATTAGCGCCATCTATCAGAAATTTTAAAAAATGTTTCGAATAAATGTTGCTTAATTTTTTATGACGAATCCGAATCTGCAATAAAAAGTGGGGTTTGCTATTTAAGATTTTAAAGTTACCCCCACCCCACCTCCAGGGGTGGGTTGGAGGGTCATGTTTGGTGTTATTCGATAGGTTTTCGAAAAAGATTAAAAATCTGTTTTTTGGTTTCTCATTTGGAAGTGTATTTCGCGAGAATTAGACCGTTTCTATAATTTACCTATGCTATCAAGATAAATCGTTTTTCCCAATTATAGCGCCATCTATCGACAGTTCGAAAAAATGTCTTGAATAAAAGTTACCTACTTTTACGTAACGAATCCAAATTTGCAAACAAAACTGGGGGTTTCTATTGGAGATTTTGAAGTTGCCCCCCACCCCACCTCCAGGGGATGTAGTGGGGATTAGTGTTTGGTGTCATTGGATAGATTTTTGAAAATGATTGAACTCGTATTTTTCAGTTTTTCGATCCGATGTTTAGTTCGCGAAATATTCGACCGTTCCACTACTTTTGGGACACCCTATATATACATAGAAATATTATTATTTCCTTGTTTGTATTTATGAATATGTTACCCAGGTTATGATAAATAAAGACAGTTTACAGTCGGAAAAATTAGAGAATACCCATGAACGATCACATCAATCACATATATTCAGATTACTAATAATCTATCTCTCTCGTTTGTTATTTAGGGAAAAAAACAGCAAATACAAAATATGTGATTGACTGATTGATGTGATCTTTCATGGGTATACGCTCTGAGCTCCGCTGGTGTCGCTCCTGGCAGATTACTAATTCAACTTTCACCGGTAATTTTTAAATTTATTATTTAATTGTTATCGCTTAATATTTACAACGCTAAAAAGTAATTAAATTGTAACAGATTTTTTTAAGATTTTGCTAATCATTTTGACGTTCTATTGATATATATATATATATCAATCGGTTTTAAAACGTCTTGCGACGTTGTCCGATGCCTAATTTCCATGACACTCTATCATCCCATTGGCCCTCTCTAAGATCTCTTGCGCTCATCGCCTTCGTTATTCCCTCTCTCCAAGATTTCTTGGGTCTTCCTCTCTTTCTGCGGTTTGGTGGTACCCATTGCATAATTATTTTAGGGAGTCTTGAGTTATCCATCCTCTGGACGTGTCCGTACCATATCAGCTGTTTTCTTTCTATGTCTGTTGTTAGAGAGCCGTCAACCCCCATTCGCTGTCTTATCTCATCATTACGTATTCTCTCTCTGCGTGACACTCCTACTGATCTTCTAAAAGCGTCCATTTCTACTGCCTCCAGTTTTCTTCTGTTGTTTTCGGTTATCCGCCAAGTTTCTGCTCCGTACAATAGACTGCTTTTAATAAGAGATTCGTAGATATTGTGTTTTCTTCTTTTTCCTATTTCATGACTCCATAGTACGCTGTTTAGACAACCTATTGTTTTTCTGGATTGTGTTATTCTTCTCTTTATTTCTTCATCATCTTTCCCCGTTGTGTCAAAAACGATTCCTAGATATGTGTAATGGTCGCAGGGCATGATGATTTCATTATTTTCTAATGTGATGTTCGATAGTTCGGTACCTATTGGCAGGTATTTTGTTTTTTTTTGTATTAATTTCTAATCCCCACTTTCTATATTCTTCTTGTAATTTCCTTGCCATGTACTCTAGATCATCTTTATCGTTTGCTATAACAACCTGGTCATCAGCAAACTGCAATGTATATAAGCAAATCTCTCCAAGGTCTACGCCCATGCCTCTGCATTTTCGTTTCCACTCTTTCAATGCTTTTGCAACATATATTTTAAATAAGGTCGGTGATACACAACACCTATTGATGAAATATTAATTTCTTACTTCGGATATTTTCACAATTATCGTGTAGATGTCGCTAAGATTAATAGATTAATTTATAATTACATATTACGGAACATTAAAAAAACGTAAATTCAGTATTTGAAACGTAAGTATATTTAAGGTAAAAATATATACCACAGCTTTGACCAACTAATATTTTTTATAATTAATGTTTTTAATTTTAATTTTAAATTAATCACTTTGACATTTATGTCAAATTTCCGGTAAACGTTTACAGACTTGCCACTACCGGCTCTCGCGAATTTATAAATATCCCCTCTACGTACGAGCTCACAGCGTATAGGGCTTTTCATTTTCATCGATTGTCATTTGTTTCGAGCTTCTGTCATATGTTGTATAATCTGTGTATAATATTAATATACACGGATTATACGACATCTGACTGAAGCTCGAAACAAATGACTGTGAATGAAAAGCCCTATTCTTTTATTTTTCCGACTGTATTTGCCAGCAACTATTGTCAGAAACATCTTAGTATCTCATTTTAAGCAGTTATTGACTTACACCGATTGGCTTCTGGCATTGATTTGTTAATAGATACCTTTCACTTTTCTAAATAAAAAAATTAGTTACAGATATGACAAACATCTAGCTAGAAGATGGAATCCTGCGTTCTTAAAAGAAAAAAAGCTAGTTCCAGAAGTAAGCTACCAATAATAAACTAGAGAATGTATTACAAGAAAGAACAACGCTAATACTCAACATAGCTCAATTGCTTCAGATAGAAAAAGAGGAGGAAAGGGTACAACACAAGCGTGCCAGAGAAAATGAAAGGGCAGAAGAGAGACACAAAATTCATTGATTTATTAAATTTAAAAATTAAATTATACAAAGGACAATTAAATAAAAAATTAAAAAATGATACATGTATATTAATGATCCTTCTATTTCCCCATAAAGCTTGTTACTGACCAGGAGGTATACTATAATAGATATATATTATATCTCATATCGCTGACTCTAGTAATGAGTGAGCCTGCATAAATGGAACCATAATATACATTATAGTTCCGTGTATGAAGCCTCACTCATAACTGTAGTGAGTGATATGAGATATATTATAGTATAGCTCCCCGTGTATGACAAGCTTAACACAAAAAATTTATCAGGTTATCAAACATCTTAACTTCAGTAAATTCAATAATTTAGCTTATTCCTGGTATATACTCTTATCAAAAAATAATTTTTGAATTAAATTAATTGACGCAAAAAGAAGAATGTGAATGTATGTAATTTATTTAAGCCAAAATACATTGTACATACGTCTGTCAGTAAATAGAAAAAATGTTTATTTCACAAATAAACATTTCTTTTCTTTCTTTCGCTTAAATTAAATCACAAACAGCCTCCCACATACCTCTTGGCAGTTTGAACATTTAATTTAAGCGAAAAGCATTGTTTATTTGCCAAATAAACATTTTTTTCTATTTTCTGACGGCGATAGAATGTTTTGAGATAAATAAATTGCATACACTCTTCTTTTTTCGTCAATTAATTTAATTCAAAAATTATTATTTTGGCAATCCTGTATAAATAATGATATTTATAAAATAAAAATGTATACCATTTTTATTCAGTTGCAATGCGAAGGCAAAACAATCTTAGTTTTCAATTAGAATACGGAGTGCAGTCCAGTCCCTTGAATCGCGATTTTCGGCTCTTATTGGAGCCTTCATCGGAAGGAACGTAGGCACTCTTCTCCATTGATATTTATGTTTATATTACTGTATAGAGAATTGAACACCCTTTCAAATGAGGTGCCACACGACCCCTATTCCCATTTAAAAAAATCATCGATTACGTCACCACGCTCAGATGGATGACGTCACTAGTATGAAATATATGGCAAAACATTATAATTTGAAAATAAAAATCAACCTATTTCGGGATTTTTCTCTAAAGTCATCCATTTTAGAGAAAATGAATTTATTCCATTAATTTAGATCCTCTCTGTATGTGTACTTATATTTTATACCTCTATTTCTAATGTAATTAATTATCGAGTTAGAAAAAATACATTTGATTCAGTTTCAGGAAGAAGATATTAAAAAAGGCAAGTGTTAGGATGTAGTAATTCAATGGATTATTCAATAAATATAGACATAATATTGAATAATTTTTAGAACGTGTAATGACATGTTTTTAAATCTGCCGCGTTTACGATTCCGATCCTGATTAAAAATTTGGCAAAATCGCGGAATGGGTTGTAACATCTATCCCTACCTTTAAAATCGTAGTTTCGAAAGCGGTAGTCCGAACGTCAGACTACCGACGTCAACAATTGCGACGTTGCCTTTTTCTCTTTATGGCTTGTAAAGTAAAGGTGGCTGTGACATAGACCATTTCAACATGCTGTCAAGATTATGTCAATATGGCGGCTGGGGGAAACAAATTTATTTTTATTCTATCCACAAACCATACATACTCATAGACGTTTCACGTAAATTGTCAAGGTCAAGACAGCAAATTAGTTACCATTCCAATCCAGAGATGTCGCTGTCAGTGAATTCTCTTGTCATATTTAACAACTGACAGTTGATAATTAAATTAATTTGTTATTTACTTTTTATTTTACAGTTTGTGGCTTAATTATTTTATTATAGTGGTGTTACGTTTTTAATTAGATTTAATCACAATTTTAATAAGTGTATTAACCTCCTCTCCATTTTTATGAGTAGAATTTTTAGTTTACATTGATCATCCCGTGTTGTGTTTCTCCACATTAAAAAAAACAATATAATAGATCCTGAAACAGTTTGTGAAACAGACAAGTGTGTCATCAACATTTCGGACCTATGTATATATTTTTGGAAGTTTGTAAAAGATTATAAGGTAATATTTATCTAAACAATCATCCTATGTACAAGATTCTTTCAAACATTTTCATTCAACTCGATACACATCAGTGCTTTCACGTGACACATAGCAGTAGTGTTTAGCATTTTGAAAACAAATTGGAATATTTGAAGTTTTCGGTAAAATCTGGAATAAAACATTGAATTGTCTTTCTGTTGTTTTAATTTCCTGCGAAATTTCATAAAAAGTCCCGCAAAATTTATAATTTGAAATTCTCACGTAACTAAAATTTGTCAATTTAGTTCCCATTCCAATCAAGAGATGGCGTTAATTCGATCCGAAAGATTAACATGGTCGTGAAACGTCTATAAGTATGTATGGTTTGTGATTCTATCAGCATAGGGATTACGAACACTCGATACGAATCGTATCCGCCATTTTTTCCCATAAAGGCCGCGTCTCACCATCAAATAATTTGATCACACAGTTTGAGCAAACTCCGGAAGTACGTCAAAGTGACGTCACAATTGCAGTTTTTTGAAATTCTAAAAATCTGTGCTCTCACTATCAGCATAGTTTGATAAAATTTTTTGTATTGAGTTGTCTAACTTGTTTGTACTTTATTTAAAATTAAAATTTTTCATTATTATCCACAATGAACACTCAGGATGTGACGTCACTGTCACTTTCAGTTTGCTCAAACCGTTTGATCAAATTATTTGATGGTGGGACGCGGCCTTAAGGCGCTATGGTAAAACATGGCGGATACGATTCGTATCGACACTTTGCGGTCGTTGTCATGTGATACTTGACACCTTGATTTTATAAAGATGTGTTAGGCCCCATGATACCATAAATAACAAGATAGTATCTTCCCGTAGCGCAAATACGTCCGAGTTCGCGCATCGCATGACGTAACTGGAGACCGGAATTTGAATTCTTGTTGTTAGCTTATAGTCCAGGCTGTATCGTTGCCCCCGTTAGGTAAAAGCGCGTCCAAACCAAATTTTCGGTTCGCGAACAGCTCACGAGCTGTTCGCGAACTATTGCGAGCTGCTCGTTAACTGTAACCGAACAAGACGTCTACACTAAAAATTAGAGTGGTTCGCGAACAGTTCTATACACAAACCATACATACTCACGACCATGTTAATCTTTCGGATCGAATTAACGCCATCTCTTGATTGGAATGGGAACTAAATTGACAAATTTTAGTTACGTAGGAATTTCAAATCATAAATTTTGCGGGATTTTTGATGAAATTTCGCAGGAAATTAAAACAACAGAAAGACAATTCAATGTTTTATTCAATGTTTTACTGAAAACT
Organism: Diabrotica virgifera virgifera; assembly: GCF_917563875.1. Lineage (NCBI taxonomy): Eukaryota > Metazoa > Arthropoda > Insecta > Coleoptera > Chrysomelidae > Diabrotica > Diabrotica virgifera. The sequence continues at coordinate 146,384,560 of NC_065448.1, read as the reverse complement.
TCAAATGTTCCAATTTGTTTTCAAAATGCTATAAACACTACTGCCATGTGTCACTGAAAGCAATGGATGTGTAATATTGAGTTGAATGAAAAGTTTTGAAAGAATCTTGTAGGATGATTGTTTAGATAAATACCTTATAATCTTTTACAAACTTCCAAAAATATATAGGCCCGAAATGTTGATGACACACTTGTCTATTGGAATAAACTGTTTCAGGATCTATTATATTGTTTTTTAAATGTGGAGAAACACAACACGGGATGATCAATGTAAACTAAAAATTCTACTCACAAAAACAGAGAGAGGAGGTTAATACAATTGATTAAAATTGTGATTAAATCTAATTAAAAACGTAACACCACTATAATAAAATATTTAAGCCACAAACTGTAAAATAAAAAGTAAATTACAAATTAATTTAATTGTCAACTGTCAGTTGTTAAATATGACAAGAGAATTGACTGACAGCGACATCTCTGGATTGGAATGGTAACTAATTTGCTGTCTTGACCTTGACAATTTATGTGAAACGTCTATGAGTATGTATGGTTTGTGGTTCTATACGCTCAGAGCGTTAACAAAGTGTCAAAGCAAAATCGACCGACCTGCTCATGGTGGCGGTTTTTTGAAATTTTATCAGGACGCTTTGTGTATGTTCCAATGAGACATGTAAAAAAATGCCGTGTCACGCTAGTGATATTATGTATTAATATAAACAGAAAATAAAAACGCACTTAATGTGATATAAATTCTTAATGTTGTTCTGAAGCTAAATATATAATAAATTCTTAACTTTCCAATATTGATTATCAGTTTGATTTTGTATACATAACCTCACTATCGCAGTTTATGTCAATAAATATATATTAACGAAAAAGAAAATATTTTGTTGCACTATAAATTACATTATAAATTAATAACTAATGAATTCTAACAATTGTATTCGGTTATTACCACTACAAAATAAAATATTCAAGTTTAACAAAATAATCCCATAAGACTCGATGTTAAAACGTGATGATTTAAACGTCCTGACAATATCTGACAGCGTGTCACGTGACTGTAAGTAGAAGGGAGACGCACGGAGCCAATAGAACAGTACGCTGTGGTTCGCATTGGTTGCATTGCTTTGCTGTCCTCACCCATTTTAAAAAAAGGCTGTTATATGGATACTATAATTATTTTCTTTGTGTATTCTGCATTTCTGGGATCCCATAAATTGAAATGTTTACGGTATTCCTCTATTAATGTAATAATTTCGTCTTCGGACCATTCCATTTTCGATAAACAGTAATTAGCTATTTACTATTAATTAACTGTATTAATTATTAAACTTAACTATATTAACTTATTAATTAACTTTATTAGTAAACAACAATAAAAAAGCAGCAAGCCACGTTGAAATATTTTAACATCAAACTAAAGTAAATATGAACATAACCGCGAACTTCAATACGTCCAGACCGTTTTGTTTCCTACTGGTTGTTCGCGAACAAACCCTTTGATGTTACCGCTATCCAAGCGAACTTTGAGCGAACAGCGAACTGTTCGCGAACCCATTACGAACTGTCGTCCACACAGCTGTTCGCGAACAGCTCGCTAACGGTTCGCGAACAGCTCGTGAACTTGGTTTGTACGCGGCTTAACATATTCCGTTTCGATTTTGTTGCACAAACTCACTTAAAAAGAGTTCACAGAGTGCCGGGAGGTGCCGCGGTCGAAAAATTGTTTAAACAATTTTGTTAAACAAACTCAAAAAATCAATTTTTTCACTTCATATAATTTTTTTATTTTCTTTGGGTCATCATGAGCCAAAAAGGTCTCTTGTAATTTTTCTCTAAAATTGACTGTTGTTGAGTTATACTCGATTTAAAATTTGAAAAACGCGAAAATGGCTATTTTCAAGGCCTAATCACTCTGTTAAAAATTATGATTATGAAAGTCAAAAAGTGACTGAATCGAAGTTGAAAGCCACCCCTACAGGATTCTGAAGAAATTTTGTCATTATTTTATTACTGAGCTGTTATTTTTAATTGTTAACCATGAGCGCTAAGTGAGGCCGCCGTCAATGTGAGTGCAAGTGATGCACCATTAGACGGCCGGAATGGTGCATCTCTTTCGCACTGACTATTGACGGCCGCCTATATGCAGTTAGCGCTCATTATTAACCCGGGAGTAGTCGCGCTCACTTCTGTAACGTCGATAGTCGCGTGTCGGTAGTCTATCTCAAAATACGAATTTAAAACAAATTTTTATTTTGTACTATTTTTATCTACTTTTTATATTGAAAATATATATTTCTAACAATTTTATTAAAAAAACCTGTGTTAACGGCCACCTGCCAACATCGGCCACCTGTCCTAACGGCCAGTTTAAAAATTTCCCAAACCAATTATATTATGTAGACTACAAAAACTGGCAATACCGTCCACCTTTCTATATCGGCCAATAGTTCTTTCATTTTTAGTGACCGTTACTGACAAATTTTACTGTACAGTAAAACCTGTGTTAACGGCCACCTGCCAACATCGGCCATCTGTCCTAACGGCCAGTTTAAAAATTTCCCAAACCAATTATATTATGTAGACTACAAAAACTGGCAATACCGTCCACCTTTCTATATTGGCCAATAGTTCTTTTATTTTTAGTGGCCGTTACTGACAAATTTTACTGTACAGTAAAACCTGTGTTAACGGCCACCTGCCAACATCGGCTAGTTTAAAAATTTCCCAAACCAATTATATGTAGACTACAAAAACTGGCAATAGCGGCCACCTTTCTATATCGGCCAATAGTTCTTTCATTTTTAGTGGCCGTTACTGACAGGTTTCACTGTGAAAAAGGATGAAATGTGAGATTCTATCTAACGGCGCGACTACTCGCTGGATAAACTTAATTGGCTCTCTCCAAAGCCATAAATTCCACAAAAAGAAGAAGAAGAAAAAAAATTCCTACGCATTACTACACCCTTCCTCGAGGCACTTACGAAATTTTTTCAAAATTGCAAAATTTTTCATCAAGTTATCGCGAAAAAGGATAAAAATTGAGATTATATCTCACCGCGCGACTACTCGCGGGTTAATAATTAAGAATAACAGCTTAGTATGTAATAAAAGAATGACAAAAATTTCTTCAGGATCTTGTAGGGTGGACTTTAAACTTTGATTTGGTCACTTTCTAACTTTCATAGTAAGTAAAATTGGCGAATGGATTTAGTGTCCGCAGTCATATAAACCCAAATAAACAACAACAAACTTTCATAGTAATATTTTTTAACTGAGTTATTAAGCCTTGAAAATGATGATTTTCGCGTTTTTCAAATATTAAATCGCGTAACTTGACAAAAATAAATTTGAGAGAAAAATTACAAGAGACTTTTTTTGCTCATAATGACCCAAAAAATCTAAGAAAATAGTATATAATTTTAGGCCAGGTGAAAAAGTGAAAAGACGGGGTATTTTTAACATGAGTACAAGTTAAAATTTAACTCAGGCAGCGTACAATAATTTTGTTAATACAAAATTATCAGTATGTGTAATAATGTAATAATATTCATAAAATAGGATTTTTCAACGGTTCTCATTTGTTTTAATATTAATTTATTTGTACATACAAATTAAAATTCCATCACGTTATGTCTAACAGCTGATTGTCATTTGTAGTTACATATTTTTAAGCATGCATGCATAACATTTAGATACAAGCTGACCTTGAATTAGAGAATTTGAACAAACCAGTGATATGGGAGAGAGGGGATACGACATAAGGGATAATTCTGTATTTACTACATGGGACCACTTGATTTGACACTTTTGTGCTACATCCAATATGGCGACGGGATACAGGGTGTAACAAAAATACAGGTCATAAATTAAAGTACATATTCTGGGACCAAAAATAGTTCGAATGAACCTAATAGCTTAGTACAAATATGCACATAAAAAAAGTTACAGCCCTTTGAAGTTACAAAATGAAAATCGATTTTCTCGAATATATCGAAAACTATTAGAGATTTTTTATTGAAAATAGACATGTGGCATTCTTATGGCAGGAACATCTTAAAGAAAAATTATAGTGAAATTTGTGCACCCCCTAAAAATTTTATGGGGTTTTGTTCCCTTAAACCCCCCAAACTTTTGTGTACGTGCTAATTGAATTATTATTGTGGTAGCATTAGTTAAATTCAATATTTTCTAAACTTTTTTGCCTCTTAGTATTTTTTCGATAAGGCAGTTTTTATCGAGATGCGGCTTCTTTTTTAATATGTTTACATACAAAATTTATGGGGGTTTTGTGCCTTTAAACCCCCCCAAATGTTTGTGTACGTTCCAATTAAACTATTACTGCGGTACCATTAGTTAAACACAGTGTTTTTAAAACTTTTTCGCCTCTGTATTTTTCCGATAAGGCCCCCTTTAGGGAGATGTGGCTTCTTTTTTAATATGGTTCAAAATATACCTAAAAATGTAAATCATAAATAAATTTTCATATTATTTCATATTCATATCATAAGAGGCAAAAAAGTTTTTAAAACATTGTGTTTAACTAACGGTACTACAATAATAATTAAATTGGAACGTACACAAAAGTTTGGGGGGGTTTAAAGGAACAAAACCCCCATAAAATTTTTAAGGGGTGTCCGCAAATTTCACTATAATTTTTTCTTAAGATACTACTGCCATAAGAATGCCACATGTCCATTTTCAATAAAAAATCTCTAATAGTTTTCGATATATTGGAAAAAATCGATTTTCATTTTGTAACTTCAAAGGGCTGTAACTTTTTTTATGTGCACATTTGTACTAATACTTTGGGCTAATTAGCAAAATTCATGGAAAAGTTATTTACCAGCAATTTTATTGCTGGAATCGAATTATAAGACCCTATATATTAATAATATAGGTATGCAAAGTCCGCAGATAGTGTGCTACTTTTTTTATAAACAAAATGGCGCCGACAAATCGTATTTTTTTCAATTATTGCTCTATAACTCCGAAGATTTTAACTTTACAACAAAAACACTCAAATAAAAATTCACCGCAATTAAATTTTGCATAGAGATCTGTTTTTCACGATTTGCTTCGACGAAAATTTTCCTCGGAAAATGCGGGTTTTCCTAACAAAAACTCTAATTTTCAAATAAAGTTTTAGGTAAGTAATTATTAATCAATAATTAAATAACTTAGTGACATCAAAGCTTTCTTGGTATAGATTGTAATTCCAGAAGCCGGTGAAAATTAAACGAATATTTTAGCAACAATTCAATTGTTAATTAACAATTTACGATCGCAATAATAACCAAAATAATAATGATACATTGATCAAACTTATAAAGATTATAAAGATGAGATGCTTATTTAATATTTTATCGACAAAATATAAATTTATTTTTTTGCATAATGTTTAAATTTTGAAAAAAAAAATGGTTATAATACGCTGGTCTAATTAGTAAAGTACAAAGAAAGGTTATTTACCAGCAATTTTATTGCTGGAATCGAATTATAAGATCCTATATATTATTAATATAGGTATGCAAAGTCCGTAGATAGTGTGCTACTATTTTTATAAACAAAATGGCGCCGACAAATCGTATTTTTTTCAATTATTGCTCTATAACTCCGAAGATTTTAGCTTTACACCAAAAACACTCAAATAAACATTCACCCCAATTTAATTCTACATAGTGGTAAGATTTTTCCCGATTTGCTCCGACGAAAATTTTCCTCGGAAAATGTGGGTTTTCCCAACAAAATCTCGAATTTTCAAATAAATTTTTTGGGCAAGTACTTATTTATCAATAATTATATAGCTTGGTGAAATAAAAGCTTTCTTGGTATAGATTATAAATTCAGAAACCGGTGAAAATGAAACGAATATTTTAGCAACAATTCAGTTGTTAATTAACAATTTACAGTCGCAATAACAACCAAAATAATCATGAGACACTGATCAAACTTAGAAAGATTATAAAGGTGTGATGCCTATTTAATATTTTGTCGACAAAATATAAATTTTTTCATTTTTTTGCGTAATCTTTAAATGTTTAAAAAAATTGTTATAAACAAATTAACATTTCTCAGTAATTGTTTATTATATTCTAATTTTAAAAAATACTTAAAATGCGTATTTCATAGGTCTTGAAAATGAATGCTTTAAAAAAATTTTACAACCATCTGCAAAAAAGTTATGAAACAGCAAAGGAAATATACGAATGCTCCGTTGTTTATAATTTGTTTTAATTGTTTCAAAGCTTAAATGTGAGTCTATGGTACAAACTAATTACTCACAAAGAATGTCAAAAATTAGTGCAATGGTTATATTTTAATCAAAAATTAAATATACTTTTTTCTGTAATTTTTAGCGCAAAAGTAGGCTTGATACAGAGTCGGAGCTACAATGTTCACTCGAAGCGACTGACAGGCAGCATACATTATTTATTAAAAATTTTAGCTACAGTACTGTATTAGTCTACTTTCACGCGTGTAAATTACAAAAAAATATATTTATAATCTTTAATTAAAATATAACCATTAAACTGATAATCAATATTTTTTTGCAAATAATTAGCTTGTACTTTAAACTCACTTCTACGCTTTGAAAGAACTAAAAAAATTATAAACACCGTAGCAATCGTATGTTTATTTTGCTGTTTCATAACTTTTTTGCAAATGGTTGCAAAAAAGTTTTAAAGCATTCATTTTCAAGATATTTGAAATACGCATTTTAGCTATTTTTTCAAAATTATAATATAATAAAAACTTTCTCAGAAACGTTAATTTGTTTATAACTATTTTTTTTAAACATTTAAAGATTTTGCAAAAAAATAAAAACATTATATTTTGTCGACAAAATATTAAATAGGCATCTCCTCTTTATAAGATTTCAAAGTTTGATCAGTGTATCATAATTATTTTGGTTATTATTGCGACCGTAAATTATTAATTAACAATTGAATTGTTGCTAGAATATTAGTTTAATTTTCACCAGCTTCTGGAACTATAATCTAAACCAAGAAGGCTTTTAAGTCACCAAATTATTTAATTATTGGTAGATAATTACTTATCTAAAACTTTCTTTGAAAATTAAAGATTTTGTTGGGAAAACCCGCATTTTCCGAGGAAAATTTTCGTCGAAGCAGATCGGGAAAAACACGTCTCTATGCAGAATTTAATCACGGTGAATTTTTATTTGAGTGTTTTTGTTGTAAAGTTAAAATCTTCGGAGTTATAGAGCAATAATTGAAAAAAACACGATTTTCGGGCGCCATTCTGTTTATAAAAAAAGTAGCACACTATCTCAGGAGTTTGCATACCTATATTATTAATATATAGGATCTTATAAAGCAATAAAATTGCTGGTAAATAACTTTTCCCAAAAATGGCCTATTCTCCGATAATCAGCCCAGACTATAAGGTAAGTTAAGGCCCCGTCTCACCATCAAATAATTGACAGTTATTTGATCAAACTTGACAGTTAGTGACACAAACTATACATAACTGTCACTTTGTGTCACTAACTGTCAAGTTTGATCAAATAACTGTCAATTATTTGATGGTGAGACGGGGCCTTTAGGTTCAATCGAACTATTTTTGGTCCCAGAAAATGTGATTAAATTTATGACCTGTATTTTTGTTACACCCTGTAAATATGGAATATGTTATTAATTAGTTATTAAAATTATTAATTATTTATATATTTCTATAATATAATATAATTTTATAATTACATATTTTATATAGAGCAGAATATACTACCAAAGAGTTGTTCCGCCATATTGGATGGAGCGTTTTTGCGGGTGAAACCGAGCCCATCTACTTCACCGTATGTCGCATCCCCTCCCTCCCACATCACTGGAACAAACTCAGGATGTGACGTCACTAGCTGCCACTTTCAGTTTGCTCAAATTATTTGATAGTGAGAACACGAAACATGACTTAGGCCCGGTCTTTTCACCTCCGAATAAATCGGCAGAGTCTACGAGAAGTGTACGGTAAATTGAAGCTGTAATTACAAAGAAAGAAATATGTATGTCTTTGTACTCACTTTATCACGCTTAAAGGCTGTATGACACTATACATTTTCTTGTATCATTTCTAATATCGTTTCTGATATGTCAAAAAAATGCATAGTGTCATACACAGATACAAGAAACGATATCAGAAACGATACAAGAATTTGAGTCAGACACAGATTCTTGTACAAGAACTGCGCCAATTTCTGCGCAAAGAGCAAAAACGTAAAACCTGCTGGTAAAACATCTAAAATGTCATAATTACTTACTCATAATGGCGGCTGAAATGAAAATGGGATAATGTATTGATGAATTTATTTTGTGTTTTTGTAGGTATTATTTATAAATCTTTTATTGATACTTAATATACCGTTTGGTATGGACTACTGGTCTACTAAGAATCATATATTTAGCTACTAGTAAAGTTCATACTATAAATTTAGGTTTCATGGTGCATAATTTTTTAATAGACGAAAATACAATAATTCCTAATTTGGATCAAACTGAAGATAATTCTAATGCAAATAATTTAGCACAAATATCAAAACAAAATAAAAACACAAATAATCAACCTCAAACAGTCAACGTAAAATTCTGGTTAACATTAAAATGTTAATTAAAAGTTTATAAATTTTATAAAATCTTCAAAATCAGCTGTAGCTGTAGATGCAGTACTACCATAACGTGACACAGGGTGACAAACAAAATTTCGACCAATCACGTGCCGAATTTCATACAATTTTCGATACAAGAACTTGCATAGTGTCATACAGAGCACAAATGTACGTACAAGAAATGATACAAGAAAATGTATACAAGAAACGATATCAGAAACGATATTAGAAATGATACAAGAAAATGCATAGTGTCATACAGCCTTAACGAATTACGGGATCTGGATTTCAATGCATATTTTTTTATACATAATTCTCGTATCAAAGTTACGCGTGAAGTTAGTCGTATTGATGACAGTTGGGGAAACGTCCGCGGCCCCAAATTTGGCCTTGAATAAATTTGTCAATTTCTTATTCAATTTATTGTTGGTGTAAAGCGGGTATAAGGGACAGAGAAAACTGAGGTGGGAAGTATTTTTCTAATCGACGGGGTTTATCCAATGACGTTGGATAGACGCCCGATTAGAAAGAATGTTCCCACCTAATAGCCTCAGTTTTCTCTGTCGTAATCATCACTTAGGTTTAGATGGCAGCGCGCAGTCTAGGTATTATATGTCTATGACATATACTGATAGACTGAGCGTGTCTTCCGCGCTTCTTGAGAACTGGATCTCTTGAACTGGTTTGATGTAATTGTATGTATGGAATGATACGATTGTTAATACTTATATAGAGAAACTAACATGATACTAAGAGGGGTACAACGGTAGTGGAGAACTATGCTTTGTATTTAAGGAGGAGTAAACTAAAAAGACAGATTCACGCCCAAGAAAGTCACTAGAAAAATCACCAAATACATCTTCTTTTTTGGTTATCATGTCGGCCTTCGACGGTAATCCATAAATATTATATTATACTAATACGTCGCTAAAGCTTGCCACGCAGAGGAGCTATACTATAATATATATTATATTATATCATATCGCTCACTATAGTAATGAGTGAGCCTGCACACACGGAACCATTATGATATTAGCAATATGATACAATATATATTATAGTATAACCATTGTATAACTAGACCAGTATAACATAACTCCCCGTGCGTGGCAAGAAAAGAGTTCTAAACACAACTGCTTTTTATATAAAAGTAGACTAAAAAATCTAAAAATTAAAGGAATAACACAGAAAACACAAATAATCGCATTTTGTGGATGGATCGTGTGACTAATGTTGAGGTCCTACGTACAATGGGCAAGGAATGCGACATTATTAACACCATTAAAGAGCGCAAACTAGAATATCTTGGCCATGTTATGAGGAATGAACACAGATATGTATTGCTGCAACTCATTTTTCAGGGCAATGTATTTGGAAAGAGAGGACCAGGGAGAAGAATATCTTGGTTTCAAAAACCTGAGAAATACATCGACAACCGGACTATTCCGAATAGCAGCAAGCAAAGTTAGGATAGCCATGGTGATCGCCAACATCCGGAACAAATAGGCACCGTAAGAAGAAGTGTATGCAGCATATTTAGCCAGTCATATCGGAACTGATCTGTTTCATATATGTATTCTCAATTTACAATCTGATTGTCAATCAACATAACTTTTTCTGGCTTTATCTTTATCAATCTTACCAGCTTTCTCTTCCTAGTATTTTGTTATAAAACAGCAACATCAAGGTGACTTGCTATTTATCTGGATCCAGGTTTTTATCTGACTTATCTGATGCCTTAAACTCACATTATAACTCATGGCTCTGATGTGGTATCTTTACTCCATGAGCTCCAAGTCTTAGGTACTCTTACGTGTTCATCCATACAGCGTGTTTTCATTTGAAATGTTGAAGACATTTCTAAATATATTTTTATAGCCCAAACATGCCCCACTTCTATAGTTCATACCAAACCCTTCTTTCAGTGCGTCATAGATTATCGAATTCTTTCTAACGCATTAAGTTGGAAGTGACAGAAAAAAACGTACCTCCGTGATTATTATACATAGAACTTAGAAAATTATGTATTCGTTGAAGGATATTTGCATATTAAAGCCACTTACACTTATAGATGTATAATTGGTTAGCGATTACATCATAATATATATATATATATATATATATATATATATATATATATATATATATATAGGTATATATATAATGCTCTAAATATATAACCAATGAATGATGCAAATAAAGATAATTTGACACAAAAGAAATCAATCGTGATAATACTTTCACAACATCAATGGGTAAAATCACAATATTGTAATACTAGGTTAGTAGTTTTCAACGACGTAAATATAAACATTTTATGTCATTGGTATATTCGGACATTATATACCTAGTAAAATATTATTTCATATTTATTTATTTTGTGATTAATATATTTTTAATGGTATTAATATTTTAACAAATACTGCCGTCCTAAGAAAGAAGGCAGTATCTCCACAAATGTAAGTTTCGAGATAATGCAGATTTTAATAAACGGGGCTGAGCCGCCATGAAAATATTTATGGATTTCAGAAGTGCGTTCTAGTTCTTTTTCATATCATTGGATAAGTTTATTTTTTATAAGATATTTTTATAAATTTTAATGAAAATGGCAGTTACTGCTTTTAAACAAGGTATGTTCAAGCAAGGTAATCGCTTAAAAGTAGTCAAGCAGTTGCTAGATTAAAAAGCAGTATCTCCATTTTTTTCTGTACGAAATACTGCTTTTTAGGCTTGTATAAAATACTTACTGCCTTTTAACTAAGTAATACCTAACAACAAGTTGAGTTACTGCAATTTTAATAGTCTACCAGACCCAGGAATGAAGGTTTTCTAACTTTGTTAGGTATATTAATAATTGTATAATAACCCATATAAAAGAGCAAACTCGAAAATTGTAAAAATTGGAGATACTGCCTTCTTGCTTAGGACGGCAGAATATTTGTATATGGTTCTTTTCGTGAGCATTTTTCAGTGCGTCACAAATGATAGAAAAAAAGGTTAGTCCGTGATAAATACACATTTATGACATTTATTCTAACATGACATTTTATTTAAATCTGACAGTTGTCACATTTTATTTGCAATTTGGTATAAAAACAAATCAATTTTGTTTATTGCATTTATAAAATGGTATTTTCTTTGATTTGTATAGTCTTATAAATTGTACAAATTAAATTTTTTTTATATAGAATAATATAATATTATTTAATATTTTTATATTATTAGCTCCATCTATTGACAACTAGATTAAATGTTATAAATGTCACCGACGAAATGTTATCAGAGACGTGCGTTTTTTCTGTCACATACAATTTAATGCGTTAGAGAGAAATCGAAAAACTGTGACGCACTGAAAAATGCTCATGAAAAGAACCTTACATATTGATATTTTCATAAATATAAGTATTCTGACAACTGTCAGATTTAACTAAAATGTCATGCAATGGTTCGCGACATTCTTAAAATCCTAAATGACTTCAAAATTACTGACGCACCGAAAGAAGTGTTTGGTATGAACTTTATGCATATCCATTTGTCTATTTTATACATTCATCCATCAGTATACAAACAGCTACACTAAGCTCGGTGTAATTGCTGAAGCCTCTCAAATAATATTGTTATTTTCAGTGGCGTGTCGCTCACCTCGTTTTCTGAAGATGATACCTAATAATTTGATTCCCTCAGATATCATCAAAGGAAAAATAAAGCACAAATAATCAGTAACATTTTTTTTATTACGCAATCTATATTCCTATCAAAAGGAAATTAAAGTTTAACAAAATTAAATTAAGTGTTATACACCAAACCGGTGGATTTGGTATTCCGTGTTTGCTAAATTAGCGAAGACATATATACAGAAATTACAAATTTTCTAAAATACCTTAGTTGTTGTGTCTCTTTAAAATAAAATAAAATGCGGTACTGCAACAACAAAAGTATCCTATTAAAACTAGACTTTTTTCTTGTCCCCACCACCTCCCTTCTCTGACATAATCGCTTTTATATCTTCTGCGTCTAACGTTTCGTACTTCAATAAAGCTTCAGCTAATGCTTTATGTTCTTTCGAATGAACCTTCAGAATTTGTTTAGCTCTTTCGTAACTTTCTGACAAAATCCTACGGATCTCACTGTCAACCTGAAATGTCAATTAAAATATATATTATACACTCACATAGTTTCGACTATAAAAATAATTATTGAAGATCAGATTTATTTTGTATTATTTTTTTTTGTATTATTAATAAAATAATAACAGTAAAGAAAACATTCGCTCCGTGCGTGACCATGGTGTGGATACACGAAACGATGCCAGCGTTCGTAGCGGCGAAATGTGACAATTTTAGCGATTCTTTGTAATGTCAGTGTCATTGTTTGTATAACAAATTTTATCAAAAATGGTAAATAAATATTACATATTAACGTCAAATATTTTATATGTACCATATGATTAACAACCAATTGCGGTCGCCAAAAATGTAAGGTGACGACGCTAGGTGTTGCGTCAGTCATGCACGGAGCGAATACAACATCGGCATCGGTGACAGGATGTTGAGGAGGACGGGATCCTATTGTACAATACAGCTATGTCCACACTGCGTGCCTTGTTGCGTGCGCTGAGACGCATGTCTCAAAGCATGCCGCGGCGCATACCTTGTCACTGAAGTGCATGCGTTAAGTCATGCCTGTTTACAGTCCTGGATTCAGTTTTCATAGCGCACAGTGCTGTAATATAGTGCGGACAACCTATATAAATTAAGTTGTAAATATCTTTATCAAAATATAATGTAGTGTATTAGCCATGCTCGAAGACAATGACTCCTGACCGTGAATTAATACGTGAGGTTTACATATTATGTCGTGTATAAAAATGCAGTGTAGGTAAATTCAAGAGTTGTTATAATTAGATACTTGATATGTACAAATGTGTGGTATAGGTAATGATTTGTATTTGTAAACAACTATGGTTGAATCACCGTTTATACGATGTAAATATAAAGTTATCCAAACAATAGAGTTTTAATTAGTTTGGACCAAAAAGACATTAACATCACACTATTTAATACATGGCTGATCCTGCAGACTAATTGGAGAATCTTCTGTAAGGAACAAGGATGGCGGCAACAAATTGGAAACGGAGACGGCGAAGATGGACCAGGACGATACAGGAAACCCAGTGAAAAAAAAGACAAAAGTGGAAATAAAATGTAAGTAAGAATGTCTATCTTTGTTAAAAATGCTTCCCTCGTTTTTATATTTTTATTGAAAATTGAATATTTATCTTTGCTGATTTTTGAATAATTTATGAAGTATCGATTTTTTTTTAAGAATATCTATGAATTTTGAAACATGAAGTGATTTTTGAATTGAATATTTTTATCGAAGTTTATTATATATGCTATTCTTGAATTTTTATTGAATTTTGAATTTTTATTGAATTTATTTGAAAAATCTATTCGATTTCGATTTTTAGTACGGTTATTTTTGAATATTTTATGGAATATCGAATTTTTTCCAAAAATTTCTATCGAAGTTTGAGATATAAACTTATTTTGAATATTTTTATCTAACTTTTGCATATGCTATTTTTTTATTGAATTTTTGTCGAATATGTATACTATTATTGAATTTTTATTAGCCAGTTGTTTTTATTATTGATATTTATTGATTATATAGATACACTTGTATCGATTTTGTGTTAAATTTTGTATGATATGAACCTGAATTAATATTTTTTGAGTGATAAATGATATTTTTTAATAAATAATGATTAGTGATGACATACGATAAACATTGCTATAAGCAAGATATATATTTTTAACGAACCGACCTGATGCGTCGAGATAAGGAATTTGGAGAAGAACTATATAGATAAGAAGAACTAACAATATTATAAGCTAAATATTATGAGGCAACTTGAGACAATAAGAAACCCACGGCTCTTGTCAAATTAGGAAGGTACTAAGTGATTTATAGAAGCTTGAAAGCTTATTAGAGACCCACTCTGTGTTTTGAGAGTACCTATTTTATTCATGATTATTCGTGAATAAACAACGGCCTCAAAGCAAGGGATTGAGGTTGTCATATTTTTAGAAGAATTTGAACCGCATAAAATACCTATTTCGTGTTTTGAGTTAACTATACCACCTAAATGGTGCGTACAGATCAGGGCGAAAATTCGGGGTAATATTGGCGGAGAACTAAGACATCCGAGTGAAACCTCTTTTATTAAGGTAAAACGAAGGTATCGGAGCTAGTATATGAAGTGATGATTATGATGTTATATGAAATGATACATGAGATAAATGATATATGATTGTTATATGAAATATGTATATGAAGATGAATTATGTACACTGTAGAAGTGTTATTATGTGGAGAAAAATGAAGAAATATAGTTATAGTACCCGACAAGAAGAAGAGAGAGAGGAAAAAATAATTTTATTAAAATATGTGGGAAAAATGGAAGAAGGAACATAAAATTTGTCAGAAATGTCAAAATAAAGCAGAATTAAGAATAATATCAAATAAGTAGCTAATCATTGAATTGTGTTTAAGAATTAAAGTTGTAAATTTTTTTTTTCTCTAAAGTAATGTTAATTATAAATAACTTATTTTTAAATGTAGATAATGAATTCAGGTTAAATTTTCGCGGAAAATGGAAGTGTTTGAATTAAGGATAGACAATATCTTACAATAGTGTTAGTATATAGTAAGCAAAGGGACACAAAAAGTGAAGTTCTTAGAGAGATTAAATCTTTATTATAGGTACAAGAGAGTTATTAGAAGTTTTTTTAGAGACACATATTAAAAGTTTTAGAGAGATTACATTTCTATTATAGGTACAATATTTTAAAGTTAGTAAGGCGTATATAAATAAATCAAAATAAGACTGAAATAATAAGATGAAATAGTAAAGTAACGTTAAATTCTTTTTTTATATACCATTTAATAGAAGTTTAGGTAATATTTAGCTTAGCTTAGGAAGTATTAAAGTCGAGATTTTATTACAATTAGATTAGTTACGGCTTATAGGCACTAAAAGACTATTTAAAAGTTAGGATCAATTTCATTCACTGTGGACACTGTTTTGATAAAGTGAATTAGTGAACGAAAAAAAAAGGACGAAAAGACACGACGTGAAAGTACGTGAACTAGTAATAGGTTATAAAATACCAGTTTTAGTATAGGGAAAATATGAACTTTTGTGTAAAATAGGAAAAAGAATATACATGTTTAGGGAAAAATCGATTGATCTGAAATGTACCATGTTACAGTTAGTTAGCATAGTTAGGAAATTTAATTTTTGAAAATAGTATTAGGTAACCATAAACATTTTGTAAAAGGGAAAGAGAAATATATCTCATTTTAAAACAGGGAGATGTAATATAGTGCGGACAACCTATATAAATTAAGTTGTAAATATCTTTATCAAAATATAATGTAGTGTATTAGCCATGCTCGAAGACAATGACTCCTGACCGTGAATTAATACGTGAGGTTTACATATTATGTCGTGTATAAAAATGCAGTGTAGGTAAATTCAAGAGTTGTTATAATTAGATACTTGATATGTACAAATGTGTGGTATAGGTAATGATTTGTATTTGTAAACAACTATGGTTGAATCACCGTTTATACGATGTAAATATAAAGTTATCCAAACAATAGAGTTTTAATTAGTTTGGACCAAAAAGACATTAACATCACACTATTTAATACAGTGCAACGCACGTAGTTCCACCGCAGTTGGATTTCTTTGCGCTTCAACGTTGCTTTTATATTTACTATTTTTAGGATTACAGGGATAAGAGAAAAAGCATTTTTCATTTTTGAAGATATTCTTCTTTAGCGGCGAATCGATTGAGGGTAAAATTGTACATGAACCACGCGCCTGCGCACACTGACAGTATGTAGTTCTGACAGTATGTAGTTCATTGCTAATCTTTCAAGATAGGTATGTATGTATCTGTAACCGTGCAAATAGGTCATTAAAAGAATATATTAGTGGTTTTAGGAAATGTATTATTTATTATAATTCTTGTGTTTGTGGATTTGTGTTTCCCTGTAGTAAATTAATAAAATATGTAGGCATAACATTTTTACAGTTTGTCGCCGTGTTGTGTAATTATATCCGAAACTTACGTGTCAATTCAAGTGGCTCGATGGCGTAGTTGGCAGAGCGGTGGGACAGAGAACGGAAGCACACGGAAGGTCGCGGGTTCTAATCCTGGACGATTCAATACTTTTTTTATTTTTCGTTATTTTAATAAAAATTTTTTGAAAGTGGTAGATAAGAAAGTTAGTTTAATTTTTAAATAAAATACAAATAACCTGTTAAGTATATTTACTTCGTTTAAATTACCTATATAATAGAAGAATATCTTCTTACGTGCGTACAAAGTACACACACATTCTTTTTTACGTACCATTTCATTGGTTGTGGGACCTAATGTTTCCGGTTGGAAGCTCTTTGAATTATCCACCATAGTGCGAAGACCAATTTTCTCTGACATTCCCCAGTCTTTCACCATATGCGTAGCAATAGATGTCGCTTGTTTCAAATCTGAACTTGCGCCTAAAAAATTTAAGTTTACATGAAATTAATTACAGATGTCCAAGATACAGGCATCTGTTCTTTAGATTAAGAATATGTAATTTACTGTGGTGAAAGTGCGTCATCGAAAAAACAAAGATTTAAAAGCGCATAAGACTTGTACAAACAAAATGGATAATACGAATCAACATTGCCTTTTCCTAATATTCAATAAAGGTACCAAAATTTATTTGTATAGCTGATAGTCTAGGCGCCAAATAGAGGTTACCGTGTCCTTTTCAATGATGGACAAACTCAACGGTTTCTTATGGATTTTTGGCTGCTGATTACGAATTTCGAGGGTGGATTTCGATCCGAGTGGTCAAAAAATTGTTATAATGTTTATAAGGCTCGTGCTCATAAACTAAAAGAGATAAAAAAATGTTTCAAATGAAATTTGTTCCTTAATAAAAAACGAAGAAAAAAACGTTTACTTAACTTAAATCCAACAATTAGAACTTAAGATATTGTAAAATTAGTGCACAATGCAAATAATTGAAAATTGCAAAATGAGTATTTTTCGAAGCTTTATCGATCGTAACTCGGCTTCTACGAATGCAAATGAGCCTTATAGACAAGGCGAAAACGGCGGGTTCGTTGGGAAAATATTCCCATGACATTTTTTGCATAATCACATTCGTGAGACATCCCAGAATATGGTTCAAGAAGTCGCCCACGTGAAAAGTGGTCCAAATTTTTTTAACATTTTTTTTTAATCAAATTGCAAAAATCAATATTTTTGGCCGGACAATTTTTTTGTAGGTTTTTTGGACCATTCTGAATAATTTCCATTCACCATTTTGGACCATTCTTATAATTTGTCTCTAAAGTTGATCGTTTTCGAGTTATAAGCAATTTAAAATTGAAAAAACAAAAATGGCGATTTTCAAGGCTTAATAACTCAAGGAAATATAAATTCATAATAAGTATGAAACAAATCAATTAGGGCCATTTGTTATTATTATTCTACTGCGTAACAACACCAAACCAAAGCAGCAATCGAGGTAGGGTAGCTTAAATTGTATGAGTGAATATGCGAAAGTAAAAAAGTTAAATTTTTTCGTATTAAGTTTTACAAAAAATAGGTAGGATAAATATAATACTGAATATAAAAATTGTAAATTTGAGAAAATATACCTGAAGTAATTTTTTCTGGTCCAAAAATGAGTTCTTCGGCAGCCCTTCCGCCCATCATAGTATCCATCATAGCCAGCAACTGGGATTTTGTTATGTGATACCTTTCCTTTTCAGGAATGTACGCGGTATGTCCAAGGCTAGGCCCTCTGGGTATAATGGTTACTTTGTGTAATGGATGACTATCTCTCGTATAATAAGCAACAATCGCATGTCCTCCTTCGTGGTACGCTGTAATCATATTCGCTTCTTCGTCGGGTATACGGGATTTTCTTTCAGGTCCCATTAAAACTTTGTCTCTGGCCGATTCCAAATGTTTCATGGCAACAAAATCTGCTCCATCTATCGCCGCTCTATTTTAAAAACTAATTTAATATAACACGAAAATTTGCGGAATATAATACAATCAGTTTGATGAACCATGTTTTAAAAGTTTTCCTGCTAGTGATCCATGAACGTGTCTACAAAAAACTAGACGATAGCATAAAAGGAAACTAACTGGGTTTTAGAAAAGGCTTTGGCACTTAGAAAGGCATTATTTACTATACAAACACTCATAGACCGGTGTAGAGACGTTAACTGTGACGTATTCACATGCCTGGTTAACTTTGAGAAAGCCTTTGACAAAGTACAACATAGAAGGCAAACGTATTACGGAAAACTGAAATAGATGATCAGGATGTGAGAATCATTACAAAAGCTATAATAGTGGGATAAGATGGTCAAAAATGCCCCCGCACCGATCAGCCCTGCTACTTATGTTTTCGATAAAGGATATAAAATTATGCCCTCATGCAAATTTTTAGCTTCCCAGGGGTCCTACAACCTCTTAAATTGAGAAAAGAAGAATTTATTTTTTTTGTGAACGCAATTTTACTTTAAAAAATCTGAAAAAATTCAAGAGGATGTATCTTTTGAATGTAAAACAGCCAGATTTTTTTTCAGATTTTTGTAGTAAAAAATGAGCCCAGTAAAAATTTTTGAAATTTTCAAATTTTTTTTAGGTTTTGATATGATTTGGCCAACTCTTAAATAGTATTTTTTGTCGTTCTTTTAAATGGCAGAAACAGAATTTTCAATACCTGAGCGGAAAGAACGAAAAAATTGAAAAAACCGTTTTTTGGCTGTCTCGAGATGCATCTCGGGACAGCCAATTTTAGGATTTAGGATCCTGACTAAACAACTGAAAAAAACTTAAAGTGTGAATTTTTTCATATAATTTGGTATATGGGGCAGTAATGATATTTGGAACAGCTTTTCCAAATACCTTTTTTCGATATCTGTAACGCGAGTCAAATCGAATCGCATATCGGAAATTCACCCAGTTTGTGGATTCGCAGTAGGCCGCGTTTAAAATTTAAATTTAAGTTGGCTATTTTAAAAATTGTGAACCATCAATCTGTACGACAGTGCCAAATTTCAAATCTGTATATATTTTGATAGCAGAAATATAGGGGTGTCTTCATCTTAAATGCGACAAACTATATTTATTGCAACTAATATAGTCGTATTTTTATGCCTAGATTTAAAATACTGACTAATTCACTAATTTTATCATAAACAGTTCAAATTGATTGCACTGAAGTATTGAATCAATTAATCTGTAATAATATATGTAATATAATATACAGAGTGAGTTTTATGTATGGAAACCCTCAATTATCTCGGAAACGGCTTGCGCGATTTTTATAGATATTGGTGGGTAGGGGTTTACTAATGCGGCCAATATTATAGTGATAATTACATTTTTGTCAGATCTTTCGCTTTTTTTTTGAGAAAATCTAATTAACTTTCTTATTTCAAATGGAATACCCTATATATTTTTTGCGTTTTGAAGTCTTAAAGAAATACTGATAATTCCTATTAAAAAACCTGGCAAACCAGACCGTGATCCAAATTCTTACCGACCTATCTCCTTGTCTTCATGTCTTTTAAAAACATTCGAAAGAATAATTAAAAATAGATTTGAACATTGGTTAGAACACGATGGTATACTTCCAAGATCCCAATATGGTTTTCGCAAGTCTAGGTCTACTCAAGATGCAACTGCAGCTCTAGTTACGTCAATTCAACTTAACTTTACAAGAAATAAGTCTACAGCAGCTGCGTTCCTTGACATTTCCGCTGCTTTTGATAATGTTAATTTAGACATTCTTTACAAAAAAATGTTGTATATTGGAATCCCTAATTCATTTGCTCTCTTTTTAAAATCTTTATATTCCAACAGATTAACTTATTTAAAAATTAATAATGATGAATTTTCATATCCTCGACTAACTAATATTGGATTGCCACAGGGGAGTATTTTAAGCCCGATTTTATACATCCTGTTCAACATAGATCTTGAAGTTAGTATACCCAACAATACAAAAATTCTTCAATGTGCTGATGATGTTGTTTTATATACAGACATAGGCGTAACCAGGATGATCCTAAGGGGGGGGGTTACAACTACCTGAAAGGGGGGGGTTACAACTACCTGAAAGGGGGGGGGTTACAACTACTGGAAGGTCTCTGAGGGCTATGGTGTTAAGCGTATAGAGCTCAAAGTACATCCCAATGGGGGGGTTACAACCCCCAAAACCCCCCCTGGTTACGCCTATGTATACAGAAGGAAAATTGTTAAGTAGATGTGAGGATAATTTAAAAGTCGCATTAGAAATCGTAAATCAGTGCTATGAAGAAGTAGGATTATCAATTTCTGACACAAAAACTGAGGTGTGTTACTTTGCAAAAAAGCTTAGAGTTCCACAAGGCAATCTTAATGTTGGAAAATTTAATTTTCCTATTAAAAGCTGTGTTAAGTATCTTGGTACCTATCTAGACAGGAAATTGTCATGGAAAGATCACATTCATCATATTGTTAAAAAATCAGAAAACTCAATAACTATTTTAAGAGCTTTCTGTAAAACAGAGAGCTAATCATGCTCTTACGCCATATTACATGCATAGAATCGGCTTGTCAGATACTCCCAATTGTACTTGTGGCAAAATCGGAGATCTAACACATGTCATATCAGAATGTAATTTAAACATAAATGACATAAACGACCTTTATAAGGAATTAAAAGATTTAAAATGTTTTTCCCAATAAACCTTAATACTTTAATATTTACAAATGATATGGAAATTCTTCATCTCATTTATAAACATGTTAAATTATGTAAATACAAGTTGTAAACGTCATATAATAGGCATAATTTGTTAATGTGGTTTGAAAAAATTAAAATATATATATATATATATATATATATATATATATATATATATATATATATATATATATATATATATAAAATAAAATAAAATAGATGAAATAGAGAATGTGGAAAAATCCCCTTACGAACAATTCACACATCCACCATTTCGGGCTGGGAAAAATTTTTCGAATAGAATCAAAGATCCAAACACCAGTTCTTAGAAATGTGTTTCGCCCTCTTCAACCTCTCTGGGCTCGTCGGTAAAGACAAGAGGTTTTTTCGTAAGGGGATTTTTCCACATTCTCTATTTCATCTATTTGATTTCGTACGAGTGGTCGTTAAACCAATAACCTTGGATCTTTGGTTCACTGAGTGTGTTTCAAAGATCTACATCTTATGTTTTTAAATATATATATATATATATATATATATATATATATATATATATATATATATATATATATATATATATATATATATATATATATATATATATATATATATATATATATATATATATATAAAACACATAATAAAATAATAACAAAAAAATAATAAATAAAAAAAAAGAAAAAAAAATAGACACAAAAATAAAAAAAGAATAGAAAAAAAAAGAAGTAAAAAAAAGTGTTTCGCACAAATTAAAATACATATTAAAAAAACAGTAAAATAATTAAAAAAAACTAAATAAAAAAAAGCTACACAATGTACCAATGTATCTATAAAAATAATATTGTAGAATGTACTTATGTTTATAAGAAATTTATGACTATGAATCTGCAATCAATCACAAACAAGTCTGGCTAATTGGCTCTGCCAAAGCCAAAAAAAAATACTGATTGTTTTTGATGTGATATTCCCTATACCTAAACGCCATAATTTCGGAGTTATTGCTACATTTATTTAAAAAATAATTTAAACAAATTATAAAAATCAATGTTTTTGTCCCGTGTAGACATTATTTTGCGTTCTTTGGACCATTGAAAACAAAAAGGCTCCTTTGTAATTCTTCTCTAAAGTTAATCGTTTTCGAGTTATAAACAATTTAAAACTGAAAAAAATCGAATAATGACGATTTTCAAGGTTCAAAAACACAAATCAAAAATATTATTTTTGAAACTGCGAAGTACACAAATTCAAGCTAAAGCCTTATTTTATCAGCTTCCAATAAGTAATTTGAGCTTGTTCCATTTAGGGCAGTCAATGAGAGTATTTGGCTCCGAATTCCATTCTACTAAATCGATTTACTTGATATTTTCACAGTATTGTCCTTTTCATGATCATTTTTCAGTGCGTAACAAATGATAGGAAAAAGGGTAAGTCCGTGATAATACACATTTATGACATTTATTCTAACATGACATTTTAGTTAAATCTGACAGTTGTCACATTTTATTTTCAATTTGGAATAAAAACAAATCAAATGTGTTTCTTGCATTTATAAAATGGTATTTTCTTTGATTTGTATAGTCTTATAAATTAAACAGATTATATTTGTAATATTATTATCTAATTAAAAAAAAATATTTTTTTATTATGGCGCCATCTATCGACAACTAGAATAACTAGAAGAAATGTTATAAAAATGTCACCGACGAAATGTTATCACCGACGTGCCTTTTTTTCTGTCACATACAATTTAATGCGTTAGAAAGAAATCGAAAAACTGTGACGCACTGAAAGATGATCATGAGAAATACTGTAAGTAGGGAATAGCTTAAGAAACAAAGTCTACTCCCTTCTCGGGGTTGAAAATTTTTTTTGGTTAAAATAGCCACGGAAGAGGCTAGAGAACCGAATTCTAAGCAAAAACTGTTCTATAATTATTTTTCGAAAACTCAATACTTTTTGAGTTATTCATAGTTGAAATAGGGCCATTTTCATTGAAAAATGACACCTTTTCGGACGGATTTTTGCGATTACCTTAAAAACTATGCACCTAACAAAAAAACTATATAAAATATTTTTGTAGCTTATAAAAAAACAAAGAGATTCGTTCCTTCATAAATCTTCTAGTTATAATACAAAAGGGGACATGATAGGTGAGAAGAGTTTGTTTTTTTGGTGCATGCTCAAATCGGTATATTCAACTTGAAATAGCAGAGAAACGGTGGATTTTAGGTATATAATGATACTAATAATTTTTGTAGTGCTTGAGAAGACCTTTCAAATGAGCAATATTAAAAGTCGATTACATTCAAACTAAGCGAGATATGCTGCAACAAAATGTATGACTAATCTATTTAAAAAAAAAATGAGAAGTATATTTAAGCCCTCCTCCATCAGAATTTAAATACATCGTTTTCCTTCTAAAACACTTTTTATTATAGTGTTATTTTTATGTTCAAAAAGTTGGACTGGTTTTTGAAAAAAAATAAGATCAAACTATAGAGCACATTTTTAAATTTTCTTAAAAATTTTCCTTTTTCTCCATGTAACTCGAAAATGATAAGAGATACGAAAAAAAGATACTATTCAAAAATGTAGGGTTTTTTTAGATAAAAATTTCGTTTTCATTTTTCATTACTGTATCTCTTATCATTTTCAAGTTATATGGTGAAAAAGAAAGATTTTTAAGAAAATTTAAAAATGCGCTCTATAATTTGATCTTTTTTTTTCAAAAACCGTTTATTTTATATTACATATATTATTATTACAGATTAATTGATTCAATACTTCAATGCAATCAATTTGAACTGTTTATGATAAAATTAGTGAATTAGTCAGTATTTTGAATCTAGGCATAAAAAATACGACTATATTAGTTGCAATAAATTATCAAATTGATAATTTGTGACAGTTTGTCGCATTTAAGATGAAGACACCCCTATATTTCTGCTATCAAAATATATAGATTTGAAATTTGTCACAGTCATACAGATTGATGGTTCACAATTTTTAAAATAGTCAACTGAAATTTAAATTTTAAACGCGGCCTACTGCGAATCCACAAACAGGGTGAATTTCTAATATGTGATTCGATTTGCCTCGCGTTAGAAATATCGAAAAAAGTTATTTGGAAAAGCTGTTCCAAATATTATTATAACCCCATATACCAAATTCACATGTTTAGTTTTTTTCAGTTGTTGTAGTCAGGATCCTAAGTCCTAAAATTGGCTGTCCCGAGATGCATCTCGAGACAGCCAAAAAACGTTTTTTTTCAATTTTTTCGTTCTTTCCGCTCAGATATTGAAAATTCTGTTTCTGCCATTCAAAAGGATGACAAAAAATACACAAAAAAATACTATTTAAGAGTTAGCCAAATCATATAACCTAAAATTTTTTTGAAAATTTCAAAAATTTTTCTTGGGCTCATTTTTTACTACAAAAATGGGAAAAAATCAGGCTGTTTTGTATTTAAAAGATACATCCTGTTAAATGTTTTCAGATTTTTTAAAGTAAAATTGCGCTAAAAAAAATAAAATCTAAAAATTCTTTATATCCTTTATCGAAAACATCGGTGCGGGGGCATTTTTGACCATCTTATCCCGCTATATACTTTATACCAATATCAGAAAGCGATAATTCGAGTAGACCAACAAAAATCTAAAGAGATTCCAATAAGAAGGCTCTACTTTTTAATATGTGCTTAGAAGAGATGTTTAAAGAGGCTCTAGAAGATATCAATGAAGGCATATCAAATAACGGAACCCTAGGAATAATCTCAGATATGCAGACGATACAGTACTACTTACGGACAACAGAGAAATACTGCAAATATTGGTTGACCGCACTACGCAGTACTGCGAAACGTATGGAATGGCTCTGCACACAAAAAAAAACAAAATCATGATCGTCAGTAAGAACAAGATTGAAGACGAACCAATCTACGTTAAAGGGAAAAAGCTTTACCGAAAGTATCCAGATACAATTATTTGGAATGTGAGCTAAATGAACAATGTAACCGCAGCCTTGAAATAAAACAACGCATTAAGATGGCCAGAAGACACAAAACTTTCTTCAATAACACTAATTGCAGTCAGATACTGCAATTTTGTTGCCAGTTGCGATTTCACTGTATCAGATGTGTCGTCTAAAATTAAAATGACAAAATTAGATCTCGATAAGAGAGAATAGACATTTCTTGTTATTTTAACTTTACGGAATTTACTTACTCTCATCATGACCTCAGAAATAAAGTAAACAAATAAACCTGTCCTACATTTACCTTTTCTGTTTTACCAATTCGTTAGTTTTTTTATGTTGAGTTTATATTCAGCACTAAGAATGAACTTGGCAAAATGCAATGCGCAAATAGAGCAGAAAACAACTCAAAGCCACAAAAGCCTTAGTTGGACATGTCGCACCTTTGGGGAAACACTGATGTACGTGCAAAGTTAATTGTTGAGAAAACGCATTTAAAGTTTTGTAAGTTAGTTAAGGCCAAAATTGAGATGCAAATTACAAGTGAAAGTAGAAATTTATTGTCCACAGTTTTAGTTATTGACGTATATTATAATAAAAGTTTTTTTAGGATTTTTCTTCTGTTAAATTCACCTGAAAGGGGATAAAATTAGCAAATATGTCGTTGTTTTTCCAAAAATTTGTAAATATGTCATTGTTTCTCCCAAAAATTTCATAATTTTATCATTTCATAATAGTGTTGTAGCACGCACAACTGACAATCTGACTTTTTTGCACCAAGAGAGCAGGTAAAAACGGAAACTCAACAACGACATACACGTCATCTAGCGAAATAGGGAAGAGTTACAATTCTGACTTTGTTTCCCCAGACAAATACAAGTATTCGGAATATCGTAGTGTTGATAACTCACGTAAAAAAATTGCACTTGAGTCAGTGTTTCCCCAAAGGTGAAATGTGCCAATCAATGGACACCTGCATACAATGGGGATGTTTCATAAAGACCTAAGATGCAGACTTAGTAACAACGTCGAATAGTCAACCATATCTTTCATGACAAAACATTAGAACACAGGCAGCAAACACCTTTTGGAAACTACCTAGTGACTCCAAAAATATAATATGGTACCCATCAACTAGATCTTTACACGCCAGTACAGGATTCCAGAATTTCGAAATGGATATCATGAATAAATAGAAGATGTGCAATAAGTATACAGGTGGTAGTCGTAACACAAATTTTGAAGTGATGCTACGCATCCCTACACGCTACTAAACTATTATTAGCCCGATCAAAGAACAATCTGACCCCAAAAAAAATAAAGGAAGGATGAAAATTTGGGAATAGGTAGTTGACATTGTCTATTATTATATAAGAAAAAGTTTACAATTCTACATCCCCTCCATTTTACAAAAATAGAGGGAATACCCCCCTCTCGAAGGTGAAAAATATACATTCAAAATAAGTCCGAAATTGGATAAAATGACGAATTCTAAGCAACTTTTGTTTTATAGAGTTTTTTCCCTAAGTCAATACTTTTCGAGTTATTTGCAAGTGAATATGTTCATTTTTTTTATGTAATTATGTTTATTTACAATCTACATCATTAAAAGAGTATTAAGTAAATTTTTTCCATGTTTTTGGTCATGAAGAAGAGACTTCCAATGATGTCTCATCTTATTCTATTTATGTTTAAAGTTTTAAAATAGGTCCTGAGGCCAGGTTCTATCTAGTCTCCTTGTGGCAGGGCCATTATGAAATAATTCCCTTACTAATTCGTTGTCATGGTGAATGGTACGCTCGTTTTGTGATTCCGAGGCTCGATGGATTTCTTCTCCAATGAAAGGTATATTTAAGTCTTCGTGAAGTGTTTGATTAGTTACATACTAGGGTGCATCCACTATTGATCTTAGAACTTTCGACTGAAATCTTTGAATGATATTCAGTGATGTTGACTTTGCACAGCCCCAGAGGTGTAGTCCGTAGTACCAAATAGGTTTGATTATTGCTTTATACAGAAGAATTTTGTTTTGGATGTTGAGTTTTGATCTGCGTCCAAGGAGCCAATACATTTGCCGAAATTTCAAGTCTAGTTGTCTTCTTTTAATCTGTATATGTTTTTTCCAAGTAAGACGTTGGTCAAGATGGATGCCAAGGTATTTAGCTTCTGTTACTGTTGGTATTCGTACATTTTCCATTCTTACAGGTGGGCATGTGTTGTGGCGGTTTGTAAACGTTATTTGAGATGATTTTGTTTTATTTACTTTAGTTCGCCATTTTGTGTACCATTCACTGAGTATGTCCAGATGGTGTTGCAGGTCTTGTGAGGCTTGTATGTGATCTTCATTTACTGCTAGTATTGCTACGTCATCAGCAAAGGAAGCGATCGTAGTATTAGGAGACTCTGGTATATCGGCTGTGTAGAGTGAGAAAAGCAGAGGTCCGAGAACACTACCTTGCGGAACTCCAGAGTTAATAGGACAGAGGCTGGATTGTTGGTCTTTGAATTTTACTGAGAAATATCTATTTGATAAGTAGGATTTGATTAGGAGGAAATAGTTACTAGATAGTGTTAATTTTACTTTGTAAAGCAGTCCTCTGTGCCAAACTTTGTCAAACGCTTGTGAGATATCTAGGAATACAGCGTTGCAGTATTTCTTTTCTTCGAGAGTTTTTGATATTTCATTTACTATTCGATGAACTTGTTGTGTAGTAGAGTGATTTTCCCGAAAACCAAACTGATGTTCTGGTAGTAATGTTAGGAATTCATGATCTGCGTATATTCTTTGTAGCAGCAATCTTTCAAAAACTTTGCTAACGATTGGGAGTAGGCTGATGGGTCGATAAGATGTTACTTCATTGGGAGCTTTTCCTGGCTTAAGGATCATTATAATTTCTGCAAATTTCCATATTTTTGGAAAGTATGATAAACTTAGCATTCGATTAAATATTACTGTTAGCATAATAATGGCCTTACGAGGAAGTTGTTTTAGTACTTGTGCCGAGATTAAGTCATAACCTGGAGCTTTTCGTGAGTTGAGTTTGATTATTTCTTTTCAATGTTCATTTTTAACAGAAAAAACATGTTTTTGGACGGTTTTTCGGATATAACTCAAAAAGTAAGTATTTGAGCAAAAAAATATTTTTAGCAAAAATATAGCTTATAAAAAACTGAAAAAAAATGGCGTATGCTTGAGGTCTGTAGCCCCAGTAGAAGCAGAGTTGTAGCTAATGAAAAGTAGGTTCTTCTTCATCAAATTCTAAATCGAATATTTCAATGTGAAATATCCCAAAAACGGAACACTTTTCGGGAAAAATTATTCATTTCAACTTTTTTAAAGTGTTTAAAAAACGTTTATTTTTGTTTTTTAACAAAACTTGTAACATTAAAAGTAAGTGAGTTACGCTCAAAATATTGTTGGTCCCTTTTATTTTTTGGTAAAAAAATCGCGAAAATCACCCCCTAATTAGCATCACAAATAAATTTTATCATTAACACTTCACAAGTTACTTTGCTTATGTATTATTTATATGATATGTAAGTTTCATCGGTACAAAGTGCTTATTTTGGAAAAAGCTGTAGTTAAAATGACTTGAACGACTAACTAATCACGAGTTTAGGCAAATTTTGAACAGCCATAGCATAACCAATTTTTGACTAATAAGAAAACAAAAAAGGAAAAATATTCAGAAAAGCAAAACGTACATTTCATTACTCTTTAAGATTTTTGGTATTACTAATAATTATTCCATTTTTTTTTAAATTAAAAAAAAAATGTTTTATTTTAAACCCAATTTTTTTCAAAAATGAGAACTTTGAACCAATGAAACTTATAGATAATATAAACAATATATAAGTAAGGTAACTTGTGAAGCGGTAACGATTAATTTCATTTGGGAAGCTAATTAGGGGGTGATGTTCGCGATTTTTGTACCAAAAAATAAAAGGGACCTACAATATTTTGAGCGTAACTCGCTTATTTTTAATGTAAGAAGTTTTTTTAAATAACAAAAATATACCTTTTTTAAACGCTTTAAAAAAGTTGTACTGAATTTTCCCCGAAAAGTGCTCTGTTTTTTGGTTATTTCACATTGAAATATTCGATTTCGAATTTGACGAAGAAGAACCTACTTTTCATTAGCTACAACTCTGCTTCTACTGGGTCTGCAGACCTTACGCGTAAACCATTTTTTTCAATTTTTTATAAGCTATATTTTTACTAAGAATATTTTTTTCGCTAGAATATGTACTTTTTGAGTTATCTGCGAAAAACCGTCCAAAAACATGTTTTTATTTTTATTAAAAATGAACATATTCACTCGCAAATAACTCGAAAAGTATTGACTTCTATAGAACAAAAGTTGCTTAGAATTAGTCATTTTATCCAATTCCGGGCCTAGTTTGAACGTATATTTTTTCACTATCGAGAAAATATTTTTCACCCCGTATTTCCCAATTTTTGTAAAATGGAGGGGATGTAGAATTGTAAACTTTTTTTTATATAATAATAGACAATTTCAACTACCTATTCCCAAATTTTCATTCTTCCTTTATTTTTTGGAGGTTTTTGTAAAATATTGTGTTCCCTGATCGGGCTATAGAAGTCAAACAATTAGGAATGCACGTCATAGATTTAATGACATCTTAACCCACCGATACAAACTTACACAATTTCAACAAATTTTTCCTCATATATTCGTTTTTCTCTAGTGTCAAGTTTGGCAGAACAGCGCTGTTGCCAAATAAAAAACACACATTTATTTACCAAAGCTCCTACAGCCTACACTGTTTCTCTTTGTCTTTAAGAGTGTGAAACAATCATAACTCTCATCATTTCTAAATCATCATTTCGTTCGTTGCAATTCGGGACTGCACGCTGGGGTTTGTTTTGGTTGGATCGGGGAGAGCAGCATATGTGCCTCCTGATGAGAGACTAATAAGTTTCGAAACCGGTAGAGGTGCTTGCAGCACTCTCTGATTGGACTGGAATATGGTTCGGCTGTATTTTCGTTTTGCAACGAAATTGAAAATGGTTATTCATTTTTGATTTACATTTACTCTGTGTGGAGTATGAAGGGAACCAGTCTCGTTGGAACTTTACCGCGCTGAGCAGATGTGACGTGAATTGTAAATTGTAGAATTCCCTCATCTTCCTTAGTCTCAGCATCCGTATGGCTTGCAAATTGTAGAAGCCTCGGAGGTGTAACCAGAGAAGGTTCCCATTGTTTTCATTCTGGTGGGATATGTTATATGCCATTAGAGTGAAAACTTAGTCTTTTGCTAGCAGTTGCCGCTAGGGCATCTATGCCATTTCGTTCGTTGCAATTCGGGACTGCACGCTGGGGTTTGTTTTGGTTGGATCGGGGAGAGCAGCATATGTGCCTCCTGATGAGAGACTAATAAGTTTCGAAACCGGTAGAGGTGCTTGCAGCACTCTCTGATTGGACTGGAATATGGTTCGGCTGTATTTTCGTTTTGCAACGAAATTGAAAATGGTTATTCATTTTTGATTTACATTTACTCTGTGTGGAGTATGAAGGGAACCAGTCTCGTTGGAACTTTACCGCGCTGAGCAGATGTGACGTGAATTGTAAATTGTAGAATTCCCTCATCTTCCTTAGTCTCAGCATCCGTATGGCTTGCAAATTGTAGAAGCCTCGGAGGTGTAACCAGAGAAGGTTCCCATTGTTTTCATTCTGGTGGGATATGTTATATGCCATTAGAGTGAAAACTTAGTCTTTTGCTAGCAGTTGCCGCTAGGGCATCTATGCCATTTCGTTCGTTGCAATTCGGGACTGCACGCTGGGGTTTGTTTTGGTTGGATCGGGGAGAGCAGCATATGTGCCTCCTGATGAGAGACTAATAAGTTTCGAAACCGGTAGAGGTGCTTGCAGCACTCTCTGATTGGACTGGAATATGGTTCGGCTGTATTTTCGTTTTGCAACGAAATTGAAAATGGTTATTTATTTTTGATTTACATTTACTCTGTGTGGAGTATGAAGGGAACTAGTCTCGTTGGAACTTTACCGCGCTGAGCAGATGTGACGTGAATTGTAAATTGTAGAATTCCCTCATCTTCCTTAGTCTCAGCATCCGTATGGCTTGCAAATTGTAGAAGCCTCGGAGGTGTAACCAGAGAAGGTTCCCATTGTTTTCATTCTGGTGGGATATGTTATATGCCATTAGAGTGAAAACTTAGTCTTTTAATCATAACTATCTTTATTATAAGTGTCACACTGACGTTGTCCGATTTAAGGTTATTTAAAATGTTTGTTTATTTTTTTCTTCTTTTATGGCCTTTGTGAGCTGTGCTTATTTAGCCAGCAACATTGCTTAAAATTAACGTCTAATTAAACCTACCATACAACAAGACCAATCAAGGATAGGGCAGGGAAAGTGAAGTTAGTGAAAAAATAAACTGTTGTTAAAATATAAACTAAATAAATAAAATATAATTTGAAAACAATAATTTGACATTATATTTAACCTACAATATTATGATAATATAATATAATAATAACTGACAGACGTCAGTTAGCATTTACCATCTAACCAAATATAATAATGACGTCATATATAATCGTCACTACTTCTAGCCAGTAAAATGCTCGCTATAATAGGAATGGCATGTCAAAAAATTTGATTATTCCCTATATATATTTTCAAATTTAGAATATGGTAACAAGGGAAAAATTACGTGCAGTCCTTATTGTTTGACTTATAGTTTATCTTAGCTGCAATAGTAATTTTGCAATGTTTTACCGTTTGTATAGTTTTCTAGGATATTAAAACTCTTATCCAAAAATAGTTGCAGTCGAAATTAGAGTCTGAGTTCATATATCGATGATAATGATAAACTGTAATACATACCTCAGAGCTGCTTGATTGACCATATTTTCTAGATCTGCTCCTGTAAATCCTGTCGTACCTCTTGCTAATAATTCTAGATCTATATCCTTAGCTAATATCTTATTTAAGTATAAGCCCAATATTTCTTTACGACCTGTATAGTCAGGTGTAGGAACGGTAACCTAAAATTATTAAATCCACAGTTAAAAGTTATATTATTCTTATTATTTTTTGTTACTATTTTATTAGTTATTCACATCAATAAGTAACTGAATCCATCATTAAACAGAACAGTTGAAAGGACAGTAAAAGAAAGAAAGCGCAATATTTCGAACATAAATGCGCTAAGAAAAATACTGCAACTCTCCGCTCATAATTTAAGACAAACTCGAAGGCAGAAGAAGTTTAGGAAGAAGACGAATATCTAGGCTAAAAAAGTGAATACAATTGTATGTTTGCCGTTAAAAATAATTCTTTATAACTGATGCTTACCCGCTTAGTAACGGAGATGGCCCTTGAAGAAGAAGGTGAGCAAAATGGTAAAGAGCAAAAATGAATAATGGAATGTAAAGAGCAAATGAAAACCCAGTCAAACCCTATTATCAATGTCGGTGAGAAATGCCGTAGAAGTAGATCGTGTAGGACACGAACAATTAAAGAAACAGACTAGGCAAGGTCGAAACTCCTCTACGATTGCAGTAACACTTATGATGATAATCAGCCCTATTCTGGAACTTTTAACAAATCGAATAGAAATGGTTAAGTCGAATCGTAATTACCCGAAATCTGAATGTTGGATATCTATCAGTGTAATCAGTGTAAATCTAAAACGTCAACTTCTATTTGACGCGCTTAGGAGGAGGTGGCAACACCGCACTGCAAAGTGAAATAAGTGTTCTGTGCGAAAAATTCATCGAAAAACAATCGAAAAAAATCGTTATTATGGTAGGGGAGCAAAGTATGCTAAATTTGCAGTCTCTCGAGCGTTATGGGGACCTATTAGGTTGTGATTAGTAGGTCCTAAAATCAAAAAAAGTTAAGTAAAATTTTCCATTTTAGGGGGCGGCGCTTTCCATTTTTTAATTTAATTTTCCATTTCCAACGATTGTTTTTTCCGATTATAGCGCCATCTATCCACAATTCGAAAAAATGTCTCGAATAAAAGTTTCTTATTTTTACGTAAAGAATCCAAATCTGCAATAAAAATTTGGGGATCCCATTTAAGATTTTAAAGTAACCCCACATCTCCGTGGGGGTCGTGTTTGGTACCATTCGATAGATTTTTCAAAAACATTTTGAAAGTGTATTTTACAGTTTTTCGATCTGATGTTCATTTTGCGAAATATCGCGCGGTTTGTATTCAAAATTTTAAATTTACCCCCACCCCTCTCCGTGGGGGGTCATGTTAAGTACAATTCGATAGATTTTTGAAAAATATTAAAGACTATTTTTAGTTTTTCGATCTGACGTTCATTTTGCGAAATATTCCCTTTTTTTTGTAAAACTTTTTGACTCACCCATTTCCTTGCTCAAATCGTCAGATTTTTGAAATATACACTCTTTTGCATGTACCTAACTTACCTTATCTTAATCTGACAATTTCGAGTATTTTTAAGGATAGATTTTTTTTCGGGCCCCCCTTAACGAACTTCCCTGTGTTAAGAGCCAATATATGGTAGAGGTACATCTGCAGGGTACCAGGTTTCTCCCCATATGATAATCTGACTCGAGTAACTGCAAAAATCCCCGCCTGGGCTCCCCTACCATTATTTGTACAAGATGTGTATATTTGCATTTTTAATGGCATTCATACAGTAATATAAATGAAAAGCTGCTTGTTCTGGAAATCGAAGTAAAAAAGCGAAACTAAACAAAAATATCTGAGAGGACCACAAAAAATCAAGTGGTGGCTGTTAAAAGATGAGAAAGAAGGCCTATTCAGGAGAAAAATAGTAGAAAAAATATGTTGGAACATGAAAGGAAGCTCTAATACAATTTGGAGAAAAATGGCCAGTAGTATTAGAGAGACTGCTATTGAAATACTTGGGAAAATGTCAGGAAAAAAGTTTGAGGATAAAGAGACTTGGTGGTGGTCAAACGAAGTACAAGGAAAAATAAAAGAGAAGAGAAAATTATATAAAAAGTGGCAAGAAACCAGATCCGACACATCTTCAAAACTATATGGTGGCGAAGAAGCAAGCGGAAGTAGCAGTAGCAAAAGCCAAAGCAGAAGCGTATTCAAACCTATACGATCAACTTGATACCAGGGAAGGCGAAAGGAAGATATATAAAATAGCCAAACAGAGAGCAAAGAAAGCAAAAGATTTTAATCAGATTAGATGTATCCGAGATGAAAATAATAAAATACTAGTTCACGAAAGGGATGTCAAAAAGAGATGGAGAAAGTACTTTGACAGCTTACTAAATAAAGAATTTGACAGGCAGCCTGTAGAGTCAACGGAGACAGTAGCAGCAATTGTCACCAAAATAACAAACGGGGAAGTGGCTCGAGCGCTTCAAAAAATAAAGAAAGGAAAAGCGGTAGGACCAGATGATATTCCTGGGGAAGTATGGAGAGCATTGGGAGAGACAGGAACAAGGTGGCTAGCAGGTTTATTTAATAGAATTATGGAAGTTGGACAAATGCCAGACGAATGGAGAAGCAGTATACTGGTACCTGTTTACAAAAACAAGGGAGATATACAACAATGTACAAACTACAGGGCTATAAAACTGCTTAGCCACACCATGAAAATATGGGAAAGAGTAATTGATAGACGGATACGTGAAGAGACCGAAATATCCGAGAATCAATCTGGCTTTATGCAGGGCAGATCAACAACAGATGCAATTTTCATTATAAGGCAGTTGATGAAAAAATACAGGAGTAAAGAAACAAACGCTCATATGGTATTCATTGATCGTGAGAAAGCATATGATAGAGTTCCTCGAGAGATTCTGTGGTGGACACTCAATAAGAAAGGAGTCCCTGGTGAATATGTAAAGATTGTGAGGGATATGTATGAGGGAGTAACGACTAGTGTTAGGACAGGTGTGGGAGAGACTGATAAATTTCATGTGAAAGTAGGATTGCACCAAGGCTCTGTGCTTAGTCCGTATTTATTCTCATTAGTTTTGGACCAGATAACAGCGAAACTACAAGGTAACATTCCATGGTGCTTAATGTATGCTGATGATGTCGTGTTAGTAGGAAATAGTGAAAGAGACTTAGAACAAAAACTGGAACAGTGGAGGCAAGCTCTGGAGGAAAAAGGTTTAAAACTTAGTAGGACAAAAACAGAGTATTTGGAATGTTCATTTAAATATGGAGTTACTACAAAT
This sequence comes from Diabrotica virgifera virgifera, assembly GCF_917563875.1. Lineage (NCBI taxonomy): Eukaryota > Metazoa > Arthropoda > Insecta > Coleoptera > Chrysomelidae > Diabrotica > Diabrotica virgifera. The sequence continues at coordinate 146,348,953 of NC_065448.1, read as the reverse complement.
AAAATGGTATCTTTGGATGGTGAACTGATTGTAAAAAGCAATAGTTTTAAGTACCTGGGATCGGTATTACAGAGTAATGGAGAAATATATGGAGATGCATGCAGTAGAATTAGGGCTGAATGGATGAAGTGGAAAGAAGCGAGTGGTGTGTTGTGTGACAGAAAAATTCCAATGAAGCTGAAGGGAAAATTCTATAAAACAGCCATAAGACCAGCTATGATGTACGGAACTGAATGTTGGGCAGTGAAGAAGAAAGAGGAACAACGAATGCATGTGGCGGAAATGAGAATGCTTAGACGGATGAATGGAGTGACAAAGAAGGATAAAATTAGAAATGAGTATATTAGGGGAAGTCTAGGGGTGGCACCAATTGATGCCAAAATGAGAGAGCATAGGTTAAGATGGTTTGGTCATGTTCAACGTCGAGACGTTAATCACCCAATACGAAGAATAGCTGAAGTGCAGATTCTTGGAAGGAGTAGGAGAGGAAGACCAAAGAAGACCTGGGGGGAGACGATAAGGCAGGACATGTTGGTAAAGGGGATTGACATTGATATGACCCAAGATAGAATTGTGTGGAGAAATGCAATTAGGGAAGCCGACCCCGCATAGGGATAAGGCAAAGAGAATGATGATGACAGTAATATAAATATAAATTGTTAAAATAATTAATGTCCGACTGGTATATTATTTGACAAATAATGACATGATTTCGAAACCAGTTAAGTATGATATAATTCCCTAGGGCGTTAGTTTTCAAAATAACGGCATTAAGGGCATTAAATTTAAATAACTAGTTAAATACTGCAAAGTTGACAAATAACAACCTAAGTAAAACTATGATTTCCACAATTACGTTACGACTATTGCTGGTAAATGTACTTATTTGACAATTAATTAATTCAAAATTCATTCAAATTTTTTGCATATAAAAAATAATTTAGTCGGACATTAAACGTTGAAGGCACCACGGGTATTATAGAAATAACGCTTTCGGTCAACGTATATCCCTCGGGCCAAAAGCCCTCGGTCTATACACCATTGACCTCAAGCGTTATTATTCTTATAATACCCTTGGTACCTTACCACAGAATAACTAACCATACAGAAGCGAAACTCAGGCCGAAAACGGTAACATCAATTTTATGCTCATGCGTCACGTAACTGGTGCAACCTCACTTTTGCGACTGACAGTGACAGTTGTTTATAGTTAAATTTTATATTTATATATGTTTTATTTTATATTTTATTTATTTTTCTAGTTAAATTTTATATTTCATATTTAATTAATAACTATTTGTCAAAAATATTACATCATTTGGAATGGTCTATTCCTTAGAACATCAAGTTCTATTCTGTAACTGGTGCACAAGGTCAAATTTTTCGGTCCCAACAAAATCAATGGAAACGACAGTCAGATTCGCTTCTGTGTGGTTAGTTATTCTGTAACCTTACTAACTATAACTCCACTGATACATAACTGAATTAATAAAATAAAAAAATAATTACTTCTACATCGAATCTACCCGGTCGTAAGAGAGCTTGATCCAGATCATCCCTTCTATTAGTGGCTCCCAATACAATGACTCCTTCATTTTGATGGAAACCATCCATTTCACTGAGTAATTGATTGATAGTTTGATTAGCATACGGATGTAAAACACTATTAGTACGTTTTGAACCTACTGAGTCGATTTCATCGATAAATATCACACATGGGGCACGTTTTTTCGCTGCCTCTGCAAAAATAAAATTAAATACTTACTATAATGATTGAAGCACACATGAAAATAAATATACAGAATTATGAAAATTATAACTTTTAGATGAAGTTCGTTAGATTACTAAATGTTCGTAATAAAAATCTGCACTTTTCTTTATAAAATCTTTTGATTAGGGTGAGGGAACATGTAGGTACATAAACAAGAATAAAGCAAAACGTCTGATTTTATAATTTTAATGGAATTTTCTATTTACCTCACGATGGCGATGTCTGAGTTCAGTTTAGATATTTTGATTTCTATTTTTGACACAATAGGTATACTATTTTATACTATTTTCGCAAAAATGAGATATCTGAACTCTTAATTTTGATTATAAACAAAATAGTTTTTTTTTAATTCGTATATTGCTCGTCGAATATTTTTTCTAATTCATTTGTGTTACAAACATTTTTGAATCTACCTCTTTACCCAATTTTACATTAACACATTCACGGACACGACTGCATATAAAGACACTGATTCCATAAGCAGACGTGTTTGCATGTGAAGCGTGTCCGCGAATGTGTTAAAATATAATATTAACCAAAATTTTCTTGGGAAGTTTTTTGTGAATTTCTTGTAACTTTTTTGTGACAGTGGCTTGCTTCTTTTGAGACCAATATACAAATTAACAATATTTTGCTACTCAAAGAAGTATTTTAAAAGATTCTGTGAAACATATTTCCAAACAAAAAATTCATTGGATCATAATATGATATTTAAACTATATTTAAATAGAAAATTATATTATAACACATTATATTATAACATTATACTTACTAAATAAATCTCTAACCCTTCTGGCACCTTGTCCAACTAATACTTCATCAAATTCAGGTCCAGCTGCATGAAAAAATGGTACACCAGCTTCTCCTGCCACGGCTCTAGCAAGTAATGTTTTACCAGTACCTGTTTCAAACAAATAAATTCAGTCAACAAAAAAAATATAGAATAAAAAGGAATAAATATTGCCTGAATATCTGACATGACTAATGTATTTCTTGATCTGTTATGTCCTATGTAATAAAAGAGTTATCATAATTGTAATAGATGAAAATGACTATAGATATCCATAATATGAGAAAAATTTTCAATTTATTTTTTCAATTAGAAGCATGTAATTACATATTAGAACATAGTTTTTAATTCCAAACAACTTTTCATAATAGCAATTTTAAATACTGTGAAAAATAAAGATACTTTACTCTTGAGCGAAACTCATATTTTTTGACATACCTCGTTATAATATTGATAAAATTTGATATCTGATGGCTGAATCTTAGTTTTAGACAATGCAGAACTTTCTCTGAAGAATAATTTTTTTTTCGAAAAACTAATAATTAAGGAAGTTTCCATTTGTTGCCAACTTTTTCACACATATTGTATACAGTGATGAGCGTGCTAATAACCGGCAAAATAGCGCAAAAGATGGAAAACATATTAAACTGTGAGATAAAAAGAAATAAAACTAGTAGATTTGTTACATTTAGCGGTAGTAACATATAAATTGACATTATATTGATTGTTTCCCACCTTTAGACGTATCAGAGGAGTATGTCAACTAAAACTGTCACTGTGACAGTGGCATTTCTCAAATTCGTCCGATACGTCTAAAGGTGTGAAACAATCAATATAATGTCAATTTATAAGTTACTATCGCTAAATTTAACAACTCCACTAGGTTCATCTCTTTTTATCTCACAACTTAATTATGCTTTCCATCTTTTGCGTTATTTTGTCGGTTATTAGTGCGCTCATCACTGTATACATAAGTATACAAATTTCTAGAAAATATATTAACATACCTGGAGGACCAACAAGTAAAACTCCTTTTGGTAATTTGCCTCCCAAAGTTGAAAACTTTTCTGGACTTCTCAAAAATTCGACTACATCTTTTAATTCTTGTTTAGCCTCATCTACTCCTTTTACATCTTCAAAAGTTACATGGATTTCTTCAGGATCCACCTCTACTTGATTCCCTAATTGAATTCTGCAATTTTTGGGATATTTAAGAACAAAATACATCTTTCTAAGCCATAAAAATATAGTACATTATTTTTAAATTTCAAATATTCGCAATGTTTACATAACGTAATAATAAACTGTTTTTTATAATTTTGTGTAAAATAAAAAATATATTTATATGAACTTTTTTAATGTGTCAATAATACAGTGATGAGCGCGCTAATAACCGGCAAAATAGCGCAAAAGATGGAAAACATAATACATTGCGAAACAAAAGAGATGAAACTAGTGGAGGTGGAAATTATCGTTATAAACGTATAAATTAACATTACATTGCATAGTTCCTCACTTTTAGACGTCTGTGACAGGCGTATTTTATAAAATTCTACTGTCATAGTGACAGTTGTTATACTCCTCTGGTTCATCTAAAGGTGGGAAACTATGTAATGTAATGTTAATTTATACGTTTATAACGATCATTTCCTCCACCACTAGTTTCATCTGTTTTTGTTACGCAATGTATTATGTTTTCCATCTTTTGGGAAATTTTGCTGGTTATTAGCGCGCTCATCATTGTATATCGCCGCTTCGCAAGAACATAGGCTTAAGTCAAAAAAGAAGATTTTAGAGGAGAGGCAATTTAAAATTGTATGCTATGATTATGGCCATAACTCCGAGTAAGTTGTTACTTTAAAAGAATTACCTATACAATTTTGTTAGAAATATATCTAAATATACACTGTGATAACTAGATTTATGAAGTGTTAAAATAGTTAAATTTTATCATTTTGTTGACCCCTATAAGATTCGAGTCTTTTTTCCTGAGAAACATTTATTCAACTTTGTTAAAACACTGACCTAATTCAAAAAGGTTTTCACAAAAACTAATCGTAACTATAAGAACGGTCGTCCTTGACGAGAAGCAAACACACAAATTATTTCACAGTCTGCGATGTAACTAACTTCGGACTGTATTCATACGAAAATGTTAAGTATTTGACTACTTTCGCGTCAAACAAATATAGACACTTGGTGCCATCTCTTAGCGACTATTGTTATTAACAGCTCAGCTTGATAATATTCAATAACCGACTCATTGTCAGAACATACCACCCAAAGATTCCTACACCACAATATTAATAGCCTAAATAAACTTACTATTTCAGGCTTATTTTATTGAAAAAAGGAGAACAATCATGAATAAGGGGAGTGTATATTCATTAAATTTCAATAAAAACTTTCCATTTCTAAATAGTGATCTATAAACGACTCTAAAATTTCAAAAATACACTTTTATTTTAATTGATGCAGTTTTATTTTGTTAATAAACTGTACAGAGTATATCTGCCAATGCCATACATAATATGTCAAGGTCATAACTATTGCAGTAGAACTGAATGTATTGTAAGTTTGGAACTAGAAATGAAGCTGGAGATGATATCTTGAATTGGCAACAGCATTAGATATGGCGATTTTTAACAAATTCTTTTAAAAGAGAGAAACTTTCAGATTATTACATAGAAAAAAAGACAAAATTACTCCCAAATAGTTTATTTTATTACAAGAAAAGTAGCAGTTATACCATTTTATGAAGACAGTAGCACAGGAGAGAAAAGTTTTTTCTTATTAAACTGAGCCACTACCGTGCTTTAGATGGCACATAAAGCTGTAGGTCCCATCTATGAAAATAGTTGCTAACAGGAAAAACGTGAGCCAGAGATTAAACAGATGCAAGATGTACAATAAGCCAATTGGGTTCAGTATAACCAGTTATTACAACACAGCTTCCAAAAAAAAAGTATATCACTGTGATATTGGACAAAAGCAAGTGTGTTTTCCAGAAAAGAAATTCATTTGTGAAAAGCCTGTAAAGATCATATCCTGTAATTCACAATTAGACCAGGGCACATTTGTTTTGAAATGGATGTGAGAGGTGGGATACAGATTTTTGCAAAAAAAGTTGTGTGATAACTTCAGTAGTACTAAGTGACATCCTCCTTCTGAAATACGTCCAGAATATTAATAAAAAAATATTTAGAAATTAAGAAAACCATTGTATTTTTTCTATTTTCCTTGTTTATAATTTTAACACGATTTATTTTGGGGCAAAGTCATACTGAAATAAAGTAGCGATAATTAAATTTTCTGTAAGATACAACTGGTTAAAAATGTTTTAATTTATTACTCTTGTTGCAAAATAGGAACAAATACAAATAGGGGGGAGGGGAAAGGTTCTTATTAAATGTTTTTCAACCACTTAGGACCTTTATAATTTGCCTAGAAAATCTTTATATATTGAAAATTGGCGCAACATATATGCATTCCCACATTACTGCAAGAAAAACATCAGACACATGCTCAATCCCAACGATGAGTCATACTCGTCATCTGTAACTGGTAATTCATATCGACAATCACTCGTCAAACATACCAAAAAGGTTAATGTTCCGGTTCCAGACCTTATTTGAGAGGGCCGATAAGTCAATTATTATTAGTGAAGTTATCACACAACCTTTTCTGCAAAAATCAGTATGCCACGTCTCAGATATATATGTAGTTGTTTTTTCACAGATCCACCCTGGTCTAAAACCAATACGTACCCCACAATTTATATAGGTTGTGAATTTTAGCATCCAAATTTTGTTTATGTATTTACTTATTATTTGTCTTTGATTACTTAACCCTTTCAGTACAGAGTATAATACACTCCTGGCCAAAAAAATCGGGACACCTTAAAAGTGGGTCATTATTTATGTCTCGACTCTCCTAAACCTGTTGTCCGATTTTAGTGATTTTTTTAGTAGGTTATAGCCTTTTTCTTTAAGAATCTCGATGTAGTAATATTGTTGCTAAACATGTAAATGTCATTATATACCGGGTGTAACAATAATACTGTGTTTTTTCCTTAAAGTTCGGAACACCCTGTGGAATATTCTAGCATTTAAAAAATATTGAAATTAAAACTCAATTGTAGCCTTAGCCTTTCTTAACATTCTGCTTTGTGACTCATTCACTTATGTTAGATAATAATAAAGTAAGGAACTTCGACAACTTGCCATGTTCTTCATCAATACAGGGTGTTTCTAAATAAGTGCGACAAACGTTAAGGGGTTAATTCTGCAGGAAAAGATAATGACTGTTTGCTTTATAAACATATGTCCGCAAATGCTTCGTTTCCGAGATACGGGATGTTGAATTTTTTCTTACACACTGACGATTTATTTATTGCTCTAAAACCGGTTGATATATGCAAATTAAATTTGGTGGGTTTTAAGAGGTAGTTATTCCGCATTTTTTGACGTACAATTATGTATTTTATAATTACCATTGGCGTGCATACGGGTCATATAACGCGGTCATATACCCTGTATGTACGCCAATGGTGAATATAAAATTTTTAGTTGTATGTCAAAAAATGTAAAATAACTACCTCTTAAAACCTACCAAATTTCATTTGCATACCTCAACCGGTTGTAGAGCAATAAATAAATCGTCAGTTTGTAAGAAAAAATTCAACATCCCGTATTTTGAAAACGAAGCATTTGCGGACATATGTTTAAAAAGCAATGTGTCATTATTTTTTCATTTAGAATTAATCCTTAAAGTTTGTCGCAATTATTTAGAAACACCCTGTATTGAAGAAGAACATGGCTAATTGTTAAAGTAATGTTCAAGTGGAAATCGGTGGGACTGTGCATTTTATCAATGAAATAAGATATGCCTCAGACACTCCAGAAGCCGCTAACGATAAAATGTTTTAACA